>NC_133790.1:16188853-16502372 GCF_003597395.2 Chelonoidis abingdonii | reverse complement strand
TTTTTTTTTTTTGCCACTAGAACTAACTAGTTGCTTAGTTTTTTTTTTTTTAAATAACAACTTTGTTTTAACCTTGGGATTTTTTACTTTTTGTTTCTTTAAAGGAGGAAACTCGAAAGAAACCCAAGATGACAATAATAGAATCAGCGCAGCCTGGTAGTGAACCTCTGTGTACTGTTGATGTGTGACCAGTATACTTACGAGTGGGGAGCAATAACAAATGGAGAAACTACTTTCAACAATTATTTAAGAATCTGTTTGCTGCAGAATGCAAGATAACTTTACAATCCCGGCTGCTTCAGTTATGCATTGTTCTTTTGCATCATCAGGGCAATATTACTTTTTTTTACCTCCTGAGATATGTATGTTTAAATGATTGATCATAAAGATCTCTACTTGGGCAAATGCACAGAGGATAGGCATGTTCACACAGGATACATTTAAGCAAGCACTTTTTCCTTGAAAGTCATCCATGTTGTCTCGAATGGATGTGTTTAAGGATCAAATTCAGAAAATCTATGTACAGGTTGAAGCTGATATATTATATATAAATTTTTATATATACACACTCTTGTATGAACATGCCTAAAATTATTTTTGTGAAAAGTTTTGTTGCATTTCAGCACATAATAATATGCACTGATAAGACACTTTGACAGATACATGAAAAAGTGATGAGCAATGTTCCTAATGTCATAGGATTAGGCCAGTAATGCCGTTTTTATTTTGTGTACTGCCAGGCTAACGTTGGTTTGGTTTTAATTTTTTTTGAGATCACAGTATGCAGGGGGTTTTGGGGGTTTTGTTTTTGTTTTTTTTTGTTTTTTTACTTGAAAAGAACAAGTGTACCTGGTAGTGTTAAGAGCAACAAGTTGGATATCCCAAATTGCTGGGCTTTATTTTAAAGGAAAAGTTATGATTGTTTACAAACCAATTGGAAGGGAAAATATTTGGCCCTCCATTTCAGTGTTTCCCAACCAGTGGGTCATGGAATTTTTTTGAAAAACGACATGTGAGAATGGGTGGGGGGAACTGCCATCTGGATGGAGCAACCAATCAGAGCTCAATCTCCCTCTCCTTCCCACCTGCAGCTGCTTATCTGGGGGGCAGTAGGAAGAGTCCCTGGAGCTAGAGATGTGCCATGGCAGAGACAAGGTTGGGAATCACTGCAATAAACTTAGCCACTTGAGAGGCTACCTGCAGAGCTTGAAGGAGAAATATAACTGAAGACTTTTGATGGGTATTCTGAAATATATTGCCAGTGCATTGTTTAAAGAAGCTCCACCCTTACTCCCCTGTAATATAGTGATTTTAATTTGTTTGGTGTCTGGCCATGTTACTCATTTAGTTTTTTAGATAACTTGCTTCATTAAATGAAATATATTTTAAACAATTTCTCCTTGTGGCCTGGCCTTTAGAAATGCTAAATTAACTGATTGCAGCTATCTTACATTTTTAAAAAAAAGTTGTTACTGGCTTTTTACTTACGTTTTTCTTCAAATGCTAAAAAACTTAACTTCTGCAATGGAAATCAGAACGTAGATTTGGGATACAACATAGAAAAGACTAGACTAAGACCTTAATAAAGTGTACTGATTAAGATGAAAAAGGACACGAATATGCAAGCATTTTTGAAATACAATCTTAGAAAACAGGCAGTACTTACTGTATCTGCTGAGGCTTTAATAAGTTATGCACAGAAGAAATATTTTGGTTGTAGTGAAAGCACTGCTTTTCCCCTTTATTTAGGGTTTTTACTTTATTTACTAATGCAGTAAATTCCTCAGATCTGAAGTGGGAACCATTTTGTGCTTAAAAGAAGGGCGGGGGGAGTGAGGCTCAGGGCTGGGGCTAGACTGAGGGGTACCGGCAGGGCTGGGGGAGTGAGGCTCAGGGCTGGGGCNGGGGGGAGGAATGGAATGGCAAGAAGCCTGTTTGGTGTAGGGGTCCAGTGACTTTTCCAGGAGTTGATATTAGTACAGCTATATTTTACGGTCCCCAAATAATTGGTGGGACAGAGAGCTACAGTTCTTAATCCTCATAAATGCTGCAGGTCTGGTACTTGTCTGGACAGTTGTCATTCTTGAAATCTGAGTACAGCATACTGCAGTATAGTGATTGATTGTGCCAACTGGATTTTAACACCTTTAATATCAGCCCTGCTATTTTGGAAATTAGAAAACTTAAATTTTTGATGCCAAGTTAAAGTTCTGTAATATATTGCTTCTGATATTTGAGATCAGTCTCATCTGTTTCTGTATTTGCATTGTTATAAGTGATATGCTCAGAGGTGTCTGCAAATAAGAACTCACCCAATCTTCATTATCATATTCAGCTTTTGAGTTCTGTGAATTGTAATCCTGTTTTCAGTACAGAAGGATAGGTGCAGGATGACCCATTATTTTTAAAGTTACCTATCTAAAAAGTACTGCCTCTGCTTATTTTCTTTTAATATAGCTTTAATCTCCATCTTTTGAAAGATGTGTAACATTGGTGCAGTACATACAAGCAGTAGTTGCTGCTTCTCTCTGACTTTGATGAAGACAGGGCTTATATCTTTGCCTAAATGTATTACTGTGTAAGTAGGTGTTTTTTCAGTTTGTGTGTTTTCTAGCAGAAAAATCTGTCCTTGGCCAATACTGTAAAAGACAAATCATCCCTGTGGATCTTTGTCCAAAATCAGAATGTCAATATTTTGCAGGCCACCTGCAGATTATCCATAGATGCCTCATTTAGGAATTTGTTTTTATTGTGTTCTAAGAGGATTGCTGTATTGAGCATTGTGCTTTAGTCTTACCTCAGTCTGCCACTATCTGAATCGTAAGGTGACCATTACCCTTAAATAAAACATCTAGATATTTCATTGTGAACCAAAGCCTCTCACATATTATGCATTCTTTAAAAGGATGGTATTAGACCTTGCTGCAGCCTTTAACTGGAGAGTTGTCCAGAAAATAAAGCGCAATAACTGCTGGAACAAACAACTTAACTGCTGTTTATTGTCATTGTGAAGTATTCTTGTGTTTTAATGTTTACTATTGTTTGTAGTGTAACAGTCCTGCATTTGCACATAAGCACGAGCTGCTGTGATAGAGGATAGGTCATTGCATTAATTTCAGCTTCTGCATGAACACTAAGGTGTGATTCAAGATGTACCCTAAATTTGTCTTGTAACTCGTGTGTTTTTTAGGTAACCAGCTGTAAAGGTTTAGATCTTGATTGTATGAATGCATAAAGCAAAACTACTGCTTTTGTCACTGATCTTTGTTCCTTATCCTAGGAAAGGTGGATATTTTTATGGGGATGGAATGTATTAATAAGAACTGTTCCATCCTTTGGAAATTAGACCTATTCTGCTTTGCATATTATGTGCTTCTTGACAGAAGTGTGGTGTATTGACTTTAAGGGTTAAATTAGCGTGCATTCAAATCTTTATGGTACTGAAAGAAAAGTTACTGTGACTTCCAGTGAAATAGTCAGATGCTACCTATTTAAACACAAGTCATTCAGCTTTAAATATTTATTAAACAAGAGATAAAATAGTTGGGTTCCCAGATGCTTGACGTGGCTCTGTTATGCATAAAAACTCTTGCTGTTGTATGTAAACTCCCGATGACACTGTTAGGCTTTACATACAATGCACACTTGTAACATCTAAGTATTCTTTCTTTAAAAGCTTGATTACATCCTACACATGCACTATATTTTGGTTCTGGAGCAAAGTTCACAAAGATAATTGCCTTGTCAAACTTCCTGTGGGAAGTATTTTAGATTAAGTATCAGAAAAGTCCAAGAACTAATGCCATTCTCAACAAAAGGTGAACAGTATTCTGACGTGTATTTGAGAAGGGAAAAGTGAATAATGCATTCTTATGTGCCCAAGTAGATAACAATGGTTGCTATATGAATTGTATTGAGTGCATTTGCTTGATGCCAGTGCTAAATTGGTACAACTATAAAGCCTCATTTTCACTGAGCCTCTCTGCTTTGCTTTTTTTTCTGCACAATCATATAAGCCTTTGTGTTTGGTCTTTGAGTACTACATGTGTATTTTTCCAGACAATTAGTTTTAAGCAATAAAGTTTGATATTACATTATAAAAATGCTGATTTGACTAATGTCCTATTGCAACTGTCTGTTTTGAGTGGAAACCTTCTCCTTGAGCTGTCTCCCACCTAGTCTTTTGAAATTAACTGAAGTCTATTTTTATCAGTACCTCTTACCACATGTTGACTTAAATTTTCATTTTAAAACTAGCCCCTTTTCATAAAAAATGAAAACCCTTTAGCAAGGCACACTAATGACATTTATTAGGTGCCTCATGTCTAGGTGCGTGCGCACCCAAGTGCAGAGTTGGAGATTTTTGCCCACACCCTATGGAGTGCCACGCTCATGCATCAGTATATTTAGACAATACCGACCCTACGCCGTCTCAGTTCTTTCTTACCATGATGGTTGGTTGGAGCACCTTCCCCTTGCCTTGCAAGTGGATAGCGGTTTTCTCTCTCATCATTAGGTTTTTGGACTACCTTCTACATCTCAAGGGTCTAGAGCAACTCTTCCCCCCCATGTCCATGACCCCGTCCCTTGGGACCTGAATCTCATGCTGCTGCAGAGCATGCCTCCCCTGCCCCCCATTTAGCTTTTGGCTTCCTGCTCCCATCTTCTACTCTCCTGGAAGGTTTCTTTCTTGGTGGCAATAACATCTGCCCACAGGGTCTCTGAGATTAGGGCACTTACCTCAGAGCTGCCCTATACAGTCTTCTACCAGGAGAAAGTCCAACAGCAACCACACCTGGCTTTCCTGCCCAACGTAGTTTGTTTCATACAAGCCAGGACATACACTTACCTGTCTTTCCAAAACCTCGTAAGTCAGAAGAAGAGCATAAATTGCACTCTCTGGACATCAGGTAAATGCCATTCCATAAGTTGACACAGTTGTTCATCATGGTGGTGGACAGGATGAAAGGTCTTCCAATGTCCACTCAGAGAATTCCATCATAGATCATCACCTACATTCATTTCTGCTATGATCCAGCAAAAGTGCCTCCACCAGTGCCCACTCGACCACAGTGCAAGCCTTGATGTCAACCTTCCTTGCGCAAGTGCCAATTCAAGATATCTGCATAGTCACTACCTGACCATCCATCCACACATTTACCTCTCATGCACTTACCCAGCAGGCCTGTAATAATGCTGGCTTTGGCAGAGCAGTGTTGTAAGCCACAGGCCTGTGAACTCTAAGCCCATCTCCAGGGATACTGCTTCTGAGTCACCTAGAATAGAATCAACATGAGCAAGTACTTTAAGAAAAAAGTTGCCTGTCTTTTGTACTGTTCTTTAAGATGTGTTGCTCATGTCTATTCCATTTCCTGCCCTTTAGTTGGAGTTGTCAGCAAGGAGGAAGTGAGAGGGTGCAGAGCCAGCAACTACTAAATATACTGATGTATGAGCGCGACACTCCAGAGGGTGCCACTGACAACCGTACAGATACTGCTACAGCAAAAATCTGACTCTGCACATGGATGCACACACACAGATGTGTTGCTCATGTCCATTCCCTTCTAAGACCAACCGTTACAAAAGTTAGATAACTTTTTTCCCCCATCCCAAATCAGAAATGAGGTTTAGTTTTTCCCCACTTATTAATGGAGAAGTTCCACACAACCTGAAACCCTGTTCCTGCATAAATCATTACATCCCCTCTCTTGTATTCTGTATATAAAAGTACTTCAGTACCAAATGTGTAAGCTTTAGGATAAATTGCCTGTATTAGATTTCTTCAGTTGAGATTACTTCAGAAGTTGATAAATCCATTTTTACTAACTTACTGAACTTTTTTGATGTTTCCATTTCTTACATTCTGGACTTGGCTTGAAGTAACACCACCCGTTGATGTGCTTTGAGTGGCTTGTTCAGTATATAGAGAAGTTTGAATTTTTAATGTTACTGACCAGCTCACTGAAAATAGCTTGATGTAGAGGATCTAGTCACACTAGCTCTGAAAATGAATAGTTCACATGGGCTCTTGCGTTCATAGTCAGTGTTATGTCTAGCATCACCAGGGTCCTGGTCCACAACTGAAGGCTCCTAGGTGCTATGGAAATGTAATTGTTCTGCTTTAAGTCCCCAGTCACCTAAATTGAGCTCCTGTGCATCAATGGAGGGAATTAATTCTAAGAGAGGGGGGTGACAGACAGCACATTCATTCTGACAGGGCAGCTACTGCAACAGTGAGAGGTGTTCAACAGTGCAGGGGTGAAATCCTGGCCCCATCAGTGAGTGAGAGTTTGCCTAGTGTTTTAGGTTCAGTTGCAGTGAACTTTTTGAAAGGTAGCATGAATCCCCTGTTAATGTAGTCAGGTCAACTAGTTCCACATGGGAAAAGCAGATATTACTTCTGGGGCAATTCTGTCCTAAATTTTGCATGTTTTGTCAAAACAACACTATCATCATGCCTGTTTCAATTATTTTGGTAATTTATTTCAAAATACTTGTCCAAGTATGTCTAACAATACAGATGGCAAAAATTATTCCCCTGGCAGTGGAGTGTTAACAGGAAGTGGCTTGTGATAGGGGTTTCTTTCTGCTTTTGTCAGGTGCCTCAGTTTGGGTGTGTCACATGTGCCAGCTGTGCACACCTTGAGGGGGTAGGGGGAACTGCCCCTCCAGTCTTGTAGTCAATTGTGTGGGTTTTTTTTCCCACCCTGTACCCTTAGAGTTACCATATTTCAAGTTCCCAAACAGAAGATAATGCAAGGGGGAACTGGAGGGGTGCATATACTGGGAGAGGGTAGTTAGGGGTACTGGAGGGGACTGCACAGGGCTCCTGGCCCAGAAACCTGCACCCTTCCCCCTCCAAGCCATCTCACAGGCTCCATGTAGCTGTTACTGTCCTACCAATCAGAGTTGACTCATACCTGCTGCTGGGGGGAGGGCCCCCCACAATTTAACAGTTTGTATCTCTCCTGGAAAGCAGCAACCCCACCCTGCAAATCCCAGCTGTTGCTCCAGCAGCTGCTATGGAGGGAGGAGGCCCAGCTAAGGCTGTCCTTAGCCATAGGTAGAACAGACAGCTACCTAGGGCACCACTAGGTCTGCGGGCACCGCTCCGCTGGGAGCCCACACAGATAGGAAGCAATAGAGCATGTAAGAGTAGGGCTGCTGGGTCCTAGAGAGAGATAAATGCAGCACAGTCTGAGGAGATTGGCTGCTGGGGTCTCTGAGAAGGGGTGGCAGAAGGAACTCACCTGCAGGATAACCAGATGACCCAATTTTATAGGGACAGTCCTGATTTTGGGGTCTTTTTCCTTTATAGGCTCCTATTCCCCCCAACACCTGTCCCGATTTTTCACATTTGCTGTCTTGTCACCCTAGGTGGGGGTAACTGGTACCTCTTTTAGACAAAGCCCCAAATATCGGGACTGGCCCTATAGAATCAGGACATCTGGATCTGGTCACCCTAGCTGGGGAGTGCATCTCTCCCCTGGGCTGGCAGCGATCCATCTCATCGAGGGGAGCTGCACAGGGCAGGATGAGCTGCTGTGGCTCCATGGGTGCCCTGTCCCTGAGATCAGATGCTGTGCTAACTTCACCATGGTCCGTTAGGCTGGCAGTGGTGCCCATTGGTGTATGATCGGACCTGAGGGTTTGCTGCTGCTTTTGCCACTCTGCACCCCAAGAGGAGGATTTTGGAGTCCTGCAGTTTTCCACTTATCTCCTTCTCTACTGCAGCTGTTGGACCAGCAGGCTGGGGTGTGAGCCAAGCATGAAAGCAGTACTGTGTTGCCATTTAGATTGTCATTTAACAAATTTTTCTTTAAAAAAATCAATATCTCAGCCAAAAACAGAAAATTAAGTTGTAGACAATTATTTGTGACAAGTTTGGTATGGGGAAGGGAGTGGACCAGTTTTCATCAGAGAAACAAAAAATGTTGAATGACTTTATTTAGCAGTAACAGGGCTATAGGAGAGTCCTCCAACAACTGTAATATGCTCATCTCCTTACTAATGTATAGAGCAGGGGTTGGCAACCTACAGCACCTGTGCCAAAGGTGGCACGCAAGCTGATTTTTTGATGGCACGCAGCAGTGGGCTGAGCGGCTCAGCCTGCCACTGCTCTGAGGTTCCGGCTGCTGCCCCATTGCCACCCGGGGTCCCGGCCACCGGCCCCACTCAGCACCCACTGCTTGCCTGGGGACCCCCAAGGAACCCCAGGCTGGCAGCAGGTTGAGCAGGCCAGCAGCTGATACCCTGGCTGAGCCACTCAACCCGCTGTCAGCCTGGAGTTCCATTCACTCAGCTGCTAGGTGCGCTTAGCAGGACTAAATTCAATGAAATAGGAAAACAAGAGCAACTAATCACAAAGTACAAGAACCTAGAGCAGTGGTTCCCAACATTTTTCGTCTGGCGGTCACCAGACGAAGGACCGTGGCAGTGGATGAGCATCCACTGAAATTCGGCGGCATTTCAGCGGTGACGCCTCTGGATGCTGCTGCTTATCAGCAGCAAGTGGCATCATCCAGAGGCGTCGCCACCAAAATGCCACCGAATTTTGGTGGCATTTTGGCAGATGCTTATCCGCTGGCCAGTACGCAGGTGCACTGAGAGGCCCCTACGGGCGCCATGGCACCTGCCGGCACCACGTTGGGGACCCCTGACCTAGAGAACCTCCTGAAGCACAGCGATCGTTTTGATTTAAATGGACTTGAACTGTATGAAGAATTGAGTACACTGTCCTCAATGCTGCCACGTGCAAAATCGATAATGGACACTGTACAGTTTACTCATACCAGCAAACTTGTTGACATATATCCTAATGTGTACATTGCCACTCATATTCTACTGACAATTCCTGTAACAGTAGCATCAGGAGAACGGAGTTTCTCAAAACTAAAGCTCATTAAAAACTCTCTCTGCTCTCCAAGGAGTCAGGAACACTTGATTGGTCTTGCTATTCCTGCAATCAAACAAGGTATCACTTTGTCTTTGTCATACGATGACATTCTTACTGATTTTGCAGCCGAAAAAGCCAGAAAGATTGCTTTTAATTAAAAACAAATCTTTGTTTCAATACCTCTTCATATAAATTTCCAATAAAATGTTGACAAATTAAAAAAATATTTGCATCATTGTCAACTCAGAATTTTTTCTATAGTGCTGCTTCTTTAGTGCTAGTCCATCAGCATTACAGTGTGCTTAATTAAGATAAACTGGTTTTAATAACATGCATGTGGCAAGTTTTCCAATAGTGTAAGCTTATGTTTGCGTTGCTAAAAGCAAGACAGGCACAGGGGCACCAGTTTAATAATCCTGCCTAGGGCACCATAAATCCTAAGGATGGCCCTGGGCCCAGCCACAATACATGCCTGAGCAGGGCCAGCAAACCCAGGAACCACAGCCTTCCCACGCAGCCACACTGCAAGTATTTTTCAGATTACAAGGACTTTGAAGAGGGAGTTTAGAATCTCTCCCACTAGCAAAGACTTAGTCTATGTACCAGAACAGCTGGAAAGTCTTTACAATAGTAACTAAAAATCAGGCTTGCTTTAATGTAGGTTTATAATCAACTATTTGCAACTGCCAACTCAAACCTCTTTAATTCAAATCAACATCCAGGCTAAGGAAAATTCAACAGTCTTTTAAAAATCAAATTTATTTAAACTGGTCTGCAAAGCAAACGTCTCCTGTTCAACAAAATTGCCGATCTGCCAGATGGACATTAAATGATGTTCGCTATCAGCTATTTATCACTCATCTTCCATACTATTTTCAAACAAAAAAAATTTCTTGGCATAAAAAACCATGCTACAATCACTCAACTTTTGGAGGGAATCCACATGTCTGACTCCTAGTACTATACCTGGGCAGTGATTTTATGAAGAACATGCAAAGTATTCAGTTAAAGTCATGCTGGCCTTACACTGAAGGCATTGGGACATCTTTCAGGAGTATGTGTGCACAAGTGAAAATAGCACGTTTTGATCCAAGTTGTGTATAATAAGGTTATTTTCCTTGTAGGAACTGGATTGTTTTAAGCATCTTAAAGTTAAACTAATCTTTGTTCACTGAGTTGAAAACTGCTGCTGTCACTATACTTAACTGAAAGCCTTCATCAGCTGCAAGTCAGGTAATTATTATGTGTACAGAGGTTAACTTGTATGGTGTTTCTGCTGATTCCTCAAACTGCAACATTCTTTCACTATCAAAAGTAACTTCTATCTCTTAGAATGAAATCAATAGGTTAAGATGGTTGCCTGGAGTATATACATATATATATGCATGCGCACAAATTGCCCGACCTACCACAACATTAGGTGGAAGACAGAGTTCCTACTTTCTCTTCAGGTGGGTTATTGCTGCCATCCTGGGTAGAATCTGCTGCATTTGCATTCATGAACTGAGCTGTGTCAGGGCTTGCTTCAGTAGAGTTTCCATTTGAATGTTCTACCCTTTCAAAGAATATCAGCAGCTCACAGTGCATAGTCTGAGGGAACAGATCCACTGCCATTGCTTTAACTGGACGGAAAGGGGCTCCTTTGACACGATTGGAGGGGGCCCGACAAAGACTTAGGAGAAAAACAAAGTGTAGTATTAATTTTCCTGGACCATGAACACCAGTCTACATTTTCTAGGAAAACCCCTTGCATTGTTGTTCGCTCCCCTTGCCTCATAGGATGATCATACATTTCAGATCTACTACTTAATCAGCTACTGAAGGGCAAGTCTTCCTCCCTTCTGCTGGGAGAGTCTGCCACCACTCACTCAATCAAAAGTGGGTCTTCCAAGGCAAGGTCAAGTACTGCTATACAATCTTATAGCTAATATGATTAATCTATTTGTATGCAAAAAGGGAATTCAGCCTCACTTTTTTCAGGAAGTGTATTTTGCTTGCTGGCTTTACCTGGCCCATTCAAAAACTTACTCCACAAAGTTGTTCATGGCAGCTCTGGGATTGCAGGATACATAGATGAGCTTCTTCAAGTGTTCAGCTCGTCGGATTGCAAGAATGACTTTAGAATCTAGGTGACAAATTAAGAAAGTTGTTTGCCAATAGTGTATGTTACTATATTTGCAGAAAAATTTTTAAACTTGTAATATTAACAGGACAACCTTTATGCTCAAGCCTGTTTTAAGTTTTCTCCCAACAACCAGCTGATTTCATTCTGTTAAAACCTTTCTACTAAAGTATCCATTAAATAAGACCTAAGTAAATAAACTTACGTAGTCCTGCCCGAGGTGGATCTACAATTGTAATCAGGTTGTGTGAAGCTAATAAGTTAATTAAAGAAGGAACAATGTCTTCAGCCTTTCCACAGTGAAATTCAATGTTATTCAGATCTGAGAAATGTAGATATAAAAATAAAAAACTGATGTGAAATTTCTGTATAATCAAAACATCTTTTAAATTAGTGTGCGCACATAAGTAGGTAGAGTTACTAGGTAAATCGTTGTTACAGTGTTTTGCATATAGAAATGCCAATATTTGATGCCTTGGGACAAACTATGGATTGACTTTTGCAGGTGTTGCCATCAGTATAATATTCAAGCAGACATACTGAAGTTATTGTGTTTAAATAACCTATTATTGTGCCTGAGAGCTAATATACAACTTGAAAAATCACTATAAATAATGAACGACTATTATAATCATGCATTAAAATTTTTGTCAAGGAAGTTCTCCCTCTTTAATGTGCCATCATTAAACGTTACGGTACATAGTGTTAAACAATGTTGTCAAATGAGCAATTTGCTGATTAAGTATAACTGGAAAATTATATTGCTTAAGTTATTTTTAAAATTCATCATCACCACCACCACCCCCATAACAGCACAGGTCATTGGGGCACCATCATTGATGAGCAACCAACCATCTCCACCCCTGACTATTGTTTTTCACTGCTTGAGTTGCCACAAAGTCCATTCCTGTCCACTCTTATGTTGTCAATCCATCTCTTCTGTCTACCTCTTCTTCTCTTCCCCTGTACTGTCCCTTGGAGGATGATCTCAGATAGGCCATATGATCTTATTACATAGCCATATCACTTCAGCTTGCACTTCTTCGTGGTTGTCAGGAGGTCTTCATTAGTGTCGGGTGATGATGTTGCGGATCTCTTCATTAGTGATGTGGTCCAAGTAGGAGATGCCCCGAGTTTTACAAAAGTATCATCTCCACTACCTGTATTTTCCCTTCATTTTCTGCCGTAAGGGTCCATGTCTCGTGTACATACAGAACAACAATACACCTGGCACCTCCTGGGAATCTCTGAGGTCAGATTTTTAAAATTAACCTATTAACTTCAGTGGATTTTTAGCAATGGGAAAATCTGACAAATAATTACAGCTTTCAAGTAATTAATTCAGGCTGGAATTTTCAGATGAATATAAGGAAGTTAGGCAATTTCAATGGAAATCAGGTGCTTAACTCTTATATTCCTTATAAACAAAGAATCTAGCAGTTACACACACAACTTTACCAACCATTAATTTGAGCATTCACTTTGGCATCCTCCACAGCTTCTTGACAGAGTTCAATTCCAATAACTTTCTTCACTTTCTGCAGAATCAAAGAAAAAAGATCAATGGGTCCAACAGGGTGTGACACATGCTTGATGACACAAGTACCAGACTGGAGGAAAACTGAGCGTGATTGTCATGGATCAGTAATTCCTGCCATAGCACAGGCTTTAGAAATTTATTTCCTCAGTTTACCTAAGGAAGAAAAAAGCACTACCTTTACAGCAGTTATAAAAATAAATTAAAAAAAGCAAGTGGTGAGTAAACTAGTAGAGTATCTTCAGAGCTTGTCTTGATGACCAAACAGTGCACAGCAATCTGGGGTATAATCTACAGTACACAACATGCTAGTGTGCTGTCTGTGGACACTGCTCCTGTGCACTAGAAGTTCAATATTGTGTAATGATCTACTCATTTCAAAGCAGAATAGATCAATGCACACCAGGGAACTAGGCACCTGCAGTAGCAGCGTCTACACAGACAGGGCCCAGCATGCTACTGCGGTGTAGATTTATACTAATTTGCTGTGCACTAATTGTTCTTCTAGACAAGCCCTCAGAAAAAGACTTCCTTTGACTTCCCCACCTCCACATATAGGCAGACAATATATATCTCCCTCACTGCCAGCCCTGCAAACTCTGAGTGAAACAGAATTCTTTCCACTGTGTGCATAATTACCAGTAATAAGAAATTATGACGACTAAATTAGGCTCTCAATTATGTGTGCACAACTTTATAGCTGTCATTGGTTTTCCACAGATGTAACTGAGCAGGACTAAGTAAATAATTATGTTGCTGCACAAAATGGAAAAGAGTCCAGCTCAGTCAGTTTTAGCTGTACTGTTTCTAGAAATATTTTAAAAACCGTCACTCAAGTAGGTCTTTGAATATATGCAGAGACAGAGAAAATTCATGAATAAAGCATCCTTTTTACAGTCACTTTTCAAAATATGAACTACACCTTCATGTGCTTTTGACAATGAAAGTTGTGTCAGTTGCTATGAAGTTAACTGAAATTAAGTTATGTGGGACTTTTCAAATCTAATAAACGAAATGTAGACACAATATCTAGCAGAGAAACATTTATCTATGTCCAGAATTAAGTCAACTTCCTAAAGCACTGGCAATAGCAAAGTGCAATAACTTGATTTAAGCATTTTCCTCAGTTAAATGCAATATGAGAGATCTGCAACTTAACTTTCAAGTTAATTTTATGACTCACTGTATTAATTTAATATGATTTGCTGAACCATACATTTAAGGCAAATGGCTCACCTTTGCCAGTGAAATTCCAATTGTTCCTGTTCCGCAGCAAATATCAAGCACAGTGCTATCTTGGTTCAACTGGGCCCAGTCTCTAATGGCTTTATATAGAACCTCTGCAGCCTGTGTATTTACCTATGGAATTCCAACACAAATGTTCCCCTTTGTTACAACAGCGAAGGTAGTAAAACCGATGCTGTACTTAAACAATATTAAATCCAATATTAAATCCCGTGCTTCCCCCTTCCTCATCTCTAACACGCTTATTAAAATAAGACAACTTTTCATATAAAGTTCAAAGCAGAATTGTACTGACAGCATGAGATAGCAAATCAAAGTTTAGCTCTAGCAACAGCAAGATATACAACTGGCCCAACAGACCAGGACTTATTCAAGGCTTCAACCAAAGTTACCGAACTTGACCAAAGTTAAAAAAAACCTATATAACTCCTTCGCATATTTGGACGTTGCTGTGGTATAAATTCAAATATGTAATACAGCATATGCTTAAGGCACTAAAGTAAGTCATGTTTGTTGGACATCAAAATTAGAGGGGACAGCAAACACAGGAGAACAGGGCCAAACTGCAGGCAAAGAAGGGACAAATCTATGTTAAAGGTTAATTCCTACCCAGGGAGAGGAAACAAACGAAACAAAAAATACTCCACATATAGAAATAGGAGGACATACCCATGTAACTACATCCATCACCTTGTCTCATTAATGCTGCCTGCCTTAATATTACTTTTCCTGTAACCAAGTGTAGTTATGGAAAGGTATGGAATCAGGACTGGAGTCAGGAAAAAAAGTTGTCCAGGTCAGTAACTTTAACCTAGAAAATGGTCTATGTTAAGAAGGTAAGAACTTAATAGCTTAAGATCTCAAGTGAGGAATAAAAATGCAACTATAAGATCTTCTTAAAGCACGTGTCATTCCCAATTTCTAAAGGAAGTTAGTTACATGGAATCTAAGGTGAAAAATATTCTCCTTCCCCTAATGCTAGCACTCACTTTATTTCCTCTCCCCTCCAAATGTTTTGTTAAACTAACATTACCTCTTCTGTGTTTTCAGACAAGCAATTTATTTGTTGAGACTTAAGTGCTTGCTGGAAGAAAACTTGGAATACAACATTTGTAGTGTATTTCCCAATGGGCAGCTGTACTACTTCTTCAAGGAGTGTCCATGTGGGTGCTCCACTGTAGGTGAACCAACATCCTTGCACCTACGATTGGAGAATTTCAGTAGCAGTGCCTGTTTGGGTCACACATTTGCTGTCCCTGTCTCACGTCATCTCTGATGTTTACACAGTGCTTTGTGACCAACCCCTACCTCCACAGTTCCTTCTCTACCACAGAGTCCCTAGCAGGAAATTCTGAAGAAGAAGGGAGAAGGGTGGACAGTGGAGCACCCACAGGGACAATGATCTCGAACAACCTCAGTTATTGCACTCAGTGAGTAACAGTCCCTTCTTCAAGTGTCTTTGTGGATGCTCCACGGAGTGTAGAGCAGTGCCCCTAATTGGAAGGAAGGCGCTTTGGAGTTGAATTTGTGAAGGATGATAAAACAGTAAGTCTCAGCAAAGCATCTGATGTCGAGTTCTGCTCTGTTGCATAGTGCTCTGTGAACATGTGGGCTGATGCCTAATAGTTGGAGGCAGGTCCTGGCCGATGTCTACGGGCTGGATTGTGTTTAGTGATCAGATTAACTAGATCAACAAATCTGTGTGGTGGGATGGAGATTAATTGGACTGAATAGCCAGTCTCGATTTCTAATACCAATTTGTCTGACATGATACTCTGCCACGCTGGATGGAATGGGGTCAGACAGTCTCCAAAAGGATGGATGGTTGTAGATGGTTCCAGCACTTGAAAATGTGGGGGGCATTTTGGGTCCTCAACCAAACCCTCAAAATTGCTGTTTTGAGCGGGGTTGCTGGGATGGCTGATATGGGAGCAGTCTATGTCTTGTAGCCCTGTCTATGCCTCAGTGGTTGTACGTATGGCACAGGTTGTTCGTTGCAGTGAGTAATATTTCCCTTACTTCTTTCTCTGTGTGGGTGTATAGATGCCTACAGACCAAAGAGTCACCCTTGAATCTTTTAGGGTGTGAAGCAACTTGATCTTAGCTGAGAACAGCTTCAGTCCCTCGAATGGGAGATCCTCTACAGTGGGCTGTATCTCTTAGGGAACCCAGAAAGGTGGAGCCACGAAGCCTGGCGCGTGACTATGGATGTAGCAATGGATTATACCACTGTGTCTGCCAAGTCCAGTGAGGTTTATAAGGCTGTTTGAGCAAGAATGTGGCCCTCCAAGATGACTGCTTTAAATTGCTCTTTTTTGTCCTAAGGGAGATGAGATAATAAATTTGGACATTTAATAATTTGAGTGGTTTCACATTTGGCTATGAGTGCCTCATAACTGGCAATTCTGAGTTGTAGAATCGCTGCTGAGTAGGTCTTAGGCCCAAAGGGATCTAACCACCTTCAGTTCCTATGACACGGGGTGCATCCGGATTGATGTTGTCTGCCCTGTTCATTCATACCCTCTACCAGAGAGTTTGGTGTGGCATCTGAGAACAAAAATTCCATTCCCTGGGAGGGGATGTAAAAGAGCAGACAAAAAATATTACAAGTGGGTGGAATTGTTGCTGGAGTCTGCCAGATGGTCTTGGCTGGATCTATGCACCTCGTTTATAAGGAGAGCAATCTTGAATGAAGTTGACGTTTATAAAATGTCCAACAGCTTGCGTTGAGACTCTGCAGCTTCTTCCAGTGGTATTTCTAATGAGTTCACAATCCTCTTAAACTCCTCTTGGAATTGTTTAAGATCATCACCTGTCGTGGATGGTGGGGGCAAGACTGCTTCGTCCAGAGGAGGAGAAGAAATTAGTAGCTGAGGTGACCTCCTGATCTGAAGTCTTCTCCAGCCCTTCGATCACCTCTTCCACAGGATCAGAGGGTCCAGATATTGAGGGTGATGAAGAATGTCTCTCTCTCCCTGTGAGTAATAGATAGCTTAGAGCAGGGGTTCTCAAACTGGGTCGAGAACCCCTCAGGGGGTCGCAAGCTGTCAGCCTCCACCCCAAACCCTGCTTTGCCTCCAGCATTTATAATGGTGTTAAATATATTTAAAAGCATTTTAATTGATGGGGTGCGGGGGAGTTGCACTCAGAGGTCTGCTATAGAATCACAGAATATCCAGGTTGGAAGGGACCTCAGGAGGTCATCTAGTCCAACCACCTGCTCAAAGCAGGACCAATCCCCAGATAGATTTTTGTCCAACATCCCTAAATGGCCCCCTCAAGGATTGAACTCCCAACCCTGGGTTTAGCAGGCCAATGCTCAAACCTCTGAGCTATCCCCCCATGTGAAAGGAGTCCCCAGTAAAAATGTTTGAGAATCACTGGCTTAGAGGAACATTGTCAGTACGCTGCCCGTGGATCCCAGCTGGATCACTGTGGCAGGAATGGCATTGGTGGGGATATCCTTGGATTTCGGTCATGAGATGGTATTCAGGATGTTCTGGTCGACCCAATCTGGTGCCTGTCTGCATGGAGACGAAGTAGCGTGATGAGTAGATCTCCTCTTCCTCCTCACCACTGGAGAAGAGAGGAGCTGATCTGGATGGTGGTGTAACTTGGCATGGTACCAATCATGTTGGAGCAACATCACTAGGAGTTGGAGAGATTCCAGTGCTGAAGAGACTAGCAGGTCTCTGTGCAAGAGAAACTATCGCGGTACCAAGGAAGTTGTTGGCATCACCAATGAGACTGCAGCGGTTGTCGGTACTGATGAATGCACGCTATGCATTATAGAGGCAGAAGGTGGCGCCATAAACAGTCATGCTTCTGAGATACTTGGTGATGCATGTTTGAGTGACTCCAGCACTACTGTGAAAGGGAGGATAAGTTTCCCTCTGCTGCTTCTCTCCAAACTTGCCCACTTAGGGTCTTTGGCTGTCACAGTACCAGGTTTTTTGAAGAGTGTTCTTTGCTCTATGAGGGTGATAAGGCATGTCTAAAAGGGTGTCATCAAAAGGAGGAAGAAAACTTGTTCACCTTAGCCTCTAATGATAGAACAAGAAGCAATGGGGTTGAACTGCAGCAAAGGAGATTTAGGTTGGACATTAGGAAAAAGTTCCTGTCAGGGTAGTTAAACACTGGAATAAATTGCCTAGGGAGGTTGTGGAATCTCCATCTCTGGAGATATTTAAGAGTAGGTTAGATAAATGTCTATTTGTGATGGTCTAGACAGTATTTGGTCCTGCCATGAGGGCAGGGGACTAGACTCGATGACCTCTCGAGCTCCCTTCCAGTCCTAGAGTCTATGAGTCTGTCAGATGCTGTCGCTGGAGACTGATGTCTAGGAAGAGTCCATAATCCTAGATTGGAAGCCAGGTGCAGAGACTTCTCCATCAAAAGAAGCTTTGGCTTAAGGTTCCTTGCTTTTCTGGTGCAGAGTATTAAGATTATGACAATGGACCTCTTTTGCAGAACGTGTGAGGGAGAATATGTATACTATACTAAGGGGTAACTAGGAATAATGAAGAAAATACCTAATCTACTAAAAAAAATTTTTTTAAATAAAGAAAAATAAACAGGGAAGAGAAAGTAGCTAAACTGAAAAGAAACTAAGAAGGGTTTAGGTGCATAGTGCTAGGTAAACACCAGAGATGGAGCGAGACAAGGACAGTGCATGTGTGCCCCAAACGAGCACTGCTACTCAAATTCTCCAATCGCAGGTGCAGGATACAGATTCATCTAACGTGGAGCATCCCAGGGACAACCATCCTAAAGAACTTCAGTTATTGAACATGGTGAGTAACCAACCTTCTCTTCTGTTCTATTCAGACTGCTAACATAGAATGTGTCAGATACCAAAGTAGTACAAAAAAAATTCTATTAAACATTCACTTCAGCTAAAATGCTGAAACTAAATATTTAATATAGCAAAAACTGGTATTCCTCCACTAAAAATCATCATCAATTACGTCAGATTTATGTAATTATAGAGTTTAGATCACTCAGTATATTTCTGCAGCCTCTTTGTCCATGCAGCATTTTTTCTGCAGTATTAGCCATCTTACTGTTCTTAGCCAAATATTTTGTTAAAAATGTTTAAAAATCTTAATGCAGTAATTTAAGCAGTCCATCTTATTACTTCAGCTCTAATACAATTTAATTTAGCAGAACTCAATACCAACATTACTTGGAAAAATGCATGGGGGGAAATTCTAAACTTTAGACCAAGAAGCTCTTCATATATGTACTTATCACCAGCCAAATGTTGTAAGGGCAAGTCTTCACGATTGGGTGATTTTCTGAAAGAAATAAGCCACCAATCACATCACAGCAGGTTTTAGCCATGGCCACTTACAGTACAGACACATTCAAGGGGTGCAGGGGAAGGAAGAGGGACCCTACAAGCACGTTAACGGGACCTTTAACAAAACAAAAACAAAAAACCACCACCACCACCAATCCACACAGACACAAACAGTTTTCAAAACAGAACTTTGTTGATTTCTGACCTTACATTTGCTGATTTTCTATTTTTACTAGTGAGAATTAGGCTTCCTATATGTGCTAATAGTGATGCCCAGCAAAGTTACCGAAGAATAATTTAGTTGGACATGGAGTTGCTTGTACAATTATTTTGCTTCACCGTAACAGGATGAGACCTATCAATGCAACGATTAAACAATTCACAGGCTGTTAAGGAAAGTTGTAAAATATCTTAAGACCAAAAGTTTTGTCTTACTGTCCAATTTCTGTTCTCAGAGGGTATATCTGCCATTGTACAGAGGCAGAAAGAGGAGGCATTTATTGTTTCTGGAAAAATAAAATGAGGTCCTCAAGGAAAAGAAGAGAGATTGCTCTGTGAAGGACGGAGATGAAGAGAGCAAAAGCAGACAGAAGCTGGCAAGGAAGGAAGGAGGTGGGGAGAGCAGGCGAAGTGTCCCAGAAAATTTCTTCCTGGGTTCTCCACAACAAAACAAAAAAAGGTATCCTCTTCCTGTGACAGCCCCTAACTAGCCAGGTTTATCCCGATACAAAGCTCTAACTGCCTTTATCCAATAAAGAAAATGGCACTTAATCCATAAGTAGAGAAACAACAGTTATGACGCAGAAGACCATAAAATATTAGGAGTCTTTTGCATGGACAATGTAAATAATTTTAGCAATAAAACAACACTGCTACTCTTTCTATATTCGATGCTATGCAGGGTGGTAGTTACAGGAGAAATGCCACTTAAGGTTTCCTTTATAGGTACAAAAACTTACCTCTGCCCTTCCTCTACAAAGTAAAGAGAGGTTACCCCACTCTCCTTTCCAGTTCCTTCTGTAAAGTATTTTGCCAGTGAGGTTCTCATGTCGTCAAGCTCTTCTTTACTTAATTTCTAGACGTTCCAATTGAAAGGAAGATGTGATTATTATATGTTTGGTTATTTTCCAACACTTTAATTTAGTATTTGTTCTGTTCAGTTTTATTCATTTGCTTGTGTATTGAGAGGCAAATATTTATATATGGAAGTGTGGTCTAGGAATAAAAAATATCAAACAATGATTCTTACTACTGTATTATTTTGTATGGGACATTAAACAGACATAGCTTGGGTTTTATAAGTCATGTGGCTACAAATGGCGTTAATTGGTGGGACATCCTTATTCCAGCCTGGCCTATGTAAAAGGCCCAGGACCTTCCTTTATACATTCTCTCAGATTCTGTAGGGAAGTGGACTCTAGTTATTAAACTCTTCTGCCTCATCTCCTTCTGCTCCAAACTGCTACCCCTCCTATGCCTGCTCCTGTTGTCAGCTCTTTCCCATCAGCCCCTCCAGTCTTCTGCCTCCATTTACTCTTGACCATTCCCTCCACCCTCATGCCTCCTGCTCTTAACTCCTTTCCTCGGTCCACCTTTTCCTCACCCCTGTGTATTTGAGTCAGGCTCCTCCTCCTCCATGCTATCGGGCACCAGTGGCATGGGGCACTGAATATTGCTCATTTCATGCCCTTGCGACAGTGGCCCCCAGGCAGCCAAGAAGAGCAAGTCCTGCTTGGCCCAAGATAGAGAATGCTCAATAGCTCTGTGGGGACGCATATGTTCAGTCCAGGTGACATATAGGAGCTATGTGAGCACATGTGAACTGAGATTTTTCAGAAACTAGCAAACTGGACAAATTTGAGCAAATTATCACAGATGACAGAAGTCACGTTCCTGAAACCAAGGTGAACCTCCTGCCAAATTTCAAATCTTTGCTCCAAAGCATGTCAACTCTAGAGCATCTCAATGAAATGGTTTTAAGATTTATTTTTTTTTAAAACATGGGCAAAACTTATTTTCCCTAGCCTAGTTCTTGGGAGTAGCTGAACCATTTCAGCTGGAACTTAAAAAAAAAAACAACTCAATGTGAGGCAGACACATGGCATAAAAAATTTCATCCCAAAACATTTAAGCATATAAGCAACTAAAAAAAAGGGGGGAGGGCTTTTAATGAGCAGCGCTGCGCAACATTAATTGTAGATGTTGCTACTTGTAACACCCTTATACATAATACATGGTCATACTTTGCCTAATTTTTATATGTCAAATCATAGGGTCCTGCCCCACACAGGGATTCCATACACAAAATAACATTTCCCAGAGACATGACTATGAAGAAGAACGTCTTCAGATAATGTATAGTTTTCAGACAAACTGACTGAACTTTCTTTAAAAAAAAAAAAATCTATAGGCTTTGTAATTAAGAGGTAGAGTAGTTATGAACAACATTACTCATATTTAATCTGATAATATATAGTGCTACTATCAGAGAACTTTGCTTGAGAATCAGCTAATTCATTAAACAAGTGTCCATTGCATTCAGGGTTTTTTCTTTTTTATATAAAGTTTCAGTACCTGAGGATTAAAATAAACAATTGCCATGATATGACCATTTTTGCTGGTGCGGACCGTGAGCTGTTTCCAGTGACCTTCGTAGGTTTCCAGGCTGTACACTGAGTAAGGGGTTGTCCTGCAATTTTCAAAAGTTCAGTTACTGAATAGAAGAGCAACTTCTGAATAATGTTTAATAATTCAGATAAGTAAAACAACTCCACCATACAATAAGGTAGAAGAAAATAAGCTTTTACTAAATTCAAAAGATTAGTTTTGACCCTTGTTGATACCTGCAAAATATACTTGTAACTGAGGGAGCTCTGGCTTGTAGTACACTATGGTGTCTGCCACAGAACTGTGGTTATCCCTGCCTCACTTAGTTCATTCAGGAACAGAACCTATATCTATCAATCTTCATCTGTAACTCCAGTCCTCCAGCTGGGTTACTTGTCTCTCTCCCCTTTTGGGACCGAAAGGAGTCTGACTCTACCCAAAATTCTTCCAACCCCTTTAGCAGACCATTGCTCGATAGTCCTAGATTTGGCCCTTTGTCTCAGAGCATCTCCTAATCCCTTTTCCAGTGCTATCCCCTTTATGGGTTTCTTTCCTTCTTTCTTCAACAGGACAGAAATAACGTCACTTAAAACAGGAACACAAAGCCAAAGTTCAATATGTCTGTTATTGTTTCCACTCAGATCAGGGTTCTCAGCAGTCCTACACCCACCTGTATGAAGGTGGTAGGAGATCCAGGCCCATTCTCTCCTCTGTATCATAGCCTGGGTGGTATGATCAGTGGCTTATTCATTTAAATCTCTTGATGCTTCCTAACTCAGAGCCTTGCAGGTACCTCCTGCCTGGTAATCTCCTCTGATCCCTTCTGGAAGAAATGGGTTTCTCTGGATAACTTCAGGTCTTACCCTGTGGAGCCCCTTCACTGTGGCTCTGTCTGTTTTGGCAGGGTAGCAGCCTTTTATCTCTATTGTTGTTAGCCTGCCCATAGACTGCAAGGGAGGTCCCTTGAAGCATCTATAAACCCAATCGCAATACCTTAAGGCTAAAACTCAGATCCAAGCCTTGATCATCTCTCCTCTAATGAATTCAACCTCTTCTTCCTCTCTGGTTTTCATGATTCTCACCTGTCCCCCTTCACTTAACCAAAAATACAGATACAAGTATCTTCCTTTCTCAATGTTTAGATAATGTCATTGCCCTTTAAAACTTCTCAGTTTTACCTTCAGGATTCTGCCACATTCTCATTTCTTCAAAATCTTTTTTTGCCCTTTTCCTAACCGTTCCTTACTCAGGAGTCTCATAATTTTCATCTTTGTGCCCAGGGGCGGCTCTAGGTATTTTGCTGCCCCAAGCATGGCAAGCAGGCGGCCTTCGGCGGCTTGCCTGCAGGAGGTCCCCAGTCCTGCGGATTCGGTGGCATGCCTATGGGAGGTCCGTCGAAGCCGCGGGACCAGCAGACCCTCCACAGGCAAGCCGCTGAAGGAACCTGCCTGCTGCCTTCACGGCAACTGGCAGAGCACCCCCCATGGCTTGCCGTCCCAGGCACGCGCTTGGTATGCTGGTGCCTGGAGCCGCCCCCGTTTGTGCCTTCCTTCAGGCTGACCTTACATGTGGAAAAGTCCCCCATTTTCTTGGATACCAAACTATCGCCCTGTCATTCAAATTCCTCTTTAAAACTCTTTTCTCTGTAAATCCTTTCAACATTAATCAACCAATTACAATGAGAACATGAGAAAACTTTAAAAGAAAATATCTGCCCTATTTTGAGATTGGGCCATTTAATATTTTGATTTAATACTTCCTGTCCATCTTAGATCCAAATACCTTAAGGCAGTAACTGACTTCCTCTATGTATTGCATAGTGCTGAACATACTGAAAAAGCTCAATAAAAGTAAGTAAAATAAAACAAACACCACATGATGAGCTATGTGTAAAAACAAAGTATAAAGGAGTTGCTACAGAATGGAACCAATTTACTTAAGTTTCAGTTCTAAAATAACCATCCAGCTCTTCAAAATGTTTCATTTTGTACATGTTTCAAAATATTTAAGACAGCAAAAACCTTTCAGGGTAAGACATTCAGCCTAATTTAGTTCTCACCTTATGTAGTCTTGAAAAGCCTTCACTACCTTTTTGGCAACAGCAGGAATGTGAATAGTCTCAAATGGTTCCACTACAGCACAGCTTCCACCCTTGTATTTGCCAAGGCGACAACCCACAGTTTTGTCTTCTTGATTTAAACTCATTCCAATCAAAAATTCACATTTGTTGCGGTATTCAGTCTAAAATAAGAAATAAAATTACCTAAGCTATATACATAGAACCTTGCATATCAACTGCTCCTGTCCTGAAACATCTGTTGTAGCACTAGTCTTAAATTTTAATTTTGTAATATTAAATTTTAGTTAATGAATTAATTTCTTTATCAATGACCTGAGACCCAGAATACCAAATTTCAGCCCATATGGAAATTTTAATTTCTGAAGACGGGTCTAGTAATATTGTTGAAAGAACCTGAGTTATAGTTAGGAGGTTTTGCTATATCTGGGCAATAAATGCAAAACTCCTTTGAAAAAATCTGAATTTGTATTACAGACTAGTAAACAAGCCTATGGAGAAAAAGCACAATCCAATATTTTTCATTTTTGTAAGGCTTCAATTTTCATTTCTAGCCTTTTTTTTGTTTTTTCACTCCTGATTAGTAGTTCCATTATGGTATTTATGCAAAATGTAGTAAAGCATGAGCTTCTACACAGTTACTGTGGTAGCAAAAAAATCTGTAGGTTGGTATTACCCATCAGATAGCCCCCCCATCCCTCAGACCAACAGAGTTTGTTTACTTTCAGAGTGTATTACATATTATCACTCCATGCCCACAAGATAGATTTTGAGGTACCTGTAATGGTGATGCTTTCACTCCCTCTACTGGGCAACAGATTTTATTATACTTCTGCTTCTGTACAAACAACCAAGGTAACAGGGCTTTGTTGTTGTTTCCTATTTCCCTGCAAAAGTTAAACAAATTTACAGAAGACAAGCCTTTCAGTAAATATATGTATTTAAAACAGCAGAATCAGGTTAATTGGCTGTTATAAAAACAATACAGGACCATTTACAGACATCCAATCAGGGCTCTGGAAAGGAGCGCGGAGCTGGAGCGCGGAGCAGCTCTGGAGCAGGAGCAGAGCCGGAGCACAGCTCCAAAGCCCTGCATCCAATTTTATTTTTCTTGTCTGAAAATCAAGTTATTTAATACCTGAAGGATATTCTTCCACAAGAGTCTTATCAATGGGAAATCTAAACTGTATTTACATCTTACCGCTACTAAATGCAGATTTTAAAATTTATATAAATACATAAAAAATAACTACAAAGTTCTAGGATAACGCAACTGTTGATCTGTCACCCCTTGGTTGGAATCACTGTAAAAAGGGAAACAACAGAGTCCTGCAATTTTCTGTAACAACCTCCCTGACTAATTAAGGAATAATGTTGACAGTCCTGCTCAAGTGAAATAATGGCTGCTGCGAAGTAGAATCTTAAGATGATGGGACCTGGGCGGGTATTTAAGCATGGAAGTGGGGAAAAATAACCTTGTCTCCTTTTATTTTTTTAAGTGTCTAATGACTATCAAGGTTAAATGTTTTCTTTATATGGATAGTTATATAACTGAATAAGGCATAGATAAAACTGTAATTTTATATTTAGAATATTTTCTTAGACAGGAGTAATTCTTTAAAGACTAAATAAAGTGTGAGAATTAGAGCAGAAGGGTTGATAGAAGACCATCAGAATGATGTGACTGAAATCTTACATCTCACCACCTAACAGAGTTCATCCCTTATACCACTGAGAACCTGCCAATTCTAGCTTTTCATTGGTATAAAATCTTCTTTTTTAACCTTGGTGGGTTATGGAATAATTTTCCTTAAAACCACATCCCTTAATTTAGCAGGGTCTTTTCAAACAGATTAAGTACTACAAATATCAAGTCCTATACATTAGACCAATGTAATTTTCACGATCTGGAGTTGAGGTGGTAATATAAGGATAAGCATTCTTAGATATTAAAAGAGACTTACTTATACTGTTCTATTTGCATAGGGAACAGAGAAAAGGTTTACTGGATTTTAGCTATATTAATACAAATTTGTATTAAAGCTCATGAACATTAGTAAAGTACCATTATAAAAAGAAATTACTTTGTCAGTTTCTGCAGCACTTGTTCACACTCTTGCTTCTTCTTTGTCAGCTGTTCTTCATATGGTATGTTCCACAAAGGTGTCACCACATCTGCTATCTGTTTACTGAGAGACTCCTCTTCACTGTCTTTTGCTAAAGCTGGATGCTTTGCCTCCCTCTGTTCAGTGTCCTCCACTTCTTTCTTCCTCTTTTTTACAATAGGATCAGCTTTAGGCTTTGCGAGCCTAACGCTCAAATATCGGCTTTTCCACATGACTCCATGAAGGACTTTCATAGCTTTGTCCCTTTCCTCCTCACTTTTAAATGTCACAAATGCAAAAGTTTGTTTCCCAAAAAGTTTTATCTTGTGAGGGTTAAGTCCATATTTGGCAAGAAATTTCTTTACATCATTAAAGCCAATATATTTTGGAAGGTTCTGAATTTCTACTTTATAAATCTCTGATGTAAACAAATCTCCTTTGATATATCTGTACATATCAGGGCAATTTTCTGTATTCTCTGCATGGCTACTATCTCCTTTGTCTTGCTTAATTTCCACCTCAGTCATACTTTCTTCTTCTACAGAAGGCCCCATATTTTCTTCTTCAGGGACACAGAGACTACTATTTCCTTCCATCATTTCTTCAGTCCTGTAAAGATTTCAGTTTTACAGATTTAATACTCTTTGAACAAGGACTTGTTGAAGTTAGAAAATGTTGGGAGTTTGAGCCACAATGCACCCCACCAGCCTCTGCTACCAATATGCCACAACATGGTTTCATCACAACACACGCCCTGGGCTATTACCATGTGTAATCATGGCCACGCCCCTCCACTCCAAACACACCACAGCATGCCATCCCCCATTACCAACGTACCGATGCCACAATGCACAGTACCATGCTCCCACAACAGGGTGTGATGCCATTGCAGCATGCCACTCCATGCTACCCTGGTGCCAGGGACCCATCACGGCGCTCTCCCCCGCGTGCCACAGCAAAGGGGCATCACCATGCCCACCCCACTCGAGGCCGGGTGCCAAAGTGCATAGCCCTGAAGCCACACTCCCGTGTGCCACAGCGAGGGGCCATCACTGTGGCCCGCCACCTCATCCCATGTACGACGGTGCAACCCCGCCGTCGCCAGCAGCGTGCAGCACTATCACTACACACCCTGGCACCGGGAGAGCACCCTCACCCACCCGTGCAGCATCCAGCGCACCAAGACACTAGCCTAGGGCATCTCGTCCGCGCCCCGCAGGACCACACCAGGCTGCCACCGCATCTCAGCGCGGCTCCCTTCTTCTGCGCGTAATAGGCACCTATGAGGCGAGCGTCGGCTCGGGCTCCGAAGGGAGCGCTCGGAAAGAGGAGCGTGAGGGTGCCCTCTCCCCATTACACTCACCTCCCGCCCATCTCCCTGCACGACCCGTCCCCACCTCATACCGCACACATACACGAGGGGGAGGGCGGGCTTCAAGGAAGGGGTGGGTCTTGCGTGACGTCACCGGGAAACTAAAATGCCCGCGGAAAAAAGCGAACTTTTTTTCCGCCAGTTTCCACAGATTCTGCCTTGGAATCCGCCCATTGCATGTATAAAATCCTCCAATCCTAATAATCCACGATTAAAATAATCCCCCCCTTTCCAGCACACACGCAGGCGCCATCTTGAGAGTAGAGAGACGCGGGATGGTCGCCGCCATGTCGCAAAGGCTGATGGGAAACAGCTCGGGAATGGGGTAAAAAGGTTTTATTGAGGGCATCCACGAGATCTTTGGAGATGAATTTTCTTTAGAATCAGCCCGCGAGTGGGGATGCTGTATGTTTTTGGGGAGAATTCGTGCCGTTTCCAAGATCTCGAGTGGGAGCTTGGAGAAGTTGCAGGGCCGGACGCCTCGGCGTGGCTGTGATTTAGGACTATTAAAAGGCTAATATCAGGTGGAGGGGTCACCCTGCCTCCTATAGCTAGCAGCATTATAAGCGATAAAGGGAGCGGGGTAAAGTAGGCGTTTCCCATCAGGCCTTGCGGCAACGGCGGCGCGGGCTGCGGGAATGAGGTAAAAGCGGGAGGGGGCGGGGAGCTTTTAGCAGGAAATTCAGCGCCAAAGCTGCGGTGGGGGGAGAGAGCGACGCGAACGAGTCTAGTCTAGGAGCAGCGCCACCTCCCAGCCCCATGGCGGAGACTAAGGTGAGGATGCCGACGCTTCCCTTAGCAGTCTGGGGTGGAGGGGCTCCCTGGGGCTCGGGAGCAGGAGGTGGAGCGGGGCGGCCTGGCGCTGAGGGAGTGGGGTAGGGTGGTCTGAGGCGGTGAATGGGGGCCCTGGAGAAGCAGTGGGGAACAGACGGGTCAGAAGCCCGCGGGATGGTCGGGTGACGGGCCTCGGGGAGTAGTGAGGCTGTCTGGGAGAGCAGTGGGGTTTAGGGGACTCATGGCGAGGGACCCGAGGCCGAGCGAGCAGATGAGACCGGGGGCCGCGGAGGGAGATAGGAGGGCGGCCTTGTTTTGGCGGGAAAGGGGGCCTGGGTGGCTTTTCACCCAGCATCCCCAGGTGCACGTGGGGTCGGGTACTGACCCTGCTAGGGGCTGTCCGGGTCCACGTGCGTCCCGGTCTCTTGCTGGGGCCCATCCCTTTGCGGTCGGGCCGAGACACGGTGACATCTCTTTCCGCCTCACTCTGGCTCCTAGCCAGCCCTGCCGCGGGGTGGGCTCTGCTCCAAGCGGGCGTTTGAGCCTCCGCAGGCGCCACAATCTGGTTTATGACTCAGGAGCTTTTGAAGGAGGCCCCTTTCTCTCCTATGTTACTGGCAGGGCCGGGGCTACTCATTCTAGACTCCCACGTGCTTTTATATCTCGAATAGATGGGATTTTATCGCAACACTGTGATTCGTTTTCATTCGCCACCTCTAACGTGCTTATTGTTACTTACGATTTTCTTGTGGCGCCTGCAGGGAATCGAACTGGGGGCGGAATAAAGGGATCAGTTATTTCTGCAATGAGGTTTGTTTATCTCAGTGCTGGAGTCTATCAGTTCTACAAGCCTGGCCTGTGTTCTCTCTGGGATGCTTTCCCCCTTGTCTTGGAAAGAGTCAGTTCTTGGTGCTGTGCATTGCAGCCATTCTTCTATCGAAGTTGTATTACTATGGCTGTTCTCATTTTCTTGTGTGCTAGAACACTGATGACATTCAACAAGTGTCACCAAAAGGTGTGTTGTAGCATCTTTGAACTAACCCTTGTTTCCTGTTGAACCATTACTTGTTTTCTTGTAACAAATAAAAGCCCCAACCAAGTTGAGGGCCCTGTTGTGTGTTGTGCTTACGCTTAGTGAGCGACAGTATCTGCCCAGAGTTTATAATATAAATTGCCAGTGATGAGGAAGAACAGAATTATTATCTTAATTTTCCAGATAGAGAACAGGCATAGATATTAAGTGATTTGGCCAGGATCTCACAGTCTGTGGCAGAGCTGGAATTGATTTAAGAGCTCCAGAGTCCCTTGCTAATGCCTTAACCATAAGACCATGCTTTTTCCCTCCCTGTATGACAAAGAAACTGTTTGCTAGACTTCTGGAATATTCTTGTGGCTTCTTTGGCTATGGAAGAACCACACTTCATTTCTTGCCTTCTTAAATGAGAAGGCTCTTAGTGATTCATATATATTAAAATAAAGTCAAGAACAAAGACAACATAGCTGCAGGGTAAAGTGTTAAATTGGAAATTCAGTTGTATAATACTAACTCTTACAATTGTATAAATCCATATATAAAAATCTCTCTACATTTTATGTGTGTATCAAAGGAGTACTCTCAACTTTTAAAAAATTCTGATAGAGCACTGTTTAAATGGTATGAGCTGAGATCTTGGGTTTTCTTCTCTCAATGACATTTATAAGATCTCTTCAGTAAGATAAACAGATCATATGTGTGCTATTGTGATATTAGGTGTTATAATTGAATTTAAAATTGCTGTATGCATTTTAAATTGATATAGCATCCCACTGTGTATCTAATATTTTAAGTGGAGTCTTTCAGGAAGGCCATGAATGGGTTTTTACAGAACTTCACGCTCTTCCCCCCCCCCAAGTTACTTAGGCTGTATTAGTAAATGTCCATTCTCTCATTTGTCTAATCTATAATATTGGGTCAATCAGGTATCAAAATATTTGAAGAGCTCCTATTGCAGCTGTCAGTGTACTTGTTCCCTGTTGATATTAAGCTACCATAATAAATTGCACATATGAAGTCATATAATTTGAAAACACTAACTGCATATCTGAACCCAACATTTACATTAAAAATCTCACTTTTCGTAAATTTCACGTGTGCCACGATAATTTAATTTTGAGGGTTTTTTAAATCTATATATCTTAATATTTCCTTAATATATAGATCTTGGTCTCTTTAAAATAACCTGCTTTGAGTGCGCAGTGTCTTAAAACCAATAACTTAAATGATAAAAACAGACATGGATTTGATAAGTATGCTCCTTAACTTGTCTGGGATCCTTATAATGTCGAAGACTCTGAATGTAAACTTCAGCATCTGAAGGTCACTGTAAATGGAGACACTTGTAATAAATACTCCTTAAAAGCCTTCATTTGTAATAACTATTGTGTCAGAACTCTAAGCCTGTATGAAGGAGCACTACTTCAGTAACTTAAAACATAAACCTTTACCCCGATATAACACAAATTTGGCTATAACGTGGTAAAGCAGCACTCCTGGGGGGGTGAGGGCGGCTGCGCTCTCTGACAGATCAAAGCAAGTTTGATATATCGCAGTTTCACCTATAACACGGTAAGATTTATTTTTTTTGCTCCCAAGGACAGTGTTCTATCAGAATAGAGGTGTATTATCCAAAACCAATAATAGGGGAACCATTTTTCCTAGCCGTAGGCTAGTTTGCTAATTCTAGGTTTCCAGCCAATACTTTAATCAAGATTTAAAAATAAAATCAGTGTAATATTTAAATACTTCTAGCATTTGCGTGAATACCAACATTCTCTTTCACCTGAGACATTTTGATGCTGTTCTAGTGTTACAAGATTGGGTTATATCTAAAAGCCAGACATAGTGCTGTTACTTTAGATCTTTTGATGGTTAATTAGTCAGCTTAATTTTTTAAAGGAACATTGTAGCTATGTGATCTTAATTGTTTGTTAGTGTGAGAATACTAGGGAGGGGGGGATCTTTTGCTTTCTGTTGGCAGAGCTAATTGCACAAACCTGGGAGCTCTTTGTGTTCATCTGTTCTACCCCACAAGCTCCCTGTGTGCCATGCTCCCATCCTCTATTTCAAGGGCTTTTGAAATCCTCCATCTGTTCCCTTATGCCTAAGACTCTGTGCCCCCTGTTTCTCCAAAAATACATCCATTCTCTTTTTTTTTTCTTGGCAGGGATCTACAATATAAAAGGAAGTCTTGATTTTTTGTTTTCAGAGAGCTGGCACAGTGCTTCATGACATACAGACCAAAACCTTTTTATTTTCAAAAAACTTTTAGAAATTTTCTGCCTTCAGGGTAGGGATGGGCAAACTTTTTGGCCTGAGATCTGGATATGGAAATTGTATGGCAGGCCATGAATGCTCACAAAATTGGGGTTGGGGTGAAGGAGGGGGGTGACGGCTCTGGGATGGGGCCAGAAATGAGGAGTTCAGGATGCAGGAGGGGGCTCCTGGCAGAGAGCAGGCTGAGGATGCAGGCTCTGGGGTGGGGCTGAGGATGAGGAGTTTAGGGTGCAGGAGGGGGCTCGGGGTTAGGATTGAGAGGTTTGGAGGGTGGGAGAGCGATCAGGGTTGGGGCATGGGGAGGGAGTGAGGGCTTCATCTGGGGGTGCAGATGGGCCTGGGGATGAGGGGTGCAGGAGGGTGCTCTGGGCTGGGATCGAGGGGTTCAGAGGGCAGGAGGGGCTCAGGTGCAGACTCTGGGTGGTGCTTACCTCAAGCAGCTCCCAGAAGCAGCGGCATGTTCCCCCTCTGGGTCCTACACAGGGGTACAGCCAGGCAGCTTTACGTGCTGCCCCATCTGCCATCCCCGCAGCTCCCATTGTCCAGGAACTGTGGCCAATGGGAGCTGCTGGGGCAGCGCGTGGCGCCCCCTGGCTGCCCCTAAACATAGGAGCTGGAGGAGGGACCTGCTGCTTTCGGGAGCCGCACAAAGCGGCTGCCAACCCCGCTCCCCAGGTGGAGTGGGGCAAGTCCTAGTCCCTGCTACCCCGGGCCAGATTAAATTGCCTGGCAGGCTGGATGTGGCCTGCGGACTGTAGTTTGCCCACCCCTGGGTTAAGGAAGAAATTGGAAAAAGAGTTGATTTATTTTGTGACAGTAAGAGATTAGTCTTAATATACATTGAAAATATGGCAGCTTCTGATTTTTACTAATACTTAACTTTAAGGCAGTTAATTATAAGTGCTGTTATAGTTTGTATGCATGATTGAAGTTGCTGAAATCAGTAAGCAAAAAAGCTTGTCTTCAGGCTTGTCTACGTGGTGCGTTCATGTGCACCAGCTGGGATGTAAATGTTAGTGCTTTCCATCATGTTGTTCTCTAGCAGGCCTGTGGACCCTGCTGAAATGCACTAAAAGTTCCCTAGTGCATGTCAAACAGGAATATATCAGTTTGTGTTAGAGAATTTTTAGTGTCCACCGGCGAGATCCACACAGTCAGTCAGTGCACCATAGTCTGGTATGTGCTAGAATTTACACCAGAGATGATGTGCACCTGTGCAGTATGTAGACAAGCCCTTAGACTCCTGGATGAGTGTTCCTGTGTTTCACTAATGTGAAAGAAGTTTCTTCTTTCCAAGAGAGAAGGTTTATACTGCATGTTTTAAAAGACTGAATAAAATTTAGATGTATGGAGTTCAGATTCTGATGTTGTACTACTTACATTTTGTTAATGTATATGTAGTTGGAACGTTCAGAGTAGTTCCTAAATACCTTTTGGTAACATATGTTAAATACAGACGTAGCCACTGCAGAACTGTTTTTAAAACTGTATTATTGCAATTTGGAATTTTTTTCGCAGGAAACGCATGAGGAACATGACACTTCAACTGAAAACGCAGATGATTCTAACCATGATCCTCAATTTGAGCCCATAGTTTCCCTTCCTGAACAAGAGATCAAGACCCTTGAGGAGGATGAGGAGGAACTCTTTAAGATGTAAGTAGTATGGCACTGAGTATGTATCTAAACACTAGTTGCTTTTAAACTTGGAAAAACATTAATAAAAGGTAGGAAGGTATCTTGTTGCAAAACACCACACAGGGGATACTGGCCTAAGACAGTGTAGTACTAGTGGAAAGAAAATGGCACATGATATGACTAATGTCTGTGCCCCTGGAGTGTTGGGGCTGATATAATGTAACATGATGAAATCCTGACTCTCTAATGATTATCAAATTGATATTGGAAAAGTTTGGGTTAGAAACAACTTTAACTTGAATTGTACAAAAATGTTGGGTCTAGAGATGTGTAACTGTGTCACAAAGTAGGTTTTTCTTTTTTTAAAGTTAACATGTCCTACTCTGCTTAAATATTTGGGTCATCATGACACTGCTTCTGCCCGAACGAACCTTTAGACTTGAAATTGTACAAAGAAAAATGATGTCGGGTTGGGTTCTAGCGATAGTGTGTAAACCTGGTGTCACAAGAAGCTAGGTTTTTGAGCTGTTCATTTTTTGTTTAAGAAGTTAGACGGAAAATCAGTCCTAACGTATCGACTGCCATGCGGCCTTTAATTATTGGGCACAAAACCCTCATCCCCAGACCAGGCACCCCCAGCCAGAGCCCAACACACACACACACCCTGTGCCCCAGCCCTGATCCTCCTCCCTTCCTCCCGACACACACATACCTATTAGAAGCTGTTTTACTTACTGAATCAATATTTTGTAGACTGGAGGTGTAAATGCCCCACCCTCTCTAACTCTTCAATGGTTCCCTTCTGCCATCATCTGGAGCAGTCATGGAAACACCTCTTGCTCTTTCCATTGTGTTGGCAGACATCAAATTTTAATAGTTATATGATTAGAAAACTGGGCAAACTGGCTTAATCTGAAATGTTTAAATTTTGTAGAATGCCTTGAATTTTTCCTAAGCTGGAGACCTCTTTAGAGAGAGAAGTGTATGTAGCATAGGAGTTAAGATGCATTCCTTTTGCTTTATGATGCTCCTGCTTCAGATAGGCATGAAAGGCATTTGGGAAAAATCAGATGGCCAAAAGTAGTCATTTTCAAGCTTTGTTCCAGCTTTGTGCTCATGTAAAGGACTCTGATAACACATGGTTCTACAAGAACATTTCCAAAAATTGACCTTTATGAGTAGCATGATCATTAAGCTTTTCTGTGTGCCAAGTGATGTGCAGTCCCAGATGAAAGAAGCCATTCTCTTATAAAGACAACCCTTGAAGAAACACTGGAATAGGTTCTGCTGTCTAAGGATCAGAGGGTCCTTTTAATAGAGTTTAGGAAAGTTCTTTTTAAGGTGCCAGCAGTTCAATAGGTTGTACTGCAAAAGGAAGTGTTTTGACAAAAATTGGCTGAGATCTGGCTGAATGCCAGTGCTCTGGGCTTTCCTGAATCCTAAGGTTCCAAAAAAAAGATAAGCCACCTTGAATCCAGGTAGTTGATCTGCAGGGAAGCAAAAAGAATGTTGGAGGATGGGGGGAGAGGAGACATGTTTCTGCATATCTGGAAGAGAGTTTGGGCAACTACTTTTAAATGTTGCTCTCGCCTTTAACAAGTTTGTTTAATTAACAAAACTGAAAGTAGGCCAACATGTCTGGCTTCGTTTGTGTTTTTATTGAATCACTGGTTGTAATTTCAGTGCACTAATAGCATTCCAAATATACAGAACAGTAACACAGCTCTTCTGTAACTTAAATTTGGGTGCCCTCTGATTTAAAAGAAAAAAAAAAAAGCATGAAATTCAATTTTTGATGGAATAAATTCAGTGTTAATATGGAGCTGATTTGGAATTAGAAACATTATCTCAGCAAAATTTTGGTGGGGCAGTGAACCTGTTTTTTAATGACTCCATTCATACAGTATTCTGTCCTGAACTAGTTCACTGAGTACTGATAGCATAGTGCTTAATTTGCCTACAAAATCTGTCATCTTATACTCTAACTTGTTGGTGAGGACTCTGGATTTATTTTCTCTTTCCTAAACGCTCTATGGAATCTTAACTTTCACTTAAGATATGTGGGCTGAAGGACCTTTTTATTCAGCGTGATTTGTTCTTGCATACAAACTCTAATCTCTTGCTCTCTTTCTCAAGGCGTGCAAAGCTGTTTCGATTTGCATCAGAAAATGATCTTCCAGAGTGGAAAGAACGAGGAACTGGGGATGTGAAACTCCTGAAGCACAGGGAGAAGGGAACAATTCGCCTTCTCATGAGGAGAGATAAAACCCTAAAAATCTGTGCAAATCATTATAGTATGTTTGTTGCATTATTTCCCGTAACTTCCCTTTGGCTGTCAACTATATTGCACATAAAAATAGATGTCAAGTCTTATAGGATTCATACATGTTTTGTTTACCCTAAAAATGGCTTGGAAGAATGGGCCAGTGTTCTAACAGCAACAAATAGACAGGTGCTGTGTATGCATCGAGCCTGATGCCTGTTTAACTTTATTGTGCAGTTTCATAATACTGCAGATGCATGTATTTACAGAAAGGGTAAGCAAGTGTAACAAGGCAGTTAAAAAGATACTATTCTATGTTGAATATTTGTAGAGTTTGTTGTCACAGGATACTGAAACAATTTTAAAAGGGCATAAAGGGAGGAGGGAGAAATCACTTAAATGAACAATCTGAGAGGAAAGCTAAGTGCTGTCTATAATACGGAAGATTACCAGCAGTAGAAAGGGAGAAACTTTACTATTTTATTTGGATGCACTTGTACCTTCCTTTTGAGGCATCTGCATTGGCCATTATCTAAGAAATACTTTTTAGACCATTGGTCTTTCAGTAGGGGAACTTTGCGTTCTAAAACTGTATTAAATTGGAACTGGTTGGTTGGTTTGTTTGAGGGGGGAGTTGAATAGAGGGGGAGTTTAATAGAAGTATGTAGTTAGCACTCTGTTGGTCAATGTTGACTTCCCATTGCAGATTGTTCTAGGACATGGGACAAAACAATATGGGCAACATCTTTTTTTTTTTTTTTTTTTTTTTTTTTCCCCTTCTCCCTCTCCAGCTAGAAATAACTTTGCATTACAATCCCCTGTGAGGTATAACATCTTTTATTTCATGATACCAAGAGCTAACTTTCTTAAAGGTACTTGTGGGGCTTATGTGGAAATGTATTTCAAAATGTTATATGCAGCTGGACTAATCAGTTTTTTTTCTTTGTAGTTACACCTTTAATGGAGCTGAAGCCTAATGCTGGAAGTGACAGGGCATGGGTCTGGAACACACATGCTGATTTTGCAGATGAAAGTCCAAAACCTGAACTTTTGGCAATCCGGTTCCTAAATGCAGAAAGTGAGTTATGGCACAAGATCAGTTTCTTCTGATATTTATATTGTGTGCCTGAGTAAGTAACTTTGGGCCATTTAATACTGCACAGTATTTTACACTAAATGTATGAAAGTAGTTACCACTATCTTTTGTAGCTCCCATGGTAGAAAAGAGTAAATATTCTCTTTATTTTTAAAGAATCTATCCCACTGGCTGTAAGCACTCAAAATAGGGTGAGCTGGGAGAGAGAACCTCATTTGCCAATAGAAAGCCACCCTAATATTTGTCTGTAAGGACAGTCCCTTCTATTTGAATAGTACTGCAGCAGAATTAATTCAGAGTGCAACTAGTTAATTAGTAATGCTCAGACTATGTAGATAAATAGAATAGTTATGCTCCATCTCCATCCAACACCATCTTTATAACTTGTTTTTGTCTTGATAAGTGTGCTGACACACTCTGTTTTCAAGAGAGCTTGTTAGTGTTTCCTAATAATTTTAATGCAATAAATCTCCAGGACTTCAATCAGTGTATTCATCTTACTTTCATTAATTACCTCAACTTCATGTTTTAATGAAGATTAAATTTGTGGCATTACAAATACTGTATGGAAATCATCACCTTGTATTAAATCTTCCATTCAGGTGCATCTCCCTGAGAATCACATACTTTACTGACTGCTACACTGAACAAGTACTAGGTGTTAATATCCACTTATCTCTTCCTTCTAACATATCAAATGAAATTTCCTTTAAGTGGTATATAGTAGTCCTAACAACCACAGATAACTTGGACAATAGGTTATAGTAAATCTTTCTAGACCAAAGTGTGTTTTTTTTTTTTTAAAAAAAAGTTTTATAGTTTAATGTAATGCTCCCAAAGTTGGCATAGTTTGACTCTTCATAGAAATGGTGCTAGATTCTGATTCTGTTCTTTTATGTTAATGAAAGGCTTTGAACATTGTGGAGGAATCACTCTCCTGTTGGAGGGAGTGTCTCATATCTGTGGTCAGAACAGGCAAATTGTCACATCTGTTTGTTCAAAATATCAAACTAATTTGACTGTGCAGTATTTCCTCTAGGTAATTTAGGATAATAGATGCCAGGATTTAGGGAATTGGATGTGAAATTATTTGTATCTTGGTAGCACCTGAGTACCCCAGCCGGGAGTGGTTAGGGACTACACAGGTATAGAATGGAAGCCACTCTCTGCCACAGATATCTTACAAACAACAAGATAAGTGACAGATTGTAGTGGTTGGTCTGGAATTCCCTACGTGGAATGCCAGACTGCATTCATTCCTAAACAGAACATGCAGAGACTAACTGTATGAAAAATAGAATGAGACTTGGAAAACAAAATGGCTGCCACATTTCTTCCCTTCTCACCACACCCCCGCGCCTCCCCCCCCCCCCCCCCCCAGTGGCTATTGGGTGAGTGACTTGCTCTCTGGGGCTGCTGAAACCCCTTCTGCCTGTGACTCAGGCATCCAAGGAGAATACTGTAGTGGCTGCACAACCAGCTTGATTTTTTGCTTCCAGTTCCTGTCTAGTCTAGTGGTAGCTCTTGTAAGGGGAGAAACACTTCTAGATCCAGCTGTTCTCACTAGCCCTTAAGTAGTTAATGCAGCAAACAGTGTATGACTGTCAAAGACCATCATAACTTCTGGCTTCTTAATTGTGCATCCCAGATAGCTTTCAGGTTTCATGCCACTAGTTCTGTGTCAGTGGGTTAGCCAAATTAAAATGTCTAGCTTGGCACATAGGAGGAAAGTAAGATGGTAGCATTTTTTTTTTACTACCAACATGTTCCATTGCACAGTTGGCAAACAGCGTTTTCTTCTGTTTCACCTTTCTAATACAGCATCCTTTCTTCTTCAGGCAAACTTTCACTGAAACCAAGCCTTCTGTTTAAACCCCTGAATCCCCTACAAAAAGAGAGTCTACTTGGAGGAATAACATTAAAATCACAATCCTAAATTTATCTCTGAGTTTGGGGGTGAGGGAGGGCTTTCATTGCCTCCTATATCTATATATAAGGGAGCCTAGATATCAGTCTATTAGTGGAGTTCCTTCTTGGATTCATAGATAAAGAATTAAAGTTCAGTTTCTGATCCTGTCAAGGGATGTCACTATGCATGGTGAACTTCTTTTCAAAGAAGTTCTTCTTAAAATCCATTAGGAGTGTGCACACTAAAAAACTTCTCACTTTATATTCAGGCTTTAAAAATGTGCATTTTCCTGTGGAGCAATAGTGACCTCAAGTGGCCAGTCATGCTATCCTCAGTGTGGACTTATCAAATTATCCTTTCTGGTTCTGTTTTGAAAGTGACTTGACCGTGGTTATCTGCTTCTCAAATTATTTCAGTTAGAAAGGGTTGGAGGGATGCTTATTGTAATTGAACTGACAGCAGCTATTATCAGAAAGTTTTTATCTTTGAAATGGAACTGTTCAGAACCAGTCGCTTAGACTGAAATGTATTGAGGTATGTTGTCTTCAAAAGAATTCTGGTTAGCTGTAACTTGTGCCATGTTACCTGCATCTTTTTACTTCTGGCATTGTATGTTGTGGGTTTTTGTTTTTTAATAAGTGTACAGTTTGTGCTCATGAAACAGATTGGATTTTCAACTCTAGAGACTGAAATTCTCCTTTCAGGTGCAGTATAGGCAGTGATGGTGCAAACTTGCCATTCCTCCTTAGTTCCACCAGGATACAGCTATCTCTAGGTGTGAGAAAATAAATGTCTATGGTCCTCTCAGTCCCTGGCCTCGGACTGTGAACAAGAATGTGTGGTAGGCTTCTGATGTGAATGCCTAGTAGCTGAGGTATGGATAAAAGTTCAGCTAGCTTAAAATATCGCTTAGTAGCAGAACCTTAAGACGAGAACTTCGCAAAAACCCACTCAAAGGTGCAACATCCACTGCTTTGGAGAGTATTTAAATGAGAAATAATTGAAGCCTGTATACTTAAGATCACTTGAACTAAGTTGAAATCCACTAAGTACATATTTCTTGACAAGGCAGTCAAACTGAAATGTAGCAGTGAGTTTGTTTCAGGATAAATGTCTGTTTAGAGCAAAAAGATCTAAAGAATAGAGGCATTGTAAATAATTAAGGCAGGGGTTCTCAAACTGGTGGTCAGGACCCCTCAGGGGGTCATGAGGTTATTACCTGGGGGGGTCGCAAGCTGCCAGCCTCCACCCCAAATTCTGCTTCACCTCCAGCAGATATATTTAACACCATTATAAAAAAAAGTGTTTTTAATTTATGAGGGGGTTGTACTTAGAGGCTTGCTATGTGAAAGGGGTCACCAGTGATTTAAGGTAATAAAGAAACATTTTATTTCCTCCAAACAGATGCACAGAAATTCAAGGCAAAATTTGAAGAATGCAGGAATGAGGTAGACAAGAAAGCAAAGAAGGGTAAGATGTTAATCTCCTCTTGGAATTTAGATGAGTACTTACTTCACCTTTTTTTCCTCTTCTTTTCCAACTTTTTAATGCCTATGGTGGGGACAAGGGAATATCCTTAAATTGCTCACTGTAATATTTGGTGCCTCTTGGCAGACTCACTCTGTGCCTGACTGCAATCTTCAGTCCAGGGGCTTTTTCAGTCTGCTAGAGTAATGGTCCAGGGTGTTGAACTCTTCTTTCCTTGTAGAAGACTTGCAGTTGCTCCTGGGACATAATTTTTAGGGTGGCTATTATAGAAAGGCTTTTCATTATTTATACAGAAAACATACTACAGTTGAGTAATAGTTTTACCATACTGATTTTTTTTTAATCTTCCTGTGTTCACAAGTAAATACCCCAGTTGCAGGATTATATTTTAAACTAATTTTTGAAACTTGGTTCATTTTGTTTAAATTGAAAAGTTACTTTACAAATTTAATTTGATGGTTCTATATAACACACATAATGGAGAGAAGCTCTCTGAACAAATATCTTCAATTTCATATAGAGATTAAAATTTAGAATGGAATTCTGAGTTTGGATCTACTAAAGGAGTAAAGTATAGATTCCTACTGGTCGGCAATTCAAATGCTTCAGGAAATCTGAGTGGTTTAGGCAATGCAGGAAACTGAGTTTCCTTGTAAACTTTAGCATTAGGTCTCTCTCATTCAAGCAAAGATGTTGGAGTGGCGGGAGAGAGGAGGTTAGAGACCTGAATTGCAAATAACTCCTTATTAGGATAAGGATATTCTCTAAGGAGCTGGAAGTTGTATGGAACCAGCACATCCAATTCCACGAAATATACCTTGTGAGTAGTTACCCTGTAGCAATCAAACTGTTCGTGAGGGCACTGAAAGGGGTACTAACCTGTTTAGTTGGCAAGCTATGGCCTAGTTTTTAATTTTTTAATACACAACCCGGAGCGGGAGGGGGAAGGATGAGTCTACATTCATTCGGCATGGGATGGATCAGCAAGGGAAAAGAAAAGTATGAATCATCTTAGTGTATGGCAGAGAGTTCAAAAAGCCTTATCCTATCTCTAAAGTCAATGACATTCTTTCTTCAGTAAAACAAGTTAATATAGCCTTCCCATTGTTAATTAAATCTACTATACTATGTGTAACTTTTTCTTCAATCAATCTCTCTTAGCAGGCACAGAGAAAAATGATAGTGCTGACAAAGTTGCTGAGAAATTAGAAGAGCTTTCTGTAAAGGAAGAGAGCAAAAAATCTGAGAAGAAAGAAGAGACCAAGGAAAAAACTGAAGAAAAGCAATAAATCATCTTGGGCCTTGTGTTTTTTCCTTAATTTTTTTTAATTTTTACAAGGGACTTTATAAAGAACTGAATTCCGACATTCAGGTTGTTTTTTCTAAGCTTTTGCCCTTTGGAAGATGTCTTCAGAAAATCCATTCCCCAGTCATGAAAATGTACTGTGCTAACTTTCTTTTCCATAGTGGAAACACTTATTTATAGTCATCCAAAAGAGTGAATAAAACGAATTTGAAAACAGCATCAAAGGACAGAACTGAGTTTTCTATACACTTCAAACACTTGTGATTATAATTCTTGCACTTGGTGTTTACATATTTGAGGGTGCGTATCTTCATATAAGTGATGTAATCAGATTAGATTAAGTGCATTTTAATCCTTCCTGTTGGTAAAATTATGCAGACATTTCTTGTATGGTATGTTATATTAAATTAGTAGACTTAAACAGGCCTCTTACACCAGTTTTGGGTGTTTGTGTTTGCTAATTGAGGATTGTTCCTGCTTGATGGGGTACATACAGTTTTCTTTAGCAGACCAGTATACGTATTGCTTCCTATGAGGCTATAGTGCCACAGAATTCTGGATGGTAGAGCATATAATACTCCTGGCACAACTCCACTGGTATGATGGCCACTTATGGCAGACAGTAGTGGGGAAAAGGCATCCTTTGATTTATCATTGGATGTAATTTAATACAGTCTCATGTAGGTTCTTTCATTACAAAAAATAAGTAGGAAGCAGCTTTTTTTAAAAGTCTTAATGACTTTCAAAAGCTTTTAACCATGCTAAAGGATCAAGAGTACTGTTTGTGTTAGAAAAAAAATTATAAAACCTCCTTATATTGTAGATAGGACCATAGATCACTCATGATGTGCCATTCACTGACTCTTAAGGACCATCTGTTTACCAGAGATAGTTAGTGGAGGGTTTTTGTTTGTTTTAATGTATCTACTTAATGTTATGGATGAATCTAACCTTGTTAGACAACATGCCGTGGAGCTCCTCAAACCAGAGTTTCCCATGATGATTTTTTTTTTTTTTTTTTTTTTTTTTGCCGTGTGCCCTACCACCATCATCTGAGTGGCATAAGACGGTCCCCTACTCCTGCCTATCCAGGGCAGAAAGTGATTCATTGAGACAAGCAGATGGCAGGACCCAGCTGGGCCTCCCTGGAGAAGTGCATAGCCTCCCTTTCATTCCTGCAGTGTTTAAAATAGACAGGGCTATGGCTTTCTGGTTGAGTGCAGGGCAGCAAACAATGCTCAGGAAGACTGCAGTGGTCAGTGATGCGTGGGAAGGCAGCAGGCTGTGGGTGGGGTTGCATCTGCTTTCCTGCCCCAAACCTCCCTGTAAGCTCTCCCTGACTTGGACATGTGGAGCCCCTTGCCCCAACTCACACACCCCAGATAACCATCTCCCACAGTTTGAAATACAATGGTGTAAGCAATACACTCCACAATCACTTTCTGAATTTGGCACTGATGTGTTCAGAACTTGCAATCACTTAACCAGAATTTGTGGAGTTATAAAATACTTGCATTTTAGAAAAGTATGAGATACTAATACTACTACAAACATTAAACCTATAATTTGAATATGCAAGATGGAATATAATGTTAATATGCTCCTAAAATGGGAATAAGTAGTATGGTTCAAGCTGCTCCCTTAACAGTGGTTATTAGCAATGGATCTACTTAGTTTCTAACTACTGCTAGAGTTTTGGAAGACTTAAACCAGGATAGAAAACACAATGTAAAGCCTTTACATTCAGTAAATGTCTTGTTAATTTTCTGGTGGACAATTTCCTTGTACAAAGATTAACACAACTGTCAGTAAAACAATTATTTATAAATAAACTCTATCTAGTCTTTCTAAACTGTAAAGATGTGATGACCAATAATATCTAAAAAAGGGAACTGAATATTGATAGAGGGTCTAAAAGCCTGCTGACTTCCCTCATGTAGACTCCTCCATTTATGAAATTCAAAGTCGACAAGACAAAGTACATGGAAAATTAGCATTAAATATGCTTTAAATTTGTGTAAATACCTTTTTGATGTTGTAGTAAATTGATCAAATCTGGAACTATAAAGAAGGTACTACCTTTTATATTAAAGGGAAAAAATTAAACTTGGCATGAGCAAAGTTCATGTCTCTTCCCCATTACTAGTACAACAGATTTTCACAAGTCCTACCTGGTGTAGCATTTGCCCCTTCCGAACACCAGATACATAAATCGACTGTTTTAGAATTATAAAGCTCCTAGGGAATAAAACAAATACCTCAGCTGTCTCCTCCGTAATGGATCTCAGCAGCATGATGTGTTTGATATGTGTTTTTGATTTAAGATAGTATTGTATATTTCCAAATACTTAATTTTACTGCCATCTGAACGTAAAAGCCAAAATGTTATGTATTCATGAAAGCCACTGTAGATTTAAATGGAAGCTGACAAGCAATGTTTTTAAATTTGTTAAAGGGGAGGTGAAGTTTACAAATCTAATTTCAAAATAAACTATGCGTTAAATTTTTTCATTTAAAAGATTTGCTTTTTTATTTAAAAAAAAACAACCCAAAACCTTGTGTTGGAAATGCAAACACAATAGATTATGCTACTGCATAAGAAGAAAACAGGCCATTCTAGTTTTGCTGTTGAGCCTGACTGAAAAAAATTAATACTCATGTACACTTCATTTGTTTTAAATCTGTTAATCCCAGTTATTGTTGCAATTAAAATAAATTATCATTACTTCATTGTATGATTTTCAGTCACTCATGCATGTGTGTTTAATTTTATTGGCTTGATATTTTTACGCTAGTGTTCAGATGAATTGATTCAGGCTTTACTTCATGGGCCATATTCATCCTTAGTGAAAGTCCCTTGGTATGAATTTTTCCCTAGGCCTTTGTGTAGTGCTCATGTCTTGTTAGTATTCACATTGCTGCTTCTGTTTTTGAGGTAAAACACCTAAAACAGTTCCTGTGGAAAGGCATTTCAAAGAAAAGTTGTGGTTTTTTGTTTTTTAAATTAAACTGAAACATTAGTACTTTGTTTTTTAATATATCTCAATCTAATGGGCTGCTGTTCTATAAATAGAAAAGCAAGAAGTGGTTTAAAAAATCTTAACACAATAAAAATTAGACTTGAAAAAGAATCTTCAAGGTTTGTATAGAAATCTTTGTATAGTTTTCAGAAACTAAAGACGTTGACTACCATGTTATGTTCTCAGGATGTTTTTCAGTTTGATTTATTTCCCCTGCCCTTTTTATGACAGTAGTGCTCACTGTTGGTAGTTTCAGGTTCCGTTTAGGGATATGTTCTGATGTATTCACCAGGTGTGTCTTGGACTTTAATGGTGTATATGTAACATTTTATGTGAATCATTCTACTTTTGCAGAATCTTCAGTGCTTAGTGAAGAAGAGATACTCGGTGACAGAACCAAGCTTTTTTTCCCCTTGCCAGTCTGAAAGTATTGCCCGAGCTCAATAAGGGAAACCGTTCCCTCTTGATAAAAGGGAAGATTTTTTTTTTAAATAGAATTTTGTGAAATCTTTACAACTGCAGATCTTGAATCTTACGATAAGTGTTCTAGATGTGTTTATATTACCCACTTAATGAGCTTCTAAAAGGACAGTATTGATAAAGGCTTGAATAAATGTTTTCACTATGTGTTTAAGAATCTGCATCAGAGGACTTACTCTGCATATGGTAGTAGTATAGTAATATGATGTATGAAATTAGATATCTCAGACATCCGTTCTTGTGAAATTCTTAGTTATGATATGCTGGACAAATATATTGGAATTGTAACTCATTCCTATATTTGTAGAGGTATCTAGTTGAATTACCATATCAAATTGTCAGTTATGAAACTGCAGGTATGGAAATGGGAGTAACACAAATTTGCTAAGGAAGTACTTTTGAAAGTTTGAGAATTCAGTGGTTACTTCTATTATGCTTACATGCTCAGTCCTAGTGAGGAAATTCACAGGATTCCATTTTGGTATGTTACCAGCTATTTACTCACTTCAACCACAGCTTTCCTGCAGAATTTTTAATCTTATGACAATATATAAAATATTGGGGGAAGAGAGGAGTCTTTAAAAATAATGCACCCAAAAGCTACATTAAGGGCAGAATATGCTTTAATTTGTGACTTGCAGAATTCTTGCTTGCCTGATTTGCAGAAATTATGCTGTCAATATGAACAGAATGGTGACATTTTGCTTGTTGGGATATAGTGATCAGCTGTTTGGGAGAAAGAGAATTAAGTTGTGGGGCTAGTGATAACCCTGTGTCCAATTTAGAAACAGCTGTATCCTCCATAAGGTTTATGAAGCCCTGAATAAATAAATATAGGAATAAGCAGATCTATCTGTGTGTGTGTGTGTATATATGTGTATATGTATACACGCATATGTATACGCACCTTTATTTTTTTTAAATACCTTCAGTGTACTTGTTTAAACTTGACCTTTAATTATTTTGAAGTCTGCACTAATGGGTGTGAGTTTCTGTAGAAGAGGATCATATTCAGTAAGTCTTACACTCTAGACTGTGTTTTGCATACCTTAAATAAGGTAGGTACATATTAGAAAATTGCTAATACTGAGCTTCATAAGGAGGTAAACAACACAAGATTGCATAAAACAGGCTACTTTTAATATATTAAATACTGGATGCTTAATCATTACAACACAACCTAGACCTTTCCCAAAAAACTGTCTTGTCATTATGCCATGTTGATGAAAGCTGTTGTCTTATGTAAAGCAGGCACTTGCCCAAGTGTCATCTGCAATTGCTGTTTTTTCTACATAGGGTGATGTATCGTGTATCCTACATAAATGTAATTAATTTTCTGAGTCTAGGACGTCACTGGGAAATTTTCAGAGCTCTAAGCACAATGCTGATCAGATATGAGAGTTGCAGATTGAAACAAGACTACAATGCAGGTCTGTTGTATTTTTTTGAAGCAAACAGTTTAAATATGAATGCTATTTTTCAAAGCAGCAATGTAGTGGTCGTTTTTTCCCTGCCCCCAACTCTAATTTATGTTTAAATTTGCCTAATTTAGAACTTTTCAGCAGCCACCTAGAAGATGGACACTGCATTTTACTAGTAGTGGTTGTCTAGGTGGAAGTCTGGAGACTTCAAAGTACTTCTTTAGAAGATTAAGAAATACTCCCACACTGTTCACCACTTCCTTCTTTGTCAACACTCACTGGATTTTGTTATTAAGTGAAAAAGACCTCAGTTATCTTAAAACTAGGTCTGTCAAGCGACTTTAAAAAAATCACAGATAATCATGTGATTAAAAATTGTGATTAATGGCAAAGTTAATAGAGTACCATTTATTTAAATATTTTGGATGTTTTCTACATTTCTCCAACTATATTGATTTCAATTACAACACAATACAAAGTATACAGTGCTCACTTTGCATTTATTTTTTGATTACAAGTATTTGCACTGTAAAAAAAATAGTGTATTTCAAGTCGGCTAATTACTGTAGTGCAATCTCTTTATCATGAAAGTTGAACTTACAAATATAGAATGATGTACACAAAAAGCATTCAAAAATACAACTTAAAATTCTAGAACCTGCAAATCCACTCAGTCCTACTTCTTGTTTAGCCAGTTGCTCAGACAAACAAGTTTGTTTACTTTTAGAGGAGATTATGCTGCCCGCTTCTTGTTTACAGTGTCACCTGAAAGTGAGACCAGGTGTTCTCATGGCACTGTTGTAGCTGGTGTCACAAGATATTTATGTGCCATATGTGCTAAAGATTCATATGTCCCTTCATGCTTCAACCACCATTCCAAGGGACATGTGTCCATGCTGATGAGAGGTTCTGCTTGATAACAATCCAAAGCAGTTCATGTTCATTTTCAGGTTATATGACACATGTTCATTTTTCATTATCTGCATCAGAGGCCACTAGCAGCTGGTTGATTTTTCTTTTTTGGTGGTTCGGGTTCTTTAGTTTCTGCACTGGAGCATTGATCTTTTAAGACTCATGAAAGCATGCTCCACACCTCGTCCCTCTCAGATTTTGAAAGGCACTTCAGATTTTTAAACCTTGGGTCAAGGTTGCTAACTGTAGCTAACTTTAGAAATATCACATTGGTACCTTCTTTGCGTTTTGTGAAATCTGCTGTGAAAGTGTTCTTAAAATGAACATGTGCAGAGTCATCATCTGAGACTGCTATAACATGAAAACAGAGAAGGCTCATACAATTCTCCTCCATGGAGTTCAGTCACAAATTTAATTAACACATTTCAGTATTTTTTTTTAATGAGCATCATCAGCATGGAAACATGTCCTCTAGAATTGTGGCTGAAAAATGAAAGGGCATATGAATGTTTAGCATATCTGGCACATAAAGTTCTTACAATGTCAGCTATAAAAGTGTCATGCAAATGCCTGTTCTCACTTTTTGGTGACTGTAAATAAGAGACCTGTAAATGTAAACAAACTTGTTTGTCTTAGCAATTGGCTGAAGGAGAAGTAGGACTGAGTGGACTTGCAGAGTTTGAAGTTTTATATTGTGGTGGTTTTGAGTGCAGTTATGTAACGGTATGTAAATCACTTTCACAACAAAGATTGTATTATAGTACTTGTATGAGGTAAACTATTTTGTTTACAAATTTTTGTGAAAATGATCAAAATAATATGCTTTGATTGCAATTGCGTACCGTATATATTAAAATGTAGAAAAACATCCAAAATATTTAATAAATTGTAATTGCCATTCTATTGTTTAACAGTGCGATTAAAACTGATTAATTGTGAAAATTTGAGTTAATCATATGAATTAACTGCAATTAATTGACAGCCCTAATTAAAAGAATAAAAAGGGATGTAAAATCAGATTGTTTTAAGAGGGTGCAGAAAGTAAGTTGCTAGCTGATATTCTGAGATTTCATAGTTGTACATGGTAGTTATAAATCAATTTCTCAAAGTAGAATTGGAGGATCTGGTTGCTAGTGCTGTAGGCTGCCATGTAGCAGTCTTTGGTTTAATTTCTTGTCCTTGTTCTTATTCCTCAAGCTCCCATGGGCTTTGAGTCCTGCATAGATACACAGCAAGCAAGTTGCTTTAAAGCTTCCCTCTATCCAATTGAAATGTGACACTGAGCGGTGTGCAGTCCCGTTTGCCTGTGTAGCTTCATCTCAATCTTATCTGATCAAATTGATCTAGTTCTGAAGGGGGAGGATGGTAAATTTTGAAATACTATAGTGATAGAGTGGTGGATGGTATAGGTCTCACCAAAGGGAACCTCCGGGTCATTACACTTCCTCCACTCATCTCACTTCTCTAAAAAAAAAAAAAAAAAAAAAGGGTTACAAATTTAGCCAAATGAAGGCTCCAGGAAAAGCTTATACGCAAGGAAGAGCTTCAGTTCAGGTGTGCTGGAAGGGTAGGTTAATTGACTGACTGAATTACTTTAAGCTGCTGCTCCTTATTTGTAATCAAGAGCAAGCTTTTTTTTTTTTGTTAAGCCTCTGGGAATCTGCTCTTGAACTTACTGGGAAATCAGGTATGTATTTGGCCTCTTAAAATGAGCAATATTAATATTCACCTGACCAAAATTGGGATGTTTAGTTTCTAGCTACTAGTGTAGCTGTACTAGTGCTATCCTGTACTGTAGAGAAGGAAAGCTGTTGTTTGTTGTGGTGCAGTGTACTCCTGGTTGAAGCAAGGTAAGCTCTAGCAGTTTACATTGTGGTCTATAGGAAGGGTATGCATTGGCAAAGCTATAACTTTAGCTGGCCACTGATGACTAGAATGGGGGCAAATATCCTGTGTAAACAAGACTTTTTAGATTTTTTTATTTTTGCTTATAAAAACCTAAATGGCCTTGCATCTAACAAAGACCACCTCTCTCCCCATGTGATACTGTGACCAGTGAGGGTACTTGAGCTTGAACTCCTTTAATACGAACCAGAAGGAGCTGCTCATAGCAACATTCTCTGTATAAAACCCTTTGGCAAACTTTCTGCTGTCACCTTAAATCACACATTATTTGTGCCCCCTTACTGGCCTGGATGAAACTCCTTTAAACAGCAGTAGAGCAAACAACACAATTCTGAGTTAATTAAGTAATTCATGCAAAAAGTAATTAAACTTCCAGGACACTCAAACAATTAGCGGAACCTAGCAGTTGTTTGAATGCTGAAGACCAGGATTCCTGGTTTAATAGTCAATCAAACTTGGGTCTGTGGTGCTGGTGTTCTTCCTTGCAGGCCCTAATCCTGCAAACTGGCACAGAAGGACCCCTCTAGGCAGAGCCCTGCTGAGTTCAGAGGCTTGTCCTTGAGCAGCGGCTCACAGTACCAAGGCAATAGTATGTGATATGCAAGTCTGGACTGTGTTGTGCAGTCTGATAACTGACTAACTTTTGAATGTCATGAAAAAGTCCCATAGAATTTAAACCAATAGGGTTCTCTAGAAATAGTTAAATCAACCCTTTCCACATTGGTTCAAAAAGTCTCTCCATCCCTATAGCAGGAATATAGGTGTCTACTGAATTCTGAAAGAGGGGTTAAAAAAATTCTATAGAACAATGATCAATTCTATAGGAAGTTAGTGAGGAGCGTGGTAGGAATTTGCGTATTTTTTTTTTTTTTTTTAATCCATAGCTAGATGCCTGCTTGCTTGTATTTGTCCACAGCACGTTTGTGGCTTCTCTGTAGCCTCTATTGTGCAGATCACAAAGCTTGTGCATTGTGCTGCCTCTATTTGCACTGCAGTTTTGAATGTACGTGTTTGTACGCTAAGCGTCTGTGGTCCTGTATGACTTAATTCTGCGTGGAGCGGGTGCACGCTCTGTCTCAGTGCAGTTCTACCTTAAGGGGCTCGTTGACATCAGCTGAGTGGGCTGGCCTGTGTGGGTGGGATTTCCTGTGCTGGAGGTCAGCTGTTCTCAATCCCTCTTTCTCACTCCCTTTCTCTCTGTCTCGTCCCTTCTTTCCCCCTCTCCCTGCCTTGACGGGTCCTCGCATCTTTCTCTCTCTCCCTCCCTCCCCTCCCTCCCTGGTGCCTCTTGGGTTGGAATACATAGTGATGTGTTAACTACAGGATGCCCAGCAGCACTGGAAAGAGGTTTAAACCTACTAAATACATCCCTGTCTCCACAGCAGCTGCCTTATTAGTGGGTTCGACTACTTTATTTTTTGTTTTCACGTAAGTAAAGCCGGGCTTCTCTCTGTGGAGGGTCTGGAATGGGGGACTGGCTGGGGCTGGGCTTCCACTGGCTGGGTTGCTGGGGGGAGAGGGGTCGTGGCTTGACAGCTTCTCGAGGCCCTGACGCTGCTGCTCCTGTTCTCCCCACGCCTTTTACTATCCCTCCCCTGGCTTCAGTCTGGAGAGGTTTGTTCTATTTCCCAAGTATAAAAATGTGTCTGACTGTTAGGGGTTTATTTGCCATGAAATGGTGGCGCTCTCAGACTCTGGCAGCTGCTGCCCGTGCACACCAAAGGCGCCAATTAACTACCATCCTCTCCCCCTTATATGCAAATAGAGTCAATTTGTGTGTGTGTGAGAGAGAAGTATATCTGCAGAGGTAAAATGCTCTTGTGCCATTAGAAATTAAATCTGGCCAAAGTCGGAGAGAGGGGGGAGAGAAGTGGCCTTTTTGTATTGAAAATCTCATGGGTTTCTGGGTTTTTGTTTTCGGTTTGGTGTGTTTTTGTTTTTGTTTTGGTTGGTTGGTTGGTTTTCTTTATCACCATCTCAGAAGAATCTCGCCGCCCCCCCCCCCCNCGAAAGGGGTCGCCAGTAAAAAAGTTTGAGACCCACTGCACTAGCACTTAAACTGTTAACATCAGTGCAGCTGACCTAGCTGCTGATGAATGCAGAGTGTGCCAGTGTAAACAAGGCGTCTATGACTCAGATTCCACATCTGTAAAAGAGAGATAACATTTATCCACCTTTGTAAAGTGCTTTTGAGAAAAGTGCTGTACAAATGCAAAGTATTAGGCCTTGTCAACACAGGAAATGTTTTCAGTGTAGCTTAAGGTGTGAATGTAAACAAATATTGTTATAGCTGTACAACACCCTGTAGATGCTCTTATTCCAGTGTGTGTGCCTTTTTCAGCTCAGTTCACCCTGACCCCCTACCCTGAGCCCCCTGCTGCACCGGACCCCCGCAAATCTTTCTTTTGCTCATTTCTTCTCCCCTCCCCCCCATTAGATGCAAAATTATGCTCTGGCTCTGAAGACACTGGCTTGCAGCTCTCCAGTAGTCATATTAATATGTGAGTCGTGTCCTGCTTTAGCTCTCTTCCCTTCTCTTTATGTTAAATTGACTTAGAGAGTGTTAACCCTATTTTTGCTTGAAATACTGGAGTTTGCTTGCAAAGGTATTGTTTATATTATATTTATAGAAGAGGTGTCAGAATAACTTAATTCAAGTGTATGTGTTCCAAACTGTCTTCATGGATGGGTTTGTAGTTGATTGAAATGTGCTTGGACAAATATTCCCTCTTTTCTAGAAATGAAAAGCTTCTTACATGGATATGAACTAGAAGATTCATACTTCATTGCTTTATTTTGAAACTTTGTATGTATGATGTTTTATCATGGTTTAAATTTAAATTGATCCCAGGAAAACTCAGCACTGCAAGATTGCCGTTTAATGTTGGGAGCATACGCTTGTGTCTGCTACCTGGATTGGCTGTGATAAGATTTTCAATACTGTTCTGTACCAGCAGTTTAGGGTGTTATTAATTTAGAATTTCAGAATAAGATACAATATAACCAACATTTGTATTATAGAAGCAGCTTTTGATGCTGGCACAAATGCCCTCGACCATAGCTTGCTTTCTTTTTGTTACTGCTTTCAGTTAGAAGAAATTGCCAGCTTTAATACTGTCCTTCCTTGTGACTCCCACTCTAAGAATTGCTGCTAGCTTTACAGGCCTACCATTCATCATTTGAGTATCTAATTATAGTTGATTGTACACAGACCAACATGAGACAAAGGTTGTTTTATGTGTTAGATTTGGTTCAGATATTTCAGACTGACATTGTGTGGCTTTTAAGAAGTCTTCATAGTTCCATGCCCTTGACCCTTACATACTAATAGTCTCTGTGATGTTCAGCTCTAATTATTGAGGGTTCGGGGGAAGAAAGCTTACAGTGACTTTTGCGCAAAGTATGCTTGCAACTTAAATGATCTCTCAGTACTACCATAATGTTTCACAATATCATAAGCAACAGATGTGTATACAGAGGGATATGACCACTGCTTTGGAAGTATAAGTATTTTATTTATTGGGTTGAATAAGAGACTTGGAACATAGTGCTATGAACAGTCGATGATTAAGTCTTCCTCAATCAAGCTTACTATACTGTATTTAATATATACAGTCTTGTAGCATCTATTTGTGCTAAGAGGGAAGTATCCTTATTTTTCCATTATAAGAGACTGAGTTGTTTTTAAAGTCACCTTTACTCTATTGTATACATCTAAGTCTGGTTATTTCTACTATTATTGAACAAGTCCATTCAGATAGATGATTTTTAGACCCTCACTGTACTGCACCTTGAACCAAGCCAGCAACAACTTAAAAAAAAAAAATACAACCACATAATTGTTACAGTTGTTAGCAGGCTTCCAATGCACTGTGCTTTTTCTGAGCATAGTTCTAGTCCCAGAACGCCTTTGCCTGCTGTTCTTATAAATCAAGACTTCATGGAGTAGCAAGTAGGTGTGACTGGACAGGGCCTTAGATTTGTCACTTGTCAGACCAGCACGTGTGCGAACAACATCAGTTAAATAATTGGTTTTCCATCTTCCACTAGCTTTTCAATAAATATTTTTCTTGGAATACAAGCAAGTTTTTTGACTTGCATTGGATAAGTGAAGGTAGAGTCCATGTTTGGCTTCTCCAACAACTCTCTCTCCACCTTAGTAGCTTGTTCTACAGATTTTGGCAGCATCTCTGCAAGGCTGGGATTGTGAACCAGATCTTCTTCTCCATTGATTTTAGTGGAGCTCTGATTTACACCAGCTGAGGAACTGGTCCTAAATGGCTAAACCTTAGCAGGATTGAACTGGATTTATGACAATCATAACATGAATGTGTGTGTCAGCTGGAAGGGTCCAGTTTTAGGATTTATCAACACTTCATTATTTCCTTATTTAAAACTTTCAGTTCTTAAGGCAGATATTCCTGTGACACCAACTTCTGTGCCCTGGCAAGACCGACTGATTGATTGAGGTCAGAAGCAACTGTTCTTGTGTATTACACCAAGTTAACATATAAATCTGTAGTAGATGGATTTTCTTTTGTAGAGAAGCAAAGTTTGTGTTGTAAATGGCTCTTCTAGTTTTTGTAAAATCTATCCATGAGGAAGTTTGTGTGGAAGGTTGGTTTTTCATGAGTATCCAGTTTTGAGAGTTCAGTCTTAATCTTTCCCTGTTTGCTGTATCGGATGTTGATCAGGTGGTTTTGCAGTTTCTTTGAGTGTGTGTGGCACAATCTCTCAGCATAGTCTGTGTGATATGTAGATTGTAATGGATTTTTTACTTTTAGTTCTTTTGGTATGATGTCCATCTGTTTGCATTTGGAAAATGTAGGACACTCTCTAATCAGGATCTTAACCTTCCTTATGCTGGGAATCTAATAATTAAGATAATCTGACTTTGATTAAACATGAGAATACTTTACCGAGCCATCTATCACTTCCAGGCCACTTACTGAACTACTATACAGAGAATACTAAAAACACTTGAGAGTAACTTTACTCTTATGAAAAGTGCTGAGAGTGTGAAAGAGACCACTCAGGTGTCTAAGTGCTTGCGAGTTTAAGCCTTATGTCATTAGTAGATGTCGTCTTCCACATGAAGAGCTCTTTACATTTTAAAAATGAAGGCCAGTCTGAGCTTTTTACTAATTTAATTCTTATTTTTAGCTTTTCTGAAAACTTTGCGAAATCAGAGATTGGTAGCAATTAAAGATCATTTAAAATACACACTACATAGACATTGGCATTAGCATTATTCCATGGTGCTGCTCATCAATTGTGCTCTTATGCTTTAATTCAGGCAAATTCCATTATGGATTTTTGTCACGACTACTTTTTCACCAAGACATGTAGAAGTGTGTGTGTGTCTCCCCCTTTTGGTTCTTTTGGGAAGAGTTAAATTTGTTAGTAACAAGGAATTTGAATATTGCACTTTTGTGCCCTTAATTCTTCAAAATTTAGTGCTTCAGTAATAAATAGGAGCATTCCAAAAGATCTAATTCAGTCCCAAAAAGACTGGTACAATGTAATTAAAGGTAACAGTTATTCAAAAATATTAGCATTCAGAGTTACTTAATACATCTTTCCCATCCATTAAAGTAATTGCAGCAGGGAAGAATTAAGGGAAAATTGTTTCTATGTTTAGAATTCCAAAAATCTAGAGTGACCGTTTACTTTGTAGCAGAAATTCTGTTACCTCTTTCTTCAACATGCTTTCTTCAAATTGCTGTCACTTTTGGCAACAGAATACAATATTTTTCTTAACTTATCTTTCATGAAGGATGGGGGTTTTATGCCTCTGACCACAGACTATCATGATGTAAACATGGAGATGTTCATCCAAAGATCCAGACTTCTGCCATGAACTCACTCCTTTATGTATTTTAAATTGCATAATTGCAGTTATACAGTTAAGGGTTTGTACTTTACCAAAGTGTGTGTGTTGTAAATGCACAACTGCATACAGTGAAATGTGATTCTGTAGTGAACAGAATGGTTATCTTCCTCTTTTTCCAATCTTATTTTTGCCACTTGTTGCAGTTTTTAGTACTGAATGATTTGAACTTGTGGATTTTTAGTCTGGTAGCTATGATAATCAGAACTGCAGGTAGCACAATATGCTAGGAGTGCAGGGTCTTAAACAAAATAGGGTGGCGATACACAAGTGCAAAGAAGTTAGGAAAAGCTTTGAGTTCTCACACTGAACAGTAAACATCAGAAACTTCTAGTGGTGCCACTTACTGAAATGGAGTGAGGAGTCCTTGTGGCATCTTGTTTAATCCTGGTTCTGGGAACATTCTGTGACTCAAACACCTTTTTAAATCATGGCAGGAACGTGAACCTTAATAGAAAGACGTTGCAGAAATGGTGGCACTGAGATCACGGGAGGCAGCAAAAAGTCCCTTCTGCAAAAAAACTTGTATATTGGGGTTTAAACAAGGTTAATAAAATGGGAGAACTTTTAGTAAAGAGAAAATTCAAAAAGTGGAAACTCATTTGAGAAATGTCAAAGATAAGACTTCAGCTTGGATTTTATAGAGAGGAAATAAATGGAATGTACTCATAGGTGTACGCAGCAGACATTCTGGGGCTGCAATCTGTGGCTCGGACTTTTTTTTTTCTTTTTACAAGACCATCCCAGAGAAAATAGACTTAGACTAATGGGGATGCAAGGAGAGAGATATTGAAGATTGGGTCACAGTAGGAGTGAAAAGAAAATAGTGACCATCTGAGTTAGAGATGGAGGGGAAACACTGTTAAAATGTGGAGTTCACTACCTCTAAAATCTGCTAAGGGGGGTTAAACGAACTAGTGGCTTAATGTTCTCAGTGAAAAGTCCTCTTGTGAAATTCACTTCTCCCACTGGTCTGATAGCCTATCTGGTCAAAAACCTAGTAATTGCTTTTTGCAGAAAACTTCAATTGTTTTTCTAAAAATGTATTGTGAAAAATTGATTTGGTTTTCCTCCCTCTCCCACTGGCAAAATGAGAAGAAGGGGAAAACACTATTTTGAACAAATCTTTCACAAATTTTCATTTGACTGAAAAAATAGTTTAAGATGTTTTGAAATGAAAAATTTCACTCAGCTCTGACAATTTCTAGAGGATGGTGGATGTAAATACTGGATTAGTGTCTAGTTGTCTCCCTCTAGTGGATTGGCCTCTGCCCAACAGCTTGTTAGCAGCAGCTAAAAGGAGTTCTTGGGTATTAGCTCTCCTTTAGCTCACTTGGTAGCAGCCTGTGGTTTTGGTGCAGAAAGTTCCAGATTAACTGCAGCATGGGTGGAAGTTCTTTATCCAAGCTTTTTGTGTCATCTTTCTTCTTTACTGGAAAAGATGATAGCTGTTTGAGACACACAAGCCACATTTTACAAATCTAAAAATAAAAAATGGTTGTCCCTTGCTACCTCTGTACCCCTAAGAGGACATCTGATGTTGGTTATATGCTTGATGAACTCCTTTCCTGCTTCACACCACAAAATTTCTTTCCGGAAAAAACCCCCAAGATCCTGGCACCCTGTGTGCTAACAAACTCAGAACTGTTTTGCCTGTCTGCACTGGATTGTGAACTCCTTGAGACCAAGAGTATGTGTCCTCTAAATGTACATGGGGTGCCTCCCACCTGGTTAGCACTCCATGAATAGTCATACAAACTCTTCTGCAATACAGTGATTGAAAAATGGAGGGACGCTGGTTTGATGGGAATAGACAGGAGGCGTTAACAGGCCCATTTCTAAATGTGTGTTTTGTTTTGTTTTGTTTTTTTCATCCCCCTTGAAGAATTGCTGTTGCTATGAGCTTTAACTTCAAAATTGCAACCGCCTCACCCAAACAAAGCTCATCAATCATTAATCTTGAGCAGACTGTTTTCTGCATCTTCTTAAGAAAGCATCAAGGATGCTGACTGGAATAAAGTTAGCTAAATGTTTAAAATGCTTAGTTTACTGGCTTGAGAGCTGACTTCTAGCATTCACATTCAGGCCATATCTACATTAGGAAAACCGTGTTAGCAGTGTTTAACACAAGTTAGCTAACATGTTTGTCTGAGTGTAGACAAGGTAGTTGTAATTGTAACATGCTAGCTGCTCAAGCGGGAGTTGAGAGTTTACCTTCATCAGTTAACACACATTAACTACAACTTGCTTTATTGACACTAAGATGCTAACATCTTAAAACACCTTTTCCTAGTGAAGATAAGGCCTCCTTGTAGAGCTGTATGGAGGTTTAGTTGTTAGATCTGATCTTTGAACCATGTCAACCACTACAAAAAGTGTTCTTACATTGAGACAGTTACCTTGTCTCCATTAAGATTTTATATGAAGATCTCTCAACTAATGTAGTAGATGCAGATGCTGGTTAGGGGGCATAGGGTTAACCTCTATTAGTTTTTACCTGAATACAGCTATCTGTTCTGTGTTTCAGTGAAATTTTAAGTTGTGATCACTGTCTAGATGAAAAACACACACCTCTTTTTGCAATGAAGACTTTCTCCTATCTCCTTCCAAATAAATTTTCTGGCACCTTTTGTCACTTCAAAATCAGTAAACGGATACTAAATAATGATGGTTTCCTATCCTCTGTCCTCCATTGTTTACTTTAAACCAAGAGGTTTGGTAACAGGAATGTCCTCGCATTCCTTTCGTGTCTGAATATGGTTTATTTCCAGAAGCTAGCTTCTGCCACACCCAGTTAGCTTTATTTGCGTAATGGCATTGTCTTATTTAGAAGATCATAAATCTTTCCAAAGAGTATAAAATTCTCTAGCAAGAGTTTCCAATATTTCCTCCCAATTTTTTTAATTTACAACACTGACTTAAAATTCTGACTCCAAGCCCAAATATTTCTGAAAAAGCCACACTCCTGCCCATTGAAGCTGTGCCAGACAAATCCCTAGTATAGATGCAGCTTGCTGTGCTGTGGAGTGAGTGCACCAAGGTGTCTTGGCATCTCTCACTTTGCAGTGTGCACAGCAGAAAAGAGCAGGAATAGGGGACTCACCAGCTGCCTTGCTGACCCCACAGCCAGGAGGAGAGTCATGCTAACACTGGTTTGGGGGGAAAAGGCTCGGATCAGAAAACAACTAGATCATCTCAGGTTGGGTGGGCTTGGGTGTGATCTGGGCCTAAAAATTAGGCCTGAGTTGCCTTTTTTCTCTAGAGCTTAAAAACATGCATCTCTATCACTTGAGCTAAAGAGTCCAATTCTCCAGCTGTGGGGGTAAGGGCATAAGACTCCTCGTCTGCAGATCAGGTACAGAGGGAGGGACCAGTAACATTCACCTGAGTGACTCTGATCCTGCAGGCATGGAAAGTGAGATTTCAAATTCAGTTGGCATCCAAGTGCATTTGTAAAAGTGTTCTACATAGTTGAAAACTAGATGAAAGCAGTCTCATACCTGTAGAATGGATTTATCTGCACCACAAGTTGCACTAGTTTAACAAAAGGTGTGATATACAAAATTTAAACTGGTGCAAACTGCTGTGTAGACACTTGTATTAGGTTAAAACTGGCCATAGCAGTACAGTTTGCAACTGTGAATTTAGCGATGCAAGCTAAACTATTATAAACCTGGCTTAAATTAATTTAAGAGTATCCACAGCTAAAGCTGCACCAGGTTAACTAAACTGGTGTAAAATAACACCTTTCCGTTAAAATGGTGCAACTTCCTGTGTAGATAAGTGCTGTATTTAAAATAAATTAATTAAAATAAAAAAACTTAGACCCAAAAGGATTCTTGCTTAATATGAAGTTGAACTTGAAATTAACTCTCCGGCATAATTACTAGAAGTTCTAGCCTGAGATGATACTGAGTCATGTGCATCTGCAAATGTATTATAAGAGCTTTTGATCTCTTATATTCTGAAAGCCTCTTTGGTGGCAGGTTTGTTTTTCCTTCCTTTTTCGTGAGAGAGAGAAATGGAATGACTCCGGAAAAGGTAAGGTCTTTCAGATGGAAATAATCAAGGTGTAAATTTTAAAGCGTGCCAGTGTCTCTAACATATGTTTGTTTATATCAACCCAAAGAAGTGCCCTTTTTAAAAAGGCAAAATTGTGGCAGTTTCATCGTGGGTTTATAGGTTCTATAAGATGACACTAGCCAGCACTTAGCCTGGATTTGTGTCTCACGTGACATCTCAGTGGTAAAGTCCATTTACCTAGAGTGTGAAAGGTGATTTTATAATGGACTATAACATGGTTTTATTATAGCTAGTTTCCATGGATTCTATGGCTCTTACTCATGTGCAGTCCAACCAATCTAGCATGCTTGGTTTTCTTTTTTAGGAGCAGAAATCCATTCACGTGCAATAATGAACAATGTCTATGATCAGTGTCTATATGCTCTTGTGGACTAAGAGGGAAATGGACAAAACATTAGGGCCTCTAAAGGTAAAAGTTTTATCCACAATTGAAGTCAGTATGCAGCACACACGTTTAAATTCCTTATTGACAGTAACAAATAGCTAACGCTTAACATGGTACTTTTCAGCCATAAACTGCGTAATCAATATTATCCCCATTTTATAGGTAGAGAGTTTGAGGCACAACGGTGACTTTTTTCCAGTGTGTCACAGTAGAGGCTTGTCCACGCAAGGGAAAAATTCAGAATAGCTAATATAGAATAGCTATTAAGCTAAACTGCCAAAAGGCTCTATTAGTATGGAATAAAAGACCATCTACTCAGAAGTTGATGTGGAATAGCTATTATGCTTTAAATATACATCCTAGCTTTTTCACACCAACTTGCCTGTAAATTTTCTGTGAAGACATGGGAACGCTCAAGAACACTGATCCAAATTCACTTTTAAACTACAGAAACCTCATCAAACCCCTGTTTGGATGCTCCTAGTCAGAATTAAAGTGACCTTTGGAAATGTATTGAGCTAAACTGAATTAAGGCTACTTTAATTCTGAATAAATATCCACATTACATTTACACCTTTGGTTAATTCATTATTTTTTCTTAGTACACAAACCCTTTAAGAAGCAGAGTCGGTCTTCCTATTTACGCAGATTAGGTCTTCCATCGTTTGTAGAACCTAGTTACTTGACAAGACTATTTCCTATATGCCCTCTTATTTTAAGTGGTGGTTTTCTCTTCTCTACCACCAAGAGATGCATGTGGACTGAGAAGAGACTATATTAATATCCTTTCAGTAGCTATTTTTAATGCAATCCTCACTGTGGTATTGGAATGCTAATCTAGTTTGAAAAGTCAAAATAGCTAATCTTATGAAAGTTATCCCTACATGTTGACTGCGGCTCTGGCTGACCAACATGTGCAATTTATGCCAGTAGCAAGTTCCTTTAATTTTCCTAACGAACAGAGATTAGGAATCTTGAGGCATACAGAAATAGAGAGAATAAAACACAGTGCTGTCTGAATTAGATGAGTGTAAGCCTCTAGTGTCTGTACTTGGTTATACCAAAGACATTTTTTGCCTTAGGGTCTTTTATGGAATATTAGTTGAATTACAGTCCATGTTTGAAAACTATGCTGGGCATGCTCTCTTTGAACATTTTCATAGAGATTGTTTCTGTTTATAAACGGCCTGGGAACAAGCTCCTTTGGTCTCTGGATAATGTAAACTACAAGAGTTGCTCATTCAAAACAATTCTTAAAAATTGTAACTAATTCAGAATTGCAAGGTCCCAACCGTCTTAAGGTTTGTCTACACGGGACAGTTGCTAGTTTTACGGTTATGTCCTCATGTGAACATTGAGTGGCTTTTCAGTGTAGCTTATACCCTTTTCCCAAGTGACTTGATGAAAAAAGTGTCCATGTAATGCTGTGCCTGTCCTATATATCTGTTTGAATTCACATATTGGATTATGCTGAACACTTTCTCATGTAAAAAAGGCCTTAAAGTTGAATGGTAGCATTACATTGCTGCAAGCATTTTGGAGCTGAACATGGGGAGTGAAGTAGCAGTGATGCAGCAAAACTTTGGTGTCACTGCTCCCGTGTCTGTTTTTATATTTTTCCCCCATCAAGCAATGCCAGGTGAAATTGATCTAAGGCTAGACAAGTGGAGTTATTACACTCTCAATAGGTATCTTAAATTACACTAAGAAAAAAAACCATTTGGTGAATTTAGTCGCCAGAGAATATATAATTGACATTTTATCCACCTTTGCCAAAAAAAACTTACAATCCATATGGTAATAAAGCATGTAATAGTTTGACAGAGTACAGATAGCCTGCTTCCAATTAAAAGGAAACCCACTTCGCAAAAATGTCTTTCCCATTGCTAACATCTGACTTGGTGATGATGATCAACTCAGATGACTAGACAACAGCATCATGCATGTTACATAAATCTTCAGTTTGCAATATATATGTCCAGATGGAATATTTCATTAGCCCCAGATTGCTCTCCTACTACTGCAAGTAAAATATGCTTAGACTAAGGTAACAATTATTGTTTACAGGGGCGAAAACTACTTATTTATAGCTGGATGTTAATGTACACAGCTAGTGCAGATATCACTGGGATTGCTACCCTTTATCTCATCATGTGTACTGGCTGCAGAAATCAAATAAAACTTGTATTAATTCCTAAATTGAGTTATCTTGGTTACTTTCAATCATAGCTAAATAGTAAATACTTTATTTATTTATTTTGTTAATAGATTCCAAACGTGAAATCATTATCAACTATATTTGAGATTTACTCTTATGTTCTGAGGTTTCCCAATGGCCTGGATCATACTGGAAATAGTAAGAGAGTCTCTCGGGAGTTCTAAGGCTAAATCCCTGTACATTAGTATGAGAACAGCTGCTTTATACAGAAACTTCTTATTCATTATTTTTGACATACTTGTTAGTGTCTACACTAAAATGTCACTTTGGCCAATGTAAGTTGCCCACTACACTGACTTAATAACTTCACCTCCATGAGAGATGTAGTGCCTAAGTCATTGTAGTTAGTTCAAAGCAGTGTCTGTGTATACACTGCGTTGCTTACATCACCTGTTGCTGTCCGGGCCCATAGTGTGGGATAGAGGGGAGGGGGCGTGAAGGAGAGCTCTGGCAGCAGGGCTCCATCTGTCAGTGACCCAAAATGCCAGTTAAATCAGTGTAAGTGCTGTCGGTTGGGATGCGCACCACTGACAGAAGGAACGTAGTGTGGACATTAAAAATTGAATTAATCACTGTGGTGGCTGTATGTCGACTTAATTTTTCAGTGTAGACACGCCCTTCATCTAATAGTGTTTTTTTTTTTCAAACACTTCCCAGTAAAAATAACCTTGCTTTGTTTTAATACTTAACATTTCAGTGCTAAGGATTAATTTCTTTATCATGCACTTCACTAGACAAGCCTCTTCCACACATACCAGAACAATCTGAATTGCAATTCACAAGGTGGTGCGTACTTGATTATTTTCAAAGTAGGAGCATCTTCCTCCATTTGGAAATGGCTTTAAATTTAACTGCTCCTTCCTATGTAGTAGGAATTAACTGCATTTTGCTACAGAATCATCAAGACTTGACTATTTAGGGAAAAGTTACTGATACCTTGTGAAATAACAATACTTTAAGCTGCTTCAGTCTGTTTCAGTCACACATTTGTTTATGTTCAGGATTGTTTCAAATAAGTTATTGAGGCAGTTTGCTGTTCAGGCAAATGAAAAAAGGCTGTCTCCTGGTTTAGTTCTGTAGATAATCTATGCAAGAAAGCCACTGTGAATTAAGAGGCTACATACCATGAAACAGTCCCTGGCCATATGTATAGTGAGAACAAAACTAGAGTTGGATTATTATTGTTTTGGTTGTTTAAGGCTCTGATTTCACTTTGGGGAGAGTGTTTAATGTAGTATATGCAATCAAACTCTAGAACATCCAGTTCCAACATTTTCCTACAGAGCAGAGTGTAAGTTTAGTGTGCTGAGCTTGTCTGCTGCTACAGGCTCTAGATATTGTACACGTCAAATCTGCTGCAATGAGTCGCCTGCTGTTGCAGATGAGAGTAAACTACTTATTTATTTTTACTGTTATCTCATTGCTGATAAACCCTTGCAAAATAACCTGAGATGAGTGCTTTTTTTTTTAACAGACTGGTGTAAGATTAAGGATCAGGGTTGGTCTCGGTCTCTCTCTCTTTCTCCCCCTCTCCCTCCCCCTGCCCAATCCACTCAGGTAGCCTGGAAAAAGTCAGCAAGGATGCTGCTGTTCTGCAGTATGAGAGCAGAACGGTGCTGCCTGTATGCTTAGTAGTGAGCAGAGCCACCTCTTGCAAAGATTACTGTTGCCAGCTTCTTGACATTTTATTGCAAATCCCATGAGACTTAATTTTTTTTTTTTTTTCCTCTTAAAGCCCCAGCTCCTGGAGATAGCAGAGATTCTCACATAAATGACTTTCATTGAAGAGTTGCACACCCTTATGGTTGGAGAGACAAGTTCAGAGGTCTGACCTGAGTGTATCTTACAGGGTTAAAACCCAGAAGCCAAGAATCTAAAGCTTGTTTTTAATAATCTTGTATTTTGGTGTTTTTAAAACAAACAAACAAAAGAACCCACCTGGGTATGGTAATACTGATGTCAGGCCTTCCTTTCATGGGGAACAGGAGAAGAATCTGCCATCTCAGTCTCTTATCTGACCCCATTTGGTTCACTCTCTCTACATATTCAGCCTGCAGGGAAGCAATGGCCTTATTTGTATGTTAAAAGTGGGATTTGAACCCATGGCTCCATACCGACACCAGACTGCTCAGGAGAGGGGAAGACAAAGCCTGGAGTCTGGTGCCTTACACCACTTGGACATTGTATACCTTGTAGGGGGTTCCATATGCAACCTTTTCTGCACCACGCAGGCAGTGAACAATTCAAAGCCATCGCAGCCAGTTAGAATGTACTCAATTTGCATATGCGGTTCAATTGGCTAATATACTACACTTTAGTATTACTGGCCTGTGAGGAGCTAAATAATAAGACAACAGAATATGATATTTTGATAAACTGTTGAGGCAACTCCGTGCACTGCTGACGACAAACTAGGATTGACCACTGAGACCCACCACTACTGGATCATCATCAGATCTGAGAGTGTTTGTGCTAGTGTAAAATATTAATTTTTAAGAGAAAAACAAACATGCAAAATGAGATCACTCATGAGCAAAATTAAATTAGAAGTGAGGTGTTATATATAAAATGAAAATAATCCCATACAACTTTTTAAGTTGAATTTGCTAAGTTAAAAAAAGGAGGGGGTTTTCCAAAACCAGGCCTGCCTCTGACAGCCAGCAGACAGGGTTGGTGGGGGAGCAGTAACTAGCCAAACTTGTCCATTTTAAGCATCACATTGTTCAAAACAAACTTCCTTTTAAAAAAAAAAAAAAAAAAAAAAAAAATTAAATGCTTGTATAAATCAATTTTCCCTATACTCAATGTACTTCACCTGTTCTGATATAGATATTACATAAATTATTTGACAAGGACACGAAAGAGGGAATGTAAATGGCAATTTAATTTAAAAAACCAACAGGAGACTATTTGGTTTTTTTTGTTGTGGTTTTTTTTTTTACGGGCTTTATAGAAGAACAATTTAAGCAATCACATTAGTGTTTAGAGTCTATATTAAAAAATCATCATTTATTCAAGAATATTTTGCTATTAGTTTAGTCCTTGTGGATTTTTTACAGTGATTCTAGAGAAGGCAAAATACAAAACATTGTTTGAGAGAGTTTTATTGAGCAGTTATTCCACAGTTTTCATCCTGACACCCATGCTTGTCAAAGATGCCTTATTACTCTCAGCACTCTTGACAACCCCATATAGCCAGTTTTACAAAATCTATTTCTAATATTCCTTTCTCTATGGTATGTGGTTTATGGAATGTTGTCCCTCATCCAGGGTAAAATATTTTGCAATGATATGACTTTGTACAATAAAATAGGGAAAAGTATGGTAAATATTTTTACCCAGCTGCCTTAAGTCAACCTAACTCTAGTGTAGACCTGGCCTAAATGTTGCACTCTAGCTACAGACATACAGAGGTACCAGAAACTGTACTTCAAGCGCCAGATTTTGTTAGAAGCGTTCAGCATCCAGCCGCACCCATTTAGGCACCTAAATAAATGACAATTGGAGCTGCTGGGTCAGAGTTCTGTTGAGAATCTGGCCCCTGCTGTAAGTACTGAGCGCACTTGATATGTCTACACAGCAGTTAAGATGCCTGCATCTGACCTATGCCATCTGGCTCTGGCTGCGGGGCTGTTTCATTGCTGTGTAGACTTCTGGGTGCGAGCTGGAGCCCAGGCTTTAGGAACTTGTAGGGTGGGAGGGTCCTCGAGCTTGGGCTCTAGCCCACACCCAGAAGTCTACACAGCAATGAAACAACCCTGCAGCCTGAGTCCCGCAAGCTCGAATTGGCTGACGCAGGCCAGCTGCAGGTTTTTATTTGCTGTGTAGACGTACCCTTATAAATCTAGCCCTGGGGAAAAAAGTTTTCACACTTAACGTGCTGATGCTGAATGCTTCTGCACATAAGTATAGAGGAAGTTTTGGTTTCTTTTAAATAAAATGTTTTTCACATTTTGCTAGAATGTGTCCCAGCTAGGGCATGGTGTTTGACAGGTGAATGTCAATGACTGCTGTCTACAGATTCTTCCAAGCGAGTTCATTTAGTTACTGCCAGTGGATACAAATGCCATTTTAAACAAGTGGGAAACTCTCTGCACTGCATTCCTAACACACGAACTGAAGAAGATTTAAAGATACACTGCACTGACCCCCCTTCTACTTCTATGTTTTTATTTCATGTCTAAGCCTCTGTCCTGCGGTGAGCTTCACCCAAGCAGATTCCCGCATGTACCTGCATGGAGCTTTGCTGATTTTTTAAATGGGAGTCTGTGAGCGTAGGGATCTGCCAGTGCGGGACTGAGGTGTTAATCAGGACAGCTACCTAAACAGGAAGATAAGACATCCCATGGGATATTTCAGTTACAGGGACTCTCTGGTGTGTGTATATTCGTTATCTTTTAAAATGATGAAGCAGCTGGTTATGGCATCTTTTTCGAAGAGCCACATTTCAGTGTGCTGATAGGCTGATTAGTGTGGATACAGATGACTTTCAGGGGAGGCTTTTAAATTCCTCTGAAAGTGTTGGGTCATCTACCTAGTCTAGGTCAGTAAGGAATGAGTCATTATCACATCTTTTCATTGGGTGTGAAATGAATTGTGGTTGCAGTCCAGTTCCCAGGGGACAGGTGTTTAAACCAGTATCATCCTTGGCACTAATTAGCAGTTTCAGTAATAATGTTTAGCACTTATATACCATAAATGCAAATGTAATCATAGGGAATAATTCTGAGTCAGCCAAAAGACAGTCTAGATGAAGCATTTTTAGAGAAAGACAGTCTTTTGATTAAAGCACTGATGTTCACAGGATCTGGGTTTGAGTCCTGTCTGACCTTAGGCAAGTCACTTAATCCAACTTTTGAGTTAAAGTGAAAATAAAAAATAATTCACCTAAACTTTTATTCCTTCTGTGATTGCCTTCTACTTTAGTAGTCTATTGATGCACAAACGTGTGTCACTGCCAGGCTTTTTGTACAGCTGATGCAGAGTCCTGGCCAAGAAGCTGCTATGAGAGACTTTCTTCCAAAGGCTCTGACCTCTGATCTGCACCCATTCACTGTGTGCCAGAGGCCAGACAAGAGGGCCGTTAGTACATCTTTCTGCTATGATACATCTGGGTGTTCTGATTTTAATGTGTAAATCTACATGGACATATGAATGGGGAGATGCCTGTATCAAAATTTCACCAGCTACCTTTAAATGTTTTATGTTCTAACACTGTAGCTATTAAACATTCATTTATATCATTCTAGACTGGTTAATTTTCCATGCCAAGTTTCAGAAAAACATCCTGGTAGGGCAGAGAACTTTCTTATGCCTTGTCTATACACAAGAATTGCAACAATTGAACTACTTCAATTCAGAAACTAATGTTGTTAAATCAGTGCAAACCTCTTATGTGAACACTTAAATTGCTTTGAGTCCCTTATGTCAGTTTAGCCTGAGGTCTGGTCTGAGCTACAAATTTAGGTCAGTGTAAGTTCACTGGTGTCCACTGAGTTATGCATGTGTCTGGAGCTGACATAAGCATCCTGTTACAGTGATGCAGTAAAACCCCTCTCCAAATGAAGCAGAGGTATGGTTGACCTACTTAGGTTGACACAGTGAGTGCAGACCATGCATCACTTTTGTGGACTCTAACACTCCTCCAGCAGCTGTCCCACAATGCCCTTGTTCTGTGACAGTGATTTCTCTGGTCAGTTTTTAACTCCATGGTCCATAGGTCATAAAGATGGAAGCCACCTTCCCCTTTAAAATCCCTATATCTTTTTTTGAAGTGCCTTTTCCTCACATGTGTTGTGTGTATCTGACTGCCGAAGTGACTTTGCCTGCTCCACACACAGAGAGAGCTACTAGAGGCACTCTCGCCTGGAGCAGGCGAGAAGTATTGGATCTCCTTGGGCTGTGGAGAGAAGAGGATATACATGCAGGCTGCAGACCAGCTGCAGGAATATTGACATCTACAAGTAGATTGATGGGGAGGTGCTGGCAAAGGGACACGGCAGGGATCAGCAGCAGTGCCATGTGAAAGTGAGGGAGTTATGCCAGGCTTACCATGAAGTGAGGGAGGGGACAAGAAATCTGGTGCTGCTCTGCAGAATGATTCCTTTTACAATGAAATGCATTCCACACTGAGTGATGACCCCACCAGCACCTTGCCAGTGACACTGGATACCTCAAAATGGCCTGAGATGAAGACCCTTGCTATGACCAGGGGTGGAGGGGAAATATGGCTGGGGATTCAACCATGTGGTGAGCCAGGACTTGTTTGAAACTTCATAGGAGTCTATCCAGGCCCGCCAGGCAAGCGCAGATGAGCCTGTAGGTGAAGGGGATGGGAGCTCAGGTAAGTGTGTATATGCATTATTCCTTGCAATGTTTTTTTTTCCTTTCCCTCAGACCTAATCGACCTCTCTTTCCTCCACTCCTCTCCTGCCTTTGTTGCCCATTTAAAAAATGGCACAAAGCTAAGACAAAAGTATTGACTTTTTTTTATTTTCTATTCTTATACAAATTAAAGCAATGAAAAGTTCAGGGAATAAATTCAGAGAATGTATGACATTCTGGTTACACAGTCCATGTCCTATCAGTGCCCTGTGCTTGGGTAAAGGTAGAACAAACAGAGGTACGTTTGATGTCTGCTTTTCATTTCTTGGTCTAGGTGGGAGAGGCCATGCGGAGCAGTCTAATCACCTGAACAGGGATGTCCCTTTTTTCCTCCTGAGTCATCTCAATGGAGCTTTCATAGAGATATGCTGCACTCCTCTCTCAGCTTTTTCTAGAGGTGGCAGCCTTGTTTCTGTCACTGTGATCGGACACTTCCCCATGCTATTCTGCAGCGAGTTCAGCTGTTACCATTGCAGTAAACAGGCTAGCGGCATGCGAGCTGGGGCAGCTTTGGGATGCCAGTAGCTGCTGAGTTCTCTGTGTCTGTCCGTTTCTTACCAACTCAAGCCAAATTGATGATATAAGGAGATCTTAAATCAATTTGAGTGTTTGTACAGGGGCATAGCACCGATTTAATCAACAGGTTCTAAATGTAGGTAATTAAATTAGTACAATTTTTGTGTGTGTACACAAGGCGTTAGTGATTTGTAGCGTGTGTGTGTGTAATTTCATTGTTTTGTCTTCCTATCACTCATGGATTTGGTTTTTCTCCATTTTACTTAATTTTCTCTACATGATGATAATTTGTAAATAGAAGTTTCAGCAGGACAGATTATACACAACTTCTTCAAACATATTTTGCAAATAGTTCAGCTATTTTCTCATGTCAAAGTTCCCTAATGTAAACCTATTATGGACCTAACTCCAGAAAGGTTCTAGAAGGCAACCCTTTCTTGATAAACTATAAAACAAGAATGTGTTTTTTGTGGATGTAAAATGTGTAGAGATCAGATGTCTATGAAGCTACTAATTTTGGAGATCCCTTTTCTGATCACATTAATCAGCTCCATGCTTACAGAAGTGATGCACTGTGTCCTGCATGCTTGCAGTGAATAAAATTTTGTTCGTGACAGTGAGGTTGTCAAGGTTGGTGCTATTCCAACTGCTTAAGAAAAGGTGAGGAACAGATGTACTGTAACGAAACAGTCTACTTAGGAAATGAGAAAAAAGGTAAGAGAACCAAAAATATGCCTAAACTATGGAAAAGACTGTATAGTGGGAGATATCCTAATTTTTAAGTCCAGTGTCTTTTCCAGGCTTCTGTGTTAATAAAACCTTTGCCTCCTCCGAACTTGGGTGTGCCTGTGGCACCCTCAAGGCTGTTAGAAGCAGACTATGTCAAGAGTGACATATGCACAAAATAATTTGCCCTGCCAGTTGTTGCTCTGTGGCACAGTAGCCTTGAAGAGATACATCTTTAGAAAGCAGGAGCTGGCAAGAGTCAGTAGGTCTGCAGTGAATTTTTAAACTGTCTATTAATGTTCTGGATACAGATTTAGCTTTCTCTTCTCACTGCTTATGTTTCATCTGCCCTGAAGGAAACTGTAAGGTTTTTGATAAATGGAGTTCAAAGCCATCTAGTTTTACTATGTCTTCTCTAGCTTTCTGGAAATAACTTCTTGAAGGAATAGGCAGTGAATCAGCACAGAGATTTTCTGAATGCCCTGCTGTTGTTTTTCCACACTCAAAGTGCAAGCGTGTTTAATGTCTAAAAGACTTTAGCCTAAGGGGAACAAGAAGAAGTAAAGCACTGTGTGTGTCCTCTTTAACAACCTGCAGCAAAATTTGAGAACGAAATGGCTGGTGTCTGTGCACATAAGGAAAGTTTTTAGCTTTTATTTTCAGTTTACTGCTTTCAGATTTTTTAACTTCAGTGATATGTACCACACCAGCAATATTCGGGCTACTTGTCCTCTCTCCAGCAATGCAAATCATTTATGTCCCAAACCCATGGAATCCAGGCACCACTCCTTTATAGATTGCAGCTGATAAACTGTATTTACAGTACAAGCTTAGAAATTTTAGTACATGTTAGTCCATGTTTGAATTTTTGTTTGTATCAAGAGTCCTAGGAAGGAGAAACAGATACATTTAAACACAAGTGACAAGTGGGATCACAACTGAATTAGCCACGGGTTTGTGCCCAAATGCATTTGGGAGTGGGGAACATTATTCAAGGACCAGTGCACCCATTCATCCTCATTACTCTTGCCATGTTTATCTTCCACCTCCATACCAAGAACCTCATAACATACCTATTGTAGTCAGAGGGAATCTCTCCTTGGACTTTACGGGGAAATAGAAGAGCTCCAACTACCCCAATTATACTTGCCTGAGTAGATAATTTGTAGGTTGCAAGTGTATCCAGTTTGTGGGGCTGATTTTAAATGTATTTATTTTATTTATACAATAAAATAGCATTTAGAAAAGTCTCAGCAGATTGCCAAAGGGACAGGAAATGATCAACTAAAGCATGTTAATAAACGTACGATACCACTCCTTATTACTACATGAACTGTGCAGTTTCAATACAGCAAAATTTCTGGTTTTACTTTTTTGTTCATTTTGTTGTCAACAACATGCCTTGTTTGTTTCTGAGTTCAGCGCACAGTAAGTGACACGTCAAAAAGCTTTTCAAATGTAAATAGTCTTCAAAAGACATTCTGGGTTTTGGTTTTTGCTCTGTCCTCTATTTCATTAATGATGTAAAAGCCAAATTAATTTAAATGATTTTAAAGCAAACTGCTTTAGTTTAATTTTTAAAAATGTGCAAGGCAAAACAGCTTTCTGTGTAACTTGAACAGGTTTTTGGTAAAGATCACGGAAGGAAGTGCAAGTGTCTGTAAATCATCATTACAGATCTTATGAGCACTTTCAGGATTATCTAAATCCGATCGGCTGCTCTTGGAGGATTTTTCTCCCCTTTGTCTTTGAGGTCTATGAGTGTCAAGTTTGTAAACTACTGCTTCCTCGCATGCTGGACCTGCTTCTCTTTTTATTGTTCCTTCAACAGTTTTTACATGAATACACTGTCATGATATGGAATCTAGATGTACCAAAGTCCGGTAGCTCAAAGTTAAAATGACTACTGGAGCTGTAACCCTGTGCCTTTGCAAATACATAACTCTTGTCTCTCAAACTGAACTACAGTAGTGACTCTCTAGCTAAATCCTCAATCTTGGAAGGTGTGGGTAGACCTGGGTGCCAAAGTCAACCCATGGAGAGCAGCTTGAAGGATTGAGGCCTTAGGTTCTAAATGTTTAGAGCTATAACCCCTTTGGGGTCTAGGGAGCATGGCCCCTTTAAATCTTTTTCCCCGGGGGAGAGTTGTTTTAAAAAAAAAAAAAAAAAAAAAGAGGGGAAACTCCAGGGGGGGCACTGGAGCTGCAGGGATGGGGAGAGACAGTCGGCAGGCCCTGGAGAAGTGAAGCAGGGAGAAACCTGCCTGAGGAGGACAGGCCCAATCGGGGACACCCCAGGACAGGAGCCAGGAGGAGCACTGTGCCGGGGGGGAATCGCCCGAGAAGGACAGGCCGGAGCTGAACCTAGTATCATGGCTGCCCAGAGCTGCATGGGGCTATGAGTACTGGGGCTCATGACTCTGCACTGGGATCAAGGAGGGAGGCTGTAGCTATTTAAATGGGGAGGTGGTCACTCTGTGGGGCTTTGCAGAGAGCAGCAGAAGAGGGCATCGGAGGGGTCTGTTGGGGGAAAGTTCACTGGCACCGAAGACGACCAGGAGCCCCCAAGACTCACCACTGGACTGGAACTTTGCTTAGGCCTCCTGAACTCTGTGTGCAGAGACATTGCTCCGTGTCTGCCCTTCCAGACTGTGCTACCATTGGGCCCATGGGGCCTTGGTTTGGATGCAACCCTGTTTTATTGCTCCCCTTATATTTCGCCTTGTCGTTGTATTTCTCCTCTCATCCCTCTGTAAATAAATATCTCCCTTTGTTATAGCTATTGTACTTTTCCTGTGGATGGGTGTGTTCACTCTGGGGGGGTTTGGAACAGGTGCCCCTGGGGTGGAAGGGATTTCTCCTGCCGCATTCCTTCACGTACCTTCTCTTGGCCAGAGCTGCCTGCAGAGCAGACTTCATCTTGGCCACGAGGGCTCTAAAATCACATAGCGTAAGTCAGATTTCATTAATCCCCACTCAATGTGTTCCCCTCCTCCCTGAAACAGGAAAAAAAAACAAAAACCAAACAGCTGCTTTTTACCTAAAATTTTAAGGTATGCTTGCTGCCCAAAGGAGAATTTATAAGGAGGAAGTGGTGATTGGGAGAGTTTAGGATTAATCTGTGTGTGTGGCGGGGGGTGAATAATGCTTCAGACTGAGAGATGCTACATATGTAAATTATGTATAGTTAGTGTTTCTATAGTGTTTCTATATATAGGCAGAGCTAAATTTTGTAATGAAAGATGTGTCAGGGCTCAAGCAATTTTATTACTTTCATAACCCAGAGGTGCCAGGGCTATTAACTGTCAAGCCAGAGCATTGTATTCTCCTCCACTGCAATCAGACTGGGAGGAGGAGAAGATGGAGGAAGAGTGTCCTGGGAAGTTTGTCTTTTACCTGGGAAATATCTTCATGGTATTGCATACAACAGGCTTGTTCTGCTGAAATTGTTTGGAAAGATGGTCTTCCAGGCTTTCTTCTGTGGTACTTACAGATAGAGCATTGGAGGTGGTCTCCTTTTTGAAAGATTCATTGTATGTTGGAGAAAAAATTAGGAAGCTGGACTGTTACATCTTACTTACATACGTTATGTATGTAAAGCACCTTAATTCTTAATAAACTGCTCCATTTCTCCTCTTATCCCCCTGTTACTAGTGAATGTTGTCTGGCCAACTCTCATGACTATGGTTAGTCTAGTAATACTTGTGGGGTTTTTTACTTAAAACTCCAGCTTCTTGAGTTCTGTGATTATGTATGAACCTCAGTTTTCCCCTTTAAAAAAGTGTCACATTTTTAAGCATTTATTTCAAACATGAGAACTGGAAGCTTTTTTTAAGACACAAAAACTTGAAGGCAAATATAGTCCCAAATCTATTCTTCATTAAAACGTTACTTTTTAAAGGTTTGGCTCATGATTTTTGAATGCTGGAGGTTGACAATATTGTGAATGAGACATCATGAATCATTGATACTGCTGGTGGCAGGGGCAAGTCATCGTTGTTATAGATACCATAACTTTGAATTGTTTAATGCATGTGCATTTAAATTCTTAGCTGTACTTCTGCACTGTTGTAAATTTATTTGGACTCTTAATTATGCCATTTAATTTCTTTTCTTTCAAAGTAGATATTCAGATTCTCAGCTTTAGAACATCAGTTGCATCTCTTCTGCCTGCTTATTCTCATTTAGAAAAAATGAGAAACCGATTCCTTCTGGTAATGCTATCATAAATAGCTTATTCTCTCTTGATGTTGGGTTAAGATAATATCAATGTACTGTAGCATTTTTTTCACAAGAAACACTAAAAATATGGAATCTCTACTTAGCACTCTAGATTGAAATAATTTCTGTAGCTAATTTAAGGCAAAAAACACTCATTACAAGTAGAGCCATAAAACTAGAAGATTCTGCTCCAAATGGCATGTCTTTTGTTACCCTCTGTGACTTGGGTAATGTTTAAATGTTTCTCTATATCTGTGGCCTGTCTGGTTTTTAAGCTCATGGTAATTGCCATAAAGTTACTTATCCCTCTCTCTCTCTCAAGTTTTGGTGGTTGTACAACTTGGTGCTTTGAAGGGACGCTATTTTTGGTACGAGAAACTTAAGTGCTCTTCAGGACAGGTTTTTAATGTGACTGCAGTAGTGATGGCTTGTTTTGGTTTTGAAATTCTGGAAACCTTTCAGTTGGTACTCCAGTGTGGACATCCTTTATTTATAGAAGTTCTTGAATGATTTCTCTTTTTTTTTGGCCTGATGGGTGCCTAAATTAGGAATTGTACTAGAGCACAGAACACAAGCTTGCATTAGTTCTCATTTGTAGCCAAACTCCATCTGACTAAACCTAGTACTTCATGGTAACCTCATCAAAGGTGGTGCGGCACCCTGGAAACTTCAAATGTAGGTCTGATGCCTGCAAACCCTTTTGTAAAGACCTTCACCTGTGGTAATGCATTTCTGAAAAACTAAATATATAAATGGAGTCCTCTGCCAGTGTTGGGTGGATGTATAGCTCTTAACCTCAAAACTCCAACTGTGTTTAGCCTGGAGCCTCACTCACCATTTTAAAAGCCTGGTTGTTTCTGCTAACCTCAAGGAAATACTATGTAGGTTTTTTTTTTTGTTTTGGGCCGCCACTGAATGCTGCATTGACTGCATGGTAAGGGTTTGAGAACTTCAGTGCATGTTCCCCTGACAGTATTTGCTACTAGTGGGGAGAGGAGGGCTCACAGTGGGAAAGGCTGTGTTATTTTGACTGACTCAGGGATAGTGTAATTGCCATTAGGATAACAGGATGGATAAGGAGGAAAACTGTTTTTTTAACAATTAATAAAAACATAAGGCCCTTTCAGTGTCAGCAGCAAAATGACTATTTGAATCATGCATTGTGAGGAGGGAATGCTGCCTGGTGTCATGTTTCATGTGACTCATTTCATAGCATCAGGGCTACCATTTACTGAATGGAGTCACGAGAACAGAAAACAAGGCTCTGCTTTCATTTTAGAGCTGTTTTAAAAGCATCAGTCTCTAATTAGCAATTGCCTCACAAATACTGAAAGGGAGAGAGTGAGACCTAGTGTGTGGGTGAGCACAGGAGCATCAATATTTAAATCTCAACTTCCAAAGCTTATTTCTGAGCAGAGAGTTTGTGCATCAAGGCTTTATCTACATGCAGAAGACATTTGGTATAACTTACCTGTTTGTTAAAACTGACATAGTTATTCTGACAGGTTTCAGAGTGGTAGCCTTGTTAGTCTGTTTCAGCAAAAAGAATGAGGAGTACTTGTGGCACCTGAAAGACCACATTGGGCCATCCTGATTATAACTACAATTTTTTTTCCCTCCTGCTGATAATAGCCAACCTTAATTGATTAGTCTTGTTATAGCTGGTATGGCAACACCCATTTTTTCAGTGTGTGTGTGTGTGTGTGTATGTGTATATGTATATATATATATATATAAAAATATAATCTTCCTGCTGTATTTTCTACTGCATGCATCCGATTAAGTGGATTTTAGCCGACAAAAGCTTATGCCCAAATAAATGTTAGTCTCTAAGGTGCCACAAATACTCCTCATTCTTTTTATAGTTATTCTGTCATAACCCCTTGTGTGGGCGCTCATTCTGCTCCTTCCCTCACAACATAAGCTAGCTCCTCTTCTGCAGGAATGAGAATATCCCTGTGGGTGGGCTAGGGGTGATGTTACACTGGTATAACTAAATTAGTTTAAATTCATACCTTGGGCTATACTGAAACTTTCCTATGTAGACAAGGCCTAAATTTCATCCTGAAGCCAGTCAAGTGTCTATATCATAGGTTCTCTGGAAAACTGGGCTTTATGTAATGGAGTCATCAAGCTAGCTGTAACTTCTAGCAACACTGCAGTGGTTATGGGGCACATGGGAAGACAAGTTTTGCGCTGAAGCTCAGTCACTGACAGATGTATCTGCTGAGGGTGAGGGCTTTGGGAGCAGTGCAGAATTTTCCCTTTCAAAGACCCCCTTCTTCCTCAAATTACCCTTCTTCCCAGTGGGAGCTTCTCAGGAAAGATGTGGCCAACTTCAGTGGTAGTTGCCAACTACTTAAAAGCTGCCTTGCTCACTGCAAGGAACAGTGATGATGATCTTGAGACAAAGCTGCAGATGTGCATCTTGCTGGAAAGAGGGGTGAGAGGAAAGGTTGGCTCCTCAAACGCTGAAAGAACAGAGGGGTGATGGGTGCGTGATCGCCATGCCTGGGAAGTAGATTTTAAAGATGACTTGCAAAGAGAAAATAATTGAGCTTGTGCCCCTTTTAGAATTTTTGTTCTTTGTGGAGAATAGGGATCCTTCATGTCTTTTTGGTATTTTGTGATGGGTTGGATCACAGAACCCCCCTTGAGACCTGCCACCCAATGTGCCAAGACTACTTCTGCCCCCTGCTTTCCCTGTCAGCTCGGGACCCCAGCACCCTGTCTTGCTGAGCCAGACACACCCGTCTGCTCCAACAAAGACACAGGGTCTGAATTACTTGCCTCAAAACTGCAGGTTTACCTGAAAGCACCTAACAGAAGTGTACTTGTCTTTAACACCCAGATACCCAACTCCCAATGGGGTCTAAACCCAAACAAATCCATTTTACTCTGTATAAAGCTTATACAGAGTAAACTCATAAATTTTTTGCCCTCTATAACACACAGAGATGCACAGTTGTTTGCTTCCCCAGGTATTAATACATACTCTGAGTTAATAAGTAAAAAGTGATTTTAATAAATACAGAAAGTAGGATTTAAGTGGTTCCAAGTAGTAACAGACAGAACAAAGTAAGTCACCAAGCAAAATAAAATAAAATGCTCAAATCTATGTCTAATCAAACTGAATACAGATAAGATCCTCACCAGTTCCAGAATGCTCCCTTTTACAGACTAATCTCCTTTTAGCCTGGGTCCAGCAATCACTCACACCCCCTGTAGTTACTGTCCTTTGTTCCAGTTTCTTTCAAGTATCCTGGGGGGTGGAGAGGCTCCCTCTTTAGCTAGCTGAAGACCACATGGAGGGGTCTCCCAGGGGTTTAAATAGATTTTCTCTTCTGGGTAGACACCCCTCACTCCCCCTGTGTAGAATCTAGGCACAAAATGGAGATTCAGAATCACATGGGCAAGTTACATGCCCATGCATGACTCAGGACTTGCAGGTAGCAGCCGTTACCCACATGCCACCTTGAACATCCTCACGTAGACTTCTTATGTGGCTTGGAGTCTTCCAAGCTCTTTGTCTGTTAGTGCTCAATCAGGAAGCACTTTAACTTGCACATTCCCTTCCCAAGAAGTGACCAAATGTTCTAACTAAGGCTACTTAGAAATCAAGCAAGTATACAGCCAATGTTCATAACTTTGAACACACAAACGGTGCCTGCGTACAACTAGGATGAACATAACCAGAAGATCATAACCTTTACGTAGATGTGTTACATGGCATATGTAGCAAAACCCTATTCTGGTTATATCATACATACATTTATAAGCACCTCCCCATAAAGCCTTATGGGGTACACTGTCACAGTATTTTTGTCTCTCCCTGTGCCCTCCAATTCAAAGTCTCTTGTGTCTGAAGGATGCCATAGTAGCTGCTTCTGTCCACACTACAACTTTCAACAAAGTGTAGCCAGTTCATAATATGGTTGGCATTAACTGTCTTATACCCATACGCCACATGGTTAAAATTCTGTTAGTAATGGTGTCCCTCGTCAGAGATGGAGTTGGCACATCATTGCTGCCTTGTAACTGGCTTGTCATACTTTTTCCAGCACAGAGGTGACTCCTAACCAGGTGTTCACTGATTTTTGACTAGTCTTCCTTCCTCAGGACATACCATAGTGCATTGATTCACGTGCTATTGATGCTGCTCTGTGCGGATGTCCTTCTGGCACTCTGGCTCCTGCTGAAGCACTCAGGGCTGGCATGACATCCCAGAATGCACTGATATAAACATGACAGATAGTGGTAGATGTGAACATGTGAACTTTGGTTGTGAGGCCACAAGTGTTTGTGTGGACTGGATACGAACTGAATCATGTTATAACTGGCTGAAGTGATAGTGCTCCTAATTTGTCACAAAAGCATGGTTAAAAGTTGTATTGTGAGCAGGGCCTTGGTGAAATTATACTGCAGGAGACTGAGCAACAGGGAGGGGAAGAAATTTGTCAGCCTCTTAAAGTTTTGAACACTTGTTTGATTCTAATGATGAATGAATACTTGGGGAAAATGGATCTCAAGGATTAAAACTCCTTTTCAGCTAGTGTGAGTTTACCCTGGCCATGTCTACACTGGAGGAACAAAGGAGTGTCAACTAACATGTTAGATTCCACCTGAGGATTTACCTCAAGCAGCTAATGTGTTCAAGCTACAGCTTGCTCAGTTTGTCAGAATATTAATGTGATAGTTAATGCATATTAAAAACTGCACCTCTTTTCCTGGTGAACACAACGCCAATAACAGTTAGAGGCAGGGGATAGCAAACCAGAGAAGAACAGACCTGGCATTATGGATGCCTTTTTTAAAATATTTTTATTTGCTAATTTTTAAGCTTAATACAAAGACAAACTTTCAGGCTTTATGCATGCATCACTAAAAAACCCCAAAAGGGTGCACACCCCAGTTTTATCCTCCTTTTGCAGGATCGTTTAAAATACAGTAGAACCTTTTTATAGTAAGGCAGTATTTCAAAGCAGTGTCGTGTGCAGACTGGAAATGTACTTATAGTTTGACTTTATTACAGTGAAGTGTGCGAAGACTACATCATAAGATTCCACTGTATTTGATCGGCTGATGCTCTCTCTAAAGCAGGGACTGGCATCAGATTTCTGAAATTGTATGGAGAGCCGGTTAGGGGAGTCTGTGCCTCCCCAAACAGCCAGGCATGGCCCAGCCCGCCTCCCTATCCGACCCCCACCCCCGCTTCTTGCCTCCTGATGGCCCCCCGGGGACCCCTGCTCTCTGTTGCCTGACCACCCCTGGACGCCCCACCCCATCCAACCCCTCTCCTTCCTGATTGCCCCCTCAGGACCCCTGCTCCCATTCAAACCCCTCCCCCCTGTTCCCCAACCCCTATCCACAACACTGGCCCCTGACCACCCCCCAAACTCCCCTGCCCTCTATCCAACCCCCTCTCTCTGCCCCCTTAACATGCTGCCTGGAGCACCGGTGGCTGGTGGTGCGACTGCACCAGGACAGGCAGATGTGCAGCACAGAGCACTGGGTCAGGCCAGGCTCTGCAGCTGCGCTGCCCCAGGAGCTCACAGCCCAGCCACCCAGAGCATTGCGCTGGCAACGTAGTGACCTGAGGCTGCGGGGGAGGGGGAACAGCACGGGAGGGGCTGGGGGCGAGCCTCCAGCGCCAGGAGCTCAGGGGCCAGACAGGATGGTCTCATGGGCCACGGGCCGTAATTTGCCACCTCTGCTCTAAAGTGTTTGTCACAGACACTATTTTGAACTAATGGCTAATGCCATGAGTAGGCAGCTACTTAATACTACCAAACGTAAGAGCTTGAGCAGCAATTCTGTTTTTAAGCATATGATACATAATGCTGCCAGTTACTGATGCATTTAGTGCTGCCACCAATTCATAATGCTATAATTAGCAACACTTGGCCTATATAAATGTTACTAATTATATTATTATAAAGTCATTTGTATTTAAACTTAATGGCTTCACGTGAAACCATTTTAGTCCCGTGCCTGTAGCTATGAAGCAGTAATTCTAGGCCAGTTTTTTGTCAGCATTCAAGCTTACGTTCCAGCTAACATGCCTTGAGTTGACATAAAAAACATGGACACATGACAATGCTGGATTCCCATTGGCTTGAGTACAGCTGTGCAACTAGCTTCAGGAGAAAACTGAGGCTGGGAATAAGCTGCTACAGTAACTCCTCCCTTAAGGACGTTATGTTCCTGAAAAATGCTACTTTAAGTGAAACAAAATTAAGCGAATCCAATTTCCTCTTAAGAATTAATGTAAAGGGGGAGGGGGAATTAGGTTCTCTGGAAATTTTTTTCACCAGACAAAAGACTCTCTCTCTCCACACGCATACACAGTACACGTTTTAAACAAACAATTTAATACCGTACACAGCGATGATGATGGTGAAGCTTGGTTGAGGTGGTGAAGTCAGAGGGTGAGATATTTCCAGGGAATGCCTTGCTGCTAAATGATGAACTAGCTTTTGGCTGAGCCCTCAAGGGTCAACCAGTTGTTAATGTAGCCTTACACTCTACAAGGCAGCAGGAATGGAGGGAGGGGAGACAGTGTGGCAGATAAGAGACAGAGAGGGCAAGAGAGATGCACATTGCCCCTTTAAGTACACTGCCTTGTTAAGTAGATCAGCAAGTTGAGACAGCAACTGTTCCCAGGAAGCTCCCTCCATCCTGAGCCCTGTCCTGTCGTCCCCCTGCCCTGAGATGGGGTAAGTGGGGTGCAGGAGCAGGGGAGAGAGGGACACCCTGATGTTTACCCCCCCTCAGCATAGCAAGCAGGAGGCTCCCAGGTGAGCAGGTCCAAGGCAGAGGGCAGGAGCAGCATATGGCAGTGCGGGGTGGGACAGCTGAACTACTGGCAATTGCTAGCCTGCTGTGCGGCTGCTGCACAGGGAACTTAGGGGAGTGGGGAGCTGGGGCTGCCAGTCCACCCAGGTTCCAAGCCACCACCAGCTAGCTTTAATGGGCTGTTCTTTCTGCAAGCAGTGGACGAAGCAGGCAGCTGCCAAACGATGTTATAAGGGAGCATTGCACAGCTTGAAACAAGCATGTTCTCTAATTGATCAGCAGCATAACATTAACTAAATCCAGGGTTGTGAGTTCAATCCTTGAGGGGGCCATTTAGGGATCCGAGTCTGGGGATTGGTCCTGCTTTGAGGAGGGGGTTGGACTAAGTGACCTCCTGAGGTCCCTTCCAACCATGATATTCTATTCTATGATTGACTTTCAGTGAGGAGTTACTGTACTTAACATGTTTACTATTCCAATTGCAGTAGTGTTTACTTTCTGCCTATCTCTCTGTGTGTTTCAGTACAGTGTGGTGGAGAAGGGTAAGACTTTTTCTTGAGAGAAAACATAGGTTACAAGAAAAATTAATTCCATAAAGGTAAATTGATCCGTATTTTGAAAAGTATTAAATTATGGGTTTCTAATATTAATTTAGTTCTTCAGTAGATGAGTGAAATATAAGTACCTTTTATTAAAGTCCTGGCAGCGTGCTAGGCACGGAATTGATAAGCTTGAAGTTGTAATCCAAAATATTTAGTCTTACATAAGTGGTAGCTTGCCGATGATGGCTTTGCATTGTTTTGACATTGAACTTGAGGATGGAGAAATTCATTTCAATGAGTACCTATATCCGTTAGAAGAACTGAATAATGATGTTGTCCAATTTATCTATGAAGATAAATTGTTTGTTTACTTTAAGACCTGTCTATACTATAAAGATAACAATGTTTAAAACTGTTATTGAAACATGGTTTTAAACCAACAATATAATTTCATGTTTGTACGATAAAAACATCTTACAATGGTTAGGAAATGTTTAGCTAAAACATACTTCCTTAATGTTGGGGTTGACTGGAAAATGGAAAGACGTCAAGAAAAACATTTGTCAGCTTGCTGATCAACTCTGCTTAACAGGATTCTAATATTATTTTTTTTATTGGCCACTATGGGGAAAATTTGCAAAAACATCTAAGCCCTATTGATTTTTTTCAATGGAGCTTAGGCTCCAGAATTGCTGAGATGCTTGTGAAAATTTTATCCCTTTCCTATAATATGCTTGGGCCATAATCATTTTACGATAGTATTTAAACGTAACTATTTTTGTAACGTAGGTGGAGCCAAGGTGTGGAGAGAAGCAGCAATGCTCTTCAGTGTACATGGTGATGCATTGTATGTGCATAATGAGTTACTGGCAGGAATATCTTGGATTTTAAAGCCAGAACTGAGTACAATTATACTCTGTGCAAGTAGGCTAGACTACAACGTTGTTTGATCCTCTAGTATAAGATAAACAAACTTCTTAGCAATATTAACAGTTGTGCTTTGGCAGTAAAACTCTTACCAAAGCTGTTCTAACTTTTTGTCATATCCAATACTGAGAAGTTACAGAACTGGAATGTGCCTTGCTAATGCAGCTGCATTCATAGCTTGTTAAGAGGGTAAACTTTTGGGGGCAGGGACTGTCTTTATCTGTTTTGTACAGCACTGGACATACTTCCGGTACATAAGTAATAGAGCCATTATTGCAAATCTCTTGCCAGACAATCTGTGATTTATTTTCATTAAAGTGTAAAGACCGTTTTTCCTCATTACCCTGCTAAGCTTTCTCTTTACAAATGGAAGTTACTTGGAGAGTGGCAGATACAGCCAGATGACTGGTCTCCTGGTATCACCAACTGAAAGTGGACGTAGGACTGCAGAGAGATGACTCAGAACAAGCTTATTGAAGGTGCTTACAAATATAGATTATAGCTTCCAGAAACGACCAGCAGTACAACCTAAATCTAGGACTGCAGCTCATGAAGCTTCAGTTCAGTTTTTTTGCATTCTTGGAGCACCTCGTCAAAGGACCCCAGGCCCTAGGTTTCTTATGCAGCAGAATTGCTCACATTACCTCAATTTCTGCTCCTGCTCTTCTGACTCACTCTTTAAACTAGTCACACCTGGACTGGATATAGATGATGTCGAATAGCAGCGTTTCCAGGGAGTGGCTGACCCAGTGGTTCCCAAACAGTGGTCCATGAATAGCTAGTAGGTCATATGGTGCTGGCTATTCCTCATTTCTAGCTTCTTCGGCAGGTCTGTAGAAGGAGCTGGAAACAAGAACTAACCAGCATAGGCTGCTGCTACAGCAGGAAGCAGGAGCCAACTCTTGAAGGTGACAGCCACCTCCTGCGGAGAAGGAACAACACAGCTATTCCAAGCGGTAAAAGGAAATGAGCTGCAGAAGAAGGATGTACAGGGGGTGAGGAGGGTTAGGGAACAGGACACAGTTAGGAAGGGGAGAGCAAATGAAGAACAAAATAATTAAATGCCTTTTGTTATCCAAAAAAGACCATGGAATTGAATTTAAAATGTCAGAAAATGTTTCCATGTAACAGTTGCTGTAGCTGTCATAGATTTGGATGAGTAGAATTGTGGGGATTATGAACATCTGCAGGTCCTAGGGAAGAAGGACAGGGTCTTTGCTCTCAAGAAATGTGACCGGCTTTGTCCAGAGACAAGTAGAAAAAATCACTGAGACAAAAGGAGCTGCTCATCAAAATTCCACTCTTAACTCGTACACATTTTCACACGTGTGCCAACTATTTAAAAAAATCCATCTTTTATTAGCTATTTTAAAATGCATTAGAAAATCAAGGCATCTCTCAAGCATCTGGTGCTGACATCAGCTCTTTCCCTAGAAAAGCAATTTTGCTTAATTTAAGTTAATGTAAAAGAGCATTTGAAATTTGAGTGGAAACCATTCTTCAGTCACAAACATACTGTAGTTCCTTCAGGATTATTTAATGAGAGAACTGTAGTATCATGTCACCAGAAAAACTGAAGATGTCATGGAACTTAATCTTAACATAAAGAAGAGAAAAGATTGTTGTTGTCCTACTTTCTGTTTATATGGTGTATTTGGCATTTCAGGATGCGTCCATCCTATTAAAACAAATTTGGTATAGAGAACAAAATTAGCCCAAACTTTTAGAAAAAGCAATCTTATTTCTAATGTAGCCTATAATACGATGAAGTAAATCTATTGAGTAATAGGCTGAACAAACAGCTTCATGTCTCCATGACTACTTATGGATCTGGCTCTGTGAACTACTGTTGGGTTGGGTGGTTTAGCCAGCAGTTCACTGGTGCCAAGTGACTGTGTCTATGGTTCCATTTTCACACCTGTAAAATGAGTAATTCTTCTTTAGGGAAGTAACTTCAGGAGTGTTACTGTATGTCACTGTCTAACTTGACCATTTAAGAATAAGAATTAGTGTTATCTCTCATCCTTGCATCATGGTGAAGAGGCAGAAGTGCTACGAGATCCTTTAAGATGCTCTAAAGTGCCATGTATTCTACTATGGACTTAAAAAAAAAAAATATCTGTAAATATTCTCCTCCACAGTAATCCCAGAACCATCTAGCTCAAGGAACCAAAAAGAGGACTTCAGAGTAAACCCTGATTTTCCGTATGTCACTGCTATTTTACTACTATATTGGAGCATTGAAAAGGCTAGGCAATCTTAGTTTGAATTCTTAAGCACCAGAATGTTCTTAGTTAATCAGTAAAAATATTTTTAATCTATTGATGTGGAAAATGGAGGGCCAAATGGCTTCATTAATCCAATTCTATATACATTACAGTAATCTTATTGATCTGCATATTTTTAATTTAAAAAGACTCTGAAAGGACACTTTATACTACCTTGGCTCCTTACTCACCAAATTGGGGAGAATTTCTCTGGTTTAAAATTCTGATGTATAAAGCAATGTTCCTGTTGCTTTATTTGGCAGACATAAAATTTGTGAAGCCTAGGATTTATTGCTTTAAGGCACTGAATTATAGTTCCCTTCATACATGTGAAATTTGAGTTTTAGGAGTTTACTAACTTGCACTAGATCAGATCTCCAATTGATTAACAAGCTTCCTGGAAAATCAGTTGGTTAAGATTGTATCATTAGTTTCTGTTACTTCTAGCAGATTGCTTTAAATATATACTTATATTTAAAATGGTGCAGATTACTTTCATATTGTGTTAAGTGACTTTTGTGATCCGGCCAGACAACAGGGAGATAGGAATTCCAGAGTGTTAATTCTAGCTTTTTGTAATTCCCTCTCTGTCATGAGTCATATTACCTCTACATTGACCTCACTGTCTGAAAGTGGAGAAGACTACCTAACACAAATGGGAGGTGGTAAAGTTAGCTAAAGTGGCACCATCCACTTGAAATCTAGAATTAGTCTAAACAGGGAATGTGCCTTGATTCCACTGACCTTCCACCAATGTAGCTGAACTGGTTAAACCTCAAATGCAGACAAAGAAAAGTTACTTGCACCTGGGCAGTTTACTTTCGTTTCAAGCAGCTCGAATTGGAGTTGTACTTGTCTGCACTGCTCACCTGTCTAAATTCTCAGTCAATAATTGTTCCTGTTTCTCAAAAAAATTTCCTTTCCAGTTGCTCTAAGAAATGTTTACATAAACAGAAAAAATAAATTTACATATTTTGCGCACATACATACACACACAAGGCTGTCTGTTATGCCAGGGGTTCTCAACATTATTCTTTTGGAGACAGCCCCCACCAACATGCCATAAAAACTCCACAGCCCACCAGTACCACAACTGTTTTTATGCATATAAAAACCAGGGCCAGCATGAGGGGGTAGCAAGCAGAGCAGTTATCTGTAGCACTGGCAGCAATTCCTTATAATGGAAAGTGTTCGGCCACCTTAAAGATAAGGGCCTATTTTCAGTTTATAACATTGCCAAACTAGCCATTTGGGCTGAAAATTTCCATGCCGGGGATCAGCCTTATGCAGAATTTTTTGGGAAAGTTTTAGCTAAACAGAATGAGGTATGGGAAAAGAAATTTGCCATGGGCAAAACATATTTCAGAAGATCTAGCACCTCCATGCTTTGCAGCAGGGACTTGAAATTTGTCAGGGGGAGCCAGACTGCTTTGGTTTCAGGTTCTTTCGGGGTTTCTATGAAAATCTGCTCAAATTTGGTCAAGGTGTAAAGCTCTCAACATAGCACGTGGTTTTGCTCGGAGGTTTTTCAGAGGCTGACAGTGAAACTCTCCGAACACTCCAGCTTCAGTGAACATGTATTCCCCACACAGCTACTGTGTGCCAACCAGCCTGCATGCGTGCCATCCCGATAGAGCAACTGAGTATGCTGCATCCTAGGGGTGCCGGACTCTTCCTTCAGTTCCTCCTCCAACTGTGGGACCAGGCACCAGAACTGAGAGGAGGAAGATTCTCTCCTGTGCTTTCATTGCTCCCATTGCTGGAACCCATGCACCGTGGTGGAGAGAGAGGCAAACTTACTTGCATGAATGAGGAGAAGCAAAAGGAAGACATAGGTGGGATGGACAGGGACAGGCCCTGGGGTGCATGCAGTAGGGAGTTGGAGCAGAGGATGATGCTAGGCGATGGGTAGAGCATGAAGTAGGACTCAGGAATCCTGGGTTATAACATTCTTCTGCTGCCAGCAGCAACTTTGAAACCTACTGGCAAAGTGTCTCATCCCCTGTTATCAGTTTAGATGGAATAAATGAGCCAAAGGCCTTAACCTAATCCAGTCACCGTCCAACATTAAACAGTGTTTAACAAGGTTTGGGGTTGGGTTTACAGAGACTTTAGCTGCTTAGTACTATGGCACAAACAGCCTTAAAATTCCTTTGAACTGTTTTACAGGTATAGAGAAGAGGGAAAAACAGTTAAAGCACTTGAAATGTAAAGTATTAAGTAAGGCTTTCATTTTAATAACATTCCTTGTTCCCTTTCTCTTGAGGCAGAAGAGAGAGTTTTTAGAAGGGAAAACCCCTTTGTTTGATAGTCTTTTAGAAGGTGTTAAAGAAGGTAATAACTGTTTTTTGGGGGGAATAGAAGTTTCTGGAGTTGCTATTGCTGCTGTTAAAGTTTGATTGTATTTTATTCCAGATGGTGGTTGGGATTTAGCTGGAGCCAGTAGAGATAGCAATGTTGTTTTGCTCTTACTCACCAGCCACCCCCCCCCCCCTTTTTTTTTTTGGCCTGGTCTGGTCAGGAGCTGTTATAGGATTAGAATGAAGATGGTCCAGGGCTTTAGGAAACAATGGGGGTGGCACCCATGGTGGTGAAGCTTGCTTTAGTAGTCTTTGTTTTTCCTATTTTTTTCTTCCAAAATCTTTGTCCCATTTAAAAAAGGGGGACCAATTGATGGAATAGCCCATTCCCTCAATATTTTGTCCGCCCATTAGGCCTAATATCCAACATGCCAAGTTTGGCTCATTAATTTCTGGTTCCACATCTTCTGTTTTCACTAAGCATGATTTCAACCTAGTGACAATCCTACAATAATGTCAGCATGGCCGTTTTTTGTTTGGAATAATTTAGTCTCTGTCTGGTTCTGTTGCATCTGTCTGTAACATTACTTATTGAAAGCAACTCAACTTAACTTTCCATCAACATTTAGGGTATGTCTGCGCAGCCAACGTTAAAGCGCTTTAACGTGGCTGTATAGTTGCGGCTCCAGTGCTGGGGGAGAGGTCTCCAGCGCTGTAGTAAAGCCACCTCTGCAAGGATAATAGCTATTATCTACCCTGCCACTTTACAGCGCTGAAACTTGCATCGCTCGGGGGGATGTTTTTTCACAGCCCTAAGTGAAGAAAGTTTCAGTGCTGTAAGTGGCAGTGTAGACAAGGTCTTATTCTTATAGGTTATTTTATCATCTTATAAACTTTTACATACTTTTTACACTTAAGATTACTATTAAGGTAAATTTGTAGGCCCAATTATTACAACATAATCCCTTTTTTGTTTATTTTATGAACCAGTCCCACATAGGATCAGACATTTGTTCATAAAATCACAATTACAAAGAAAATCCTTATTTTAATTTCAGCAAATAAAGGAAAGGAGGGGGGACTACTTGGCTATATTTTTAAGCTTGCAAATTACCTATTCCAGAACTGGTATTTGTAAATATTATTTGATTGTACAAAATTTACAGTTAAACTTTTTAGATGTTAGCAAAGCTTAAGAACTTACAACATCCTTTATTTGTAGTTAAAACAAAATTTAAAACTGCTGCTGCTATGTTTGTAAGATGTTTAAGAACAACCCATATTTTATTACTACTTTGGCTGTACTCCCAGGATGAGCAAAAATGGAAAACACGTCCTGTGTTTTTGCTGTTTACACAGTTAAATCTGTGCATTTACATAAACTATGAAAATTTTATGCATTAGTGGGTAAGCTTGCTTACTTGGAGAAAAACTTCAGCCCTGATGACATTTTTGCCCAAGTGTGTTGTCTTCTTTAAAAAGAAGCAACAAAATGATATATGTGTTGGAACCACTTCTGCATTTATGAGCCATTTGTGACACTCAAAGGTGGTAAAAACAACAAAGAGAAAAACATGTTTTATTTTTGACCATAAGAAAAAAAATGCTAAAACAGAATAATCACCAAAAGGTTTGGAATTGCAAGAGTCCTTGATTCTGGTGGTTTGAGTCAGTCAGTGCAGTAGCAGCCCTGAATTTGCTGGCATTTTGTTAACAAGGGAGAGTTACCCAATATGTTATTTTAATAGAAGTCTCTGTTAGCAACGTAATGTTAACAAATATAGAGTACTTTATTTTTACGACTTTTGATTTTGTTAAAAACACTTTTTTTCCCACTAAACCTTCAAAATTATTACCAATCACAAAAACTACAAACCTCAAAATCAAAGAAAAAAATGAATAAACCACTTAATTGTTTTAAAGTTTTTTTTTAAAATGTTTGCCTCTTTTAAAGGAGAAGGTTAAAACCATACACAGTTTGCTTTGTATTCTTATCTCAAACACGTTCAAGACATTTATGAATTTCATAACCAGCTTTGAAAACAATTGGCGAATTGTTTGCCAAGGTATCAACTTCTGAGTATGTATTAACCATTTAAGCCCTATATTGGGTGCCAAAAATATTGCATTCATTTAGATGGAATAAATGAGCCAAAGGTATTAATATAACCCAGTCACTGTCCAATATTAAACAGGGTTAAACAAAGTTTGGTATACAGAGATCTCAGCTTGCTTTGTACCATGACAAACATGCTGTTATCAATTCTTTGAACCTTTTATTAAAGATATAGAAAAGAAGGAAAAGCAGTGAAAGCATTTGCAAAGTTAAAAGTAAGGCAACATTTCTTGTTCCTTTTCCCTTTAGCTGGAGAGAGGTTTTTAAGAAGGAAAACCCCCTTTGTATGACAGTTGACTTAGATGGTATCAAAGATGAGAATAACTGTCCTGTTGGGGAAAAGAAAGGAAGATAGTTGAGATGAGCTGCTGTTGTTAAAGGGCCTGTCTACACTACCGGACAGATTGATGGGCAGCGATAGATCTAGTGGGGGTCGATTTATCATGTCTGGTGTAGACGCAATAAATGGACCGCCGACTGCTCTAGCATCGACTCCGGTACTCCACCTCAACAAGAAGCAGAAGGGGAATCCATGGCAGAGCGTCTCTCATTGACACCCCAGAGTGAAGACACCATGGTAAGTAGATCTAAGTACGTTGCCTTCAGCTACATTATTCACATAGCTGAAGCTGCGTAACATAGATCAACCCCATCCCATGCCCCTGCCCTATAGTGTAGACCAGCCCAAAGTCTCATCCTGTTTCATCCCAGGTGATGGTTGGGATTCAGCTGGAGCTGGTAGAGGTGGTGATGTTGTCTAAGTCCCTCTCTCTGGCCTGGTCTGGTCAGGACATCTCTTATGATTAGGGTGAAAAAGGCCTGCGGTCCCAGGATATGGTAGGGTGGCAGCTGTAATGGTGAAGCTTGCTTCAATAACCTCCATTTGTTCTTCACTCGTTTCCTTGCAAAGTTTGGTGTTTTTTAAATAGGGACTCAAAAAATAGGAGTGATGGGTGGAACAGCCCATCCTCTCATTATTTTGTCTTCCTATGAGGCCTAATATCTAACCCACTGATTTTTGGCTCATTAATTTCTGGTTCCACATTTTCTGTTTTTACTCAGCATGATTTCAACATAGCCTCATTGATATACTTCAAGGACTTTCTTTTTGTTTCTGGAGTAATTTAGTCTCTGTCTGGTTTCCTTGCACCTGTTTATAAAATTAATTAATGAAAGCAACGACCTATTTTTCATCAACACTTTTTATCTTTTTACAGTTAAGCTTACAATTAGGGTAAATTTGTATTCCTAATTATTACAACACTCCTCTAGTGGAGAGCTGATACTCAGCTCAAGTGATAGAGATGTTTGCTGTGGATCTAAAGTTTCCAACCCTGCTGATGCCCTCTGTATGCATGGGGGGGTGAAGGGGTGGGCAGTAGGGTTCCATGTGGTTGAATTTCTGACTTTTGAGGGGGTTTTTTAAACTTAGAAAATTACAAAAAGCCTATATTAAAAGAACGTAAGGATGCAAAGCTAAGCACTCAGAAGTTTTGAAATGCCACAGTTAACCCTCCAGACTCATAAAGTTCATCATCAGAAGGAAATTCCCCATGGCCCAGGACACACCAACTCCAAGTGGCACCAGACTCTGCCATGGTAACAGATGCAAAACCTGCAGAGGTAGTGTAACTCATACTCTGCACTAAATGCCCCAATAACAACTATGTGGGTGAAACCAGACAATTGTGCTACACTCCCAAATGAACTCATACAGAAGAATTAGAGAGATAAAAACACCGTATCAGCCATGGGCAAACACTTTTCACAAATGATCATTCCATATATGACCTCTTGGTCCTTTGTCCTCAAAGGAAAGCTGCATAACAACTTTAAAAGATGAGCCTGGAAGCTTAAATTTATAACTTTGTTAGACACTAAAAATTATGGAGTAAATAAAGACACTGGATTTATGGCTGATTACAACAATCTGTAATCAGCTAACCCTCCTGTGTCCTATGACTGCAGGTCTGTTAACTGCCCACTTCACCTTGGATGGTCTCTTGCAACATGTGTTAATGTAACCCTCACACCTCCTGGGTGTGGTGTTCTGTCCCATCTAGTGGCAGCAAGACCACTTAAAGAGAGTTAAATGAGTCTGCTCTACAGCCTTAGGCCTGGTCTACACAGGGGGAGGGTTTCAGTGTAAGATACGCAACTTCAGCTACGGGAATAGTGTAGCTGAAGTCAATGTATCTTATTTCGACTTGCCTCTCATCCTCACAACGTGGGATCAATGGCCGCGGATCCCCTGTCGACTCCGCTACTGCCACTCGCCCTGGTGGAGTTCCAGAGTTGACGGGAGTGCATTCGGGGATCGATATATCATGTCTAGATGAGATGCGATATATTGATCCCTGATAGATCGATCGCTACCCGCCAGTCCGGCGGGTAGTCTGGACGTGCCCTTAGCTAAAAGCCAGTTGGCTTTTAGCTCATGTGTAGAGGCTCATGCACTAAGCTCCAGAGGTCCCCAGTTCAATCCTGTCCGCTGATGACCGGGGTCTGTCAGTGTTACATTAACTCCTTATGCTGTCTTTACCTCTGCACTGAGTACCTTTTCCAGATCTAAAGAAGAGCTCTATATAAGCCTGAAAAGTTGTCTCTTTCACCAACAGAAGTTGGTTCAGTGAAAGCTATTACCTCACCTACCTTATCTCAACAATTAAGATTGCTCATGCAACTTTAATTTACCCCTCATGTATATGCTTTAGGATAGGCATTAATTACACAATCATATAGTATTTTTTCCACAGGACCCCCGTCTTATTCAGTGCACAAAATGGACAGTGCTGAGGGAATGAGTCAAGGTTGTGTAGTGAATGAGGCTATTGTCTGTAGGAACTGTTGGGGGTTCCCCATGCAGAACATGGAAAGTGTGTAGTGAATGACACAAAACACTACAGGAAGAGAATGATCTTGTGGTTAAAGCAATTGAGTGCCATGCTGGGGAACTAGATTCTATCCCTGCTTCTGCCACAATATTTGTAGGTGATGCTAGGTTAGTCACTTCAACCAAATTTTTCACAGCTGGATAATAGCTGTGTACCTAACTTTGGGGCTGTCCAGCTTGAGACACATGGGGTCTGATTTGCAGAAGTTCTGAACATTTGCATCTCCAAGTGAAGTCAATAGGACCAGTGTTCTGAACATAAAGACTAAAAAATGCAAAGAACACTGAAAAGTCAGGCCATAGGGGTTTAAGGTGGACACTGGACAAATCTGGCCTTAATCCCAGTTTGCAGATGGGGAATGGGGGCAGAGAGAGTATCATTTTACCACATGGGGTATTATAATGATAAATATGTTAATCATTTTAGTATGAATATTTCACAATCATAGAAAAGCCCATGAAGAACTAATTCTTTGTTCAGTGCAGGGTTTAAGTGTATGTAATGAATAAGATGTAGGGGTACACATTGAATGGTGAGGATACGAAGAAAATGTGAATCATTACCAATTCACTGAGCATGATACATCCTGTATGCTGAATGAGGCAGCAGTCCTGTAGGAAAGAAATGTAAACATGGAATTAAAAACTATTGTAATGTATATGTACAAAGAGTCCAAATAAGGTTGCTCATGGACCTTAATTCTGGCACATGCCAAGGTCTGAGTGCTTGACTTTCTAACATTAATGTTCTTAATTTCATGTATGCAATAGTGAACGTATACTGCATTTTTTCGTAGTTGGTATCCAAAGCAAGTTCTTGTCCTGCTAGGACTCAACACTTCTTGAGCTTTCTAAATTAATGGTTTGGGGTAGAGGGTGAGAAATCTTATATCTGAAAATCAGAAGAACTTCAACGTTTGAAAGACGGTTTGGCTAGTGTGAGATGTTATGGAGTGGACTTTCACTTTGTGGTGATTTCAGACTAATGGCTGAAAATAGCTGTCTGCATTGCAGGCATGAAATATTAAAGTGTGCAAACATGGTTTTTTAATTCCCTGTAAATTGTAATAAGGTCCATTAAACTTAGTGCATGGTTTATTTTTTTTTTTTTTAAGGACAATTATGAGATTTTAAAACTTATCTTGTCCTAGTCTCACTCTTTCAATTAGGATTAGGCAGTTCCAACACCCCCGCTCTCCCCAAAGAAGGGCAACGTGTGACATATCAGGCATTTGATGATTTATAAGTTTAAGTCTCTGTACTCTTCTGTGACTTGTAAATTGTTGTATCCTCTTTAGCTTGACGATTTATTTTATATCCTGGATTAATTACATTTTCTCAAATCTATTTTTATTATTCCTTTGAAATAATTATGAGCATAGCTACTAGTCAAAGTTAAATAGCCGGGTTTTCAGGTTATTGTATATAAAGTTATTCATCCATTAAATAAATTAATCCGTATTATAGAAAGTTTACACAAAGGCGTCCCACAAGAGCATGGTGCTTGCAAGAAACAAGTGAGGTACTGTATCTTAAAATTCAAGTTGCTACCTACACACACATTCCTAAGGGTTTTTAATTTTTGTTTATCACAATAAATGGGTAATAAACTGTAATGATACAGAAGCAGCTTTGTACCCTATTCCTTCATGCCAAATGGTTTAGTCCTCTTACCTAATTGTACTTTGCCCTTTTTGTAAAGTGTTTTTTGAGATGTTTGGATTGAAAAAGGCACTATATACATGCAGAGTATTTGGTTACCTACAGTTCTGGCCTCTTTGTTCTCCAGGGTGAGAGGTAGGTAGGCAGGGGTGTGTGTGTTGTAGCCTGGACTATAGTTTATTTGAGGCCACGTCTACACTACGGGATAATATCGAATTAGCTAAAATCGGTTTTATAAAACTGATGATATAAATTCGATTTCATGCGGCCACACTAGGCACAGTAATTCGGCGTTGTGCGTCCATGGTCCGAGGCTAACGTCGATTTCTGAAGCGTTGCATTGTGGTCGTCTTTCCGTTATGCTTATCTCCATTTAGTTCCCTTTGCATCTTTCCCCGTCCTCCTTGTATATCTGGTTTGAATATTATTGTTAGCGGTGGTTTGGGTAAATTGTTCATCAGTCATTTTCCTTCGCTTCTGGGAATTATACAAATTTCTATCTTACAATTCCTTGTTTCTAACGCTGTTTTTCCGCTGGATTTGCCCTGTCAAGACTTTCCATTTATTTTTTCATCTATCTGTTTTTTTTCTCATTTCTTTTTTTTTTTTTTCTTTTTCTCTCTATCTTATTTTTTTATTTTTTATTTCTTTTTTGTTTATGCTTTGTCTTGTTACTTTAGATTGGTTGATACTCATTCCTACTATTTTTTTTTTTCTGTCTATCTTTTCTACTTTTTTTTTTTTTTTTTTGCTGTTGTTTTGCATGATATCTAGATGAGTGTTTATTCTTTTTTTTTTTTTTTGGTTTCTTTTCTGTACCTGCTTAACTGCCTAGGTAGATAAAGCTGGCATATTTTGATATATTTTCTTCTCTTCTTTTTTTTTTTTTTTTTTTTTTTTTTAACTCTTGTCCTCTCTTGTTACTGTCTGCTTTGCTATCGGATGAGTGCCTCTTGGTCTGAAACTGGCCGGGGTCAACGCATAAATTGCAATAATTTGGGATTTGTACATTTCACTTGGTACTTTGAGTTCAATGCTCTTCCTTCATTTGTTCTAAAAATTATGAGTCAGTACGCTTTTATAGATAATGGGGCTATAGTGTTTATGATGGTATCCGTCAAGTTGTATTCAGAGCTACAGCTCCCATGTCATTATTGCACTAGTGGTGTTGCCCTCTATAACAACTCCACCTGTTTGCTTCCTCCTCCTCTCCAATCCTCCTGTGTAATTCTTGCTGGCACCGTGTTTCTCCCTTCCCTATTTGTGTGTCATGATAGTAATAAAGATATATCATGGAGATTTAAGAATACACTGAGTGTTAGTTTGACTATATAATTGAGGGTAGGAGCCTCCCTGGCTGCATTGAGAGTCCAAGGTCATGACTATTAAAACGGTTTGGGTGGAGAGATCCCAGCTTCTTCTGCTATTGATCTAGTCATGGCCAGTACATTGAACTTTCTTTTACAAGGTTATTAGGAGGCTGGGTCTGATTAGCCCATGTTCCTTAATAAGCTAGTTTTATTATGTCCTTCTGTCGCTATCTTATACTGTGTGATAAACTACAATGTTGCCTCGATGGTCTAACATTGTTAGTAATTTTTTCGTGATTGACGGCTTACTAGTTTCCTTATCGCTTACCGTCTATTTCCACCGGTGGTAGTATGGATAATGGATTAACTGGTATAGTTATGTTCTCTTCACTGCTGGCATGTCCGTTCGCTTCTTATCTCAGCAGCATCTACACATAGGGTAATTGAAAAGTCAAGAAAGATCTTCTTCCTTTTTCTTTCAAACGTGTGGGGGGAAAAGAAACTGAGGAGCTATTCCCTGAACCCACGCCAAACACTGTGTTTGAACTACAGACTTGGAGCACCAAAGGCAAATACTTTTCAAAGAACATCGCTGTGGACTTGTGGGAATCGGAGCCTCATAACCCCTCCATCCATACCCATGAAGCTCTGGCTTCCATTACGCTTGCTCACGCAGCGCTGTGTAACCCTGAGAATTTTTCAAACACTTTTTGCATTTGTGTTCTTAACGGACCTGATAGCAACAGTTTTGTTCCCCATAACACGATCAGATAGTATCTCCCGTACGGTCCATGCGGAAGCCTTTTTGGAGTTGAGACGCATCGCCACCGGCTTCATCAGAGCTCCACGCGGAAAACAGGAAATGTAAATTCAAAATTCGCTGGGCGTCCTGTCTTACCTCCCGCTGCACCGAGTTCATTGCTGTCCAAGCGGTCATGCTGCACTGGGATAAGCCGCCTGGAGGCCAATAACGTCGATTTCCGTCCACACTAACCGTAATCCGATATGTTAATATTGAATTTAGCGCTACTTCTCTCGTCAGGGTGGAGTACAGAAATCGATTTAAAGAGCCCTTTATATCGATATAAAGAGCGTTGTAGTGTGGACAGTTACAGCGTTAAATCGATTTAACACTCTTTAAATCGATTTAAACGCGTAGTGTAGACCAGGCCTGAGAATCTGACACTCCAAAAGAAGTTGCCATTACTCCAGTGAATTGGATGCTTAACCAAAAAATTCCTTTCTTTTTAATAGAAGAATGAGGGTTGGGAGTGAAGAAATGAAATGTTTAAATGTTCAACTTGATACAAACCAACAAAGCGAGGAGATCTGAAGTGAATTGAACTGTTTCAGCCCTGATTCACAGCCTAGCTTTTCTGTTCACCCTCATAATGGTGCAAGTTAAAACCTCAACATTAAAATTATAGTGTGGTGCAAACAGGCAATAGTCAGGAAATTCAAAGAAACAGCTCGTCATGTTTAATGTAGTTGTGGAATTGGAACAGAGATGGCAGTTAACTGAGGTAAATGTGGTGAAAAGACTGACTTGCATCTCTTGCAGTTTCAAATCTATGAACATTAATATTCTGGTGGCAATTCCACTCCATTACCCAAAACAAACCTAACAAAATAACCTAGTTCCGTCTCTCAGCTGCTACATAAACTGACATTTCAGTGACTCATTGCCTTAGCCTCAGTACTGAAATTAGTTATGTAAGAATGGCATACTTATGTACTTAAACTAAATAAAATAAGGCCATTTTAACATCAGCCGTAATGCAGAGGCACAGATTATTCCTTCCTTCCGCAGCTGCTTGGCTTGAAGATAACGTGAATAGGGTAACAACTTTTTTGAAGTGCATATAGGAAAGGAAAGGCTTTAAAATGGTTCACAGACGTTTCTACCATTCTGCATATTTTGTAAGCTATGTATTCTGGCTATTTGAAGGACCTGGTTAATTGTACAGTCCACTTAACTTGCAGCTTCTAGTTCCTGTTCTGGATAGAGGATCCAGAAGATGCACAAATCATCCCTCTTGAGTTAGCATGCTGAACTGTTTTTAAAAAAAACAAAACTTTTTTTTTTTTTAAGGCAGTGACTTACTTTAACAAAATAAGTATCTCTTTTAAAGGCAGGTGCCCCTTTTCAGACCATTGTCCTGTGACAATGGTAAAGAGTCAGGGTAACGGTCTTCTAACACTGAGTAAGGAACTTTAGTAGAATAAGGAAAATGGTAATTCTAGAATGGGGGGAGGATGGCAATGCTATGTTGTGTGACCACTTTCAAAGTTGCGAATTCTGTTTTTGTTCTGCATCAGAACACAAACATTTCAAAAGTTTTCCCGAAATGGAATTGTCAAAATGTCCATTTTGGAAAGAAAAGTTCAGACTTTTGATTACTCTCTCCCCTCTCAGAAGTAACCAGAGTTCAACCTAGATCTAAGAAATCTTCCTGTTGTAATTGATGATGTCTCCATGAAACATCTTGGCTTCAATCTAACAGCATATTTTGACAAAAATGTTCTGACGAGCTTTAAAACTGAGCTAAATTAAGAAGTGACTTCGTTTTTTAAAATACAGTATGTAATGGTCTACAAATTTAAAAAACCCTCCACAGATTTATGCTTGTCTGGTGCAGGGGAGAAAAAACAGTGCATGTTGTGGGAATCTTATCAAAAGAAACTTTTTTTGTGTGTGTGTCTGGGGAAAATCTGCTATCACATCTTATAAATCCTCTCCCAGACTTATTTCTTACATATTTGGACCTAATTACACATGCATAGCTTCTTTTCTCCCTTCTTCCCCTGTTCCTTGACTACATGGTACTAAATATGTAAAGTTGTTTCAGGGTTCAGCACAATAAAAAGAGCAGTTACCAATTTTTTATGAAGTAATAAGTCACAACAGGATATGGTGATGCTGTCTAGAAACGCCACGCCTATGCTGTGCTGCGACACAGTGACTTCATTCACCGTAAGTGTGGTGATTATTAGACAGCTAATCACCACACCCTGGAGTATTTTATTGCTATTATAAAGTGGCTTGGTTAAAGGAAACACTACTTTTTCTAAGAGAAAAATGCTAACTCTTCTTTTAAAATAATCCAGTCCAGGATGATATAATGTAAAGATTCCTCAGTCTGGAATACTCATTGAGCGTGTGTGTGTGTAGAGAGGGAGACCAATATTGCTTTTTCCACTTAATAATGGTGCCATATTTTCATAACACCCCAATAAAATAACAATCTCAGCTCTTATGCTTAGTGCTTATACATGTTATGTAGAATTGTTTAAGGTCCCCATACTCCAACCCCCATTAATTTGGTGGTGGTTTTGATATTTTTTTTATTTGTTTTCTTTTGTTTTCACTAGTGCTCGACAAAGCCTTGGCATAAGGAAAGATTAGTTTCCCTAGGGTCATATCAGATGTCTCTTTTAATTAGTTCCAGAAGGCAGTATAGGTCACTTGGCTAGAAAATAAAGATAAAATGTAAAAATTCATGAAGGCAGTTTCTGTTGGAAGTTACAGGGTCTGGAAGTCACAGTGTAGGGCTTCTGCACTGAGAGGGCACATACAAGCAGGGATGCATCTAGTTTGTTTTCTGTAAAGAGACATGCTCTGGAGCCATTGGCTACCTATCATAGCCTCTCTGTTGGTCTCCAAAACTGTATGAGCAGAACTTCTACTTGGAACCAAATATATACAAGACTTTGTAAAATACAAGTTTGAGCCAAGCTCAGTTCTAGCAGGAGTGACAGCAACCCCAACAGCTTCAAATTGAACCTTCTGCTTGGACCTAAACTGCTCTGAAAGACTCTTTGTTTTGCCTTGTTGTTGCACACATAATACCCTACCCCTCGAGATGCCTTATGCTAAATGTGCTCTGCTGTGGGGTGGAAGTGGTGGTAAAAGATGGATAGATCCTTACTCCCCTGCCTCATTTCCTTTTGTTCCCCAGTAGTGGGACTTTGAGGGCAAAGGCACCTCATGCTCTCCTCCCTGACAGAACTGAATTTGAGGGTGAAAACTATATGCCTCCCCTCATCACCTGTGGGGCAGAAATTTCCTATTTCAGAGGAACATTTCACGCAGGGACCATGAGGTGTCTCAGAATCTGTCCCTTGGATATTTTATGTTGTGGTGCCACTTGTTCAGTTGGTTCATAGCTCTCATCAATCACTGCATGGTCTCCCATCTCCTAGTAGCTGCCTCTGAGCATGGTATTCTAACAAAAGGTCGGACTCTGAAGAAACTGACAGTGTGGGAACTGGAGAAAGCTTCTTTACATACACAAAACAGAAGTTCAGTCAGAATTATCCTTAGGAATTAGCCTTGGAGACCCACAAAATTAGGGGCAACCAAAGTTTAGACTCCATGAAACAGCAGAGTGTACATGTAACCTAACAGTGTGCATAGAATCGAACACAAAATGGCTGGCTGTCCCTGTGTAACGCTGCAAGGTGTGCACTTCATTAGAGTCCTTAGTTTGAACATTGCAGAACTCAGAAAAGAAAGACATAACTGTTAAGTAGCTAACTGTGCCACTATCTGGAACTGATGTAGCCAGAAGAAGTCCTCCCTCACCCTCTGGAGTTCAGAGTGGTGCCTCATTTTGTTGTGTGGACTACTGCCTGAGCAATCCAGAAGAGAGACTGCTGGACTCCAGAAGTAGCAACACCCACTTGCCTTGGCTGGAAGGATGGAAAAATTGCAACTGTATTTGGGCTCAGCATTGACTTCCAGGATTTGACTTAAGCACACACTGAAGTGCTTTGCTGAATCAGGAGCTACATGCAGGGGGCTTTCCACTCGGCTGCAAAATGAAGCCTTCAGCTTACTCTGAGACAATAATAAACTATTATGCCCTGCAAATACCAGAAATATGGCTGATAAAATATCAAACCTCCATCTAAGGCATTTGTAAATGCAGCGAATGTTGCTAAGGGAGCTGGATTGAAAACTATTTCACCTAATTGTTTTAGATGGAAAGACTTCTTCAACACTGTCTAAGGAATGGACCATATTAAGACATTATTTAAGTAACTTTATTGCAAAATTTATTTACACTAATGATTTCCCTTAATTTATCATTGGGGAAACTGGCTAATGCCAACCAGCTGCAAGTATTTTGTCCCAAAATAGGAAAGGGTTTAAAAAACCAATTTAATATTGGCTCATATCAAGTTTTTAAAAAAATCATAAAAGTTAGATGGATTAAAAACCTTGACCATCCTGTTGCCCATGCAGGATGGCTTGCTATAGCATATATTTCACTCCATTGTCCCATCTAATTATAAATGACTCAGTGATGGGGCTCTCACATCTTCTCTTGTGAGACTGTTTCACAACTCGTTAAATCTGCTGTCTTGAAACCCCCTCCTCCCCAACTGAATAAGTTTTGAAGATTGCGGGAGTGGGAGGTGACTACATCTCGAATGAGAACGTGGTCAAACTGCCCCTTCAATTCTACAACACTGTTAAAAACTGAGGGAGTTGGGGGGGGAGGATCACTTTGCATCTGGACACTTCAGTTTCTCTTAAATCAGCGTAGTAGAAAAAGGAAGGGACATGACACTATGCGGAGGGATACCATCTAAAGCCTTTTGCTATGATGTCTTCCAGTATTACAATAATTTAGTCTCATTTCAGGAGGGGCTTGACAGCATGAGAAATCATAACTTAGTCTCATTACAGTACTCTTATGGTTTTTCAAAAAAAGCAGCAAAGAATCCTGTGGCACCTTATAGACTAACAGACATTTTGGAGCATGAGCTTTTGTGGGTGAATACGCACTTCATCGGATGCGTGTAGTGGAAATTTTCAGGGGCAGATATATATATGCAAGAAGCTAGAGATAATGAGGTTAGTTCAATCAGGGAGGATGAGGCCCTGTTCTAGCAGTTGAGGTGTGAAAACCAAGAGGAGAAACTGGGTTTGTCATTGGTAAGCCTATCACTGCAGCCAAAACATTGCTTCAGTTGACGAAGTGCAGAATATAACTTCTGTAGCTCTCTCATTCATCTTATGCTTGCTACTATCCTCCCTAAGAAACTTATTTGGGAGGAGCATGCTAATTTTGACATTACTGATATCTGTGTCAATGATCACTTTCACCCATTCATTCCTTGGGTATAAAATGGAGTATGGAAGCCAAGCCATATTAACTGTGCAAGTTTGGTTTATTTTGTCTCTAAAAGTATTTGACTTTTCTTGTGACTAGGATATAATAGCAATCATTTCTCAAGGTGGGGTGTGCATGGAAAAAGTGAAATCTGACAGTCTCGGTATCAGTTGTCTGTGAGAGGAGAACTCACAACTCAGTGCCAGCCATAGCGAGTGCTAGCGTAGACCAGCTGCTGTTATCTTGACCGCTGTCTAGACTTGTTTTGAGCACACTAAAATGATATGATTAAAATGCCAGCACCTAGTCTCATAGCAGTCCCATCATTGCTAGCATGTATAATCTAAATTTTTGGCCAGGATCTAGTAACAAGGTCCCCACACTTGGAAAAGAATAATCTTAGCAAAATTTAGCTCTTCCATAGTGCATTTCGTGCATAGATCTGAAAGTAATTGGCTAAGAAAGTCAGGTATTAGCACCATTTTACAGATGGGTAAACTGAGGCACAGAGGTGAAGGTCTGCTAAGCAAAGTCAATGGCAGCACAGTAATAGAACCCAGGTTGTTTTGTGGGCCAGTTTTCTGTTCACTGGACTTTACTGTCAGTAAGTATCTGGAATGACTGTGGGGATTGGAATGACTACCCTTAATTAGAACAAATCTGAAATCTAATATCTGAAGAGTGTTATGCACTGATGTGGATGACTGCCATTTTTTCTCCCAATGAAGTAGATCCCCTAAGAGAAATGTGTGTAGTGTAATCTCAGACAGATTGATTATGAAGCTAATTCTTGGCAAATGTCTCTTCACTTAAAGTTTTAATGCTCCATAACTGTGTATTGTAGAAATTCCCACAACTACGAACATTTAGGTTAATTTAAAGCTTTCAACTTGAATTTTTTTTAAAGTGTTCTGTTACTCCTTATTTATTAATCAGTAAGACTACATCCCTGGAGAGCAATAAAAAAAAAATCAATGTTACTATGCTTTGCCTACAGTAAAGCAGAAAATGGTTCTCATAAATGTATATGCGAGTGTGGCCACAAACTCCTTGAACACTTTTCAAAAGGGGTTGTTCTTCTGTAGCTGGAAATACTAGAGAAATGGGATATTTTGGAGCTGAGGGAATGCAAAGTGTGTCAGGGGGTTGGTTGTGGACTAGTGACTTTGCATCTCTCATCCTCCAGTTTGTCTGTGTCTCCCCAAATCAACAGATTTTAGGGCACTGTAAGTGTGCAGTGTGTATGCACAGATAGAATGTCCTCTTCTCTCTCTCCCACTTGTGTCTTAAGCCCTGCCCAGTTCAGCAAGTTACATGCCTAAGACCTTTTCTACACTACAGGGGAAATTTCAATCTAAGCTACGCAATTTGAGTTACATCAATAGTGTAACTCAAATCGATGTAGCTTAGCTCTACTAACCACAGGGTCCACACTATGCAATGTCAACGGTAGATGCTCTCCTGTCAACTCCCCCTACTCTTCTCAATCCGGTGGAGTATAGGAGTCAACAGGAAAGTGATCTGGAGCCGATTTTAGTGGGTCTTCACTAGACCTGCTAAATTGACCTCCGATGTATCGATTGTCGCTCGTTGATCCTCCAGGAAGTGTAGACAAGTCTACACTAAGTCTGCTTGTGAGCTAAATCTGGGAACACCTTTTCTGGAGTTGGGCAGCTCAAGTGGCTAAGTTGTTTCTTGCAAGAATGAGCTAGGCACCTGCCTCACTCCACCTTGGATCAATCATTCTGTCTTTGGAGCAGGGGGAGTGAACCCAGGTCTCCTGCCTCTCGGGTGGGTGCCCTAACCACCAGGTTTAGAGTCGGTCTATCTCTTTGGCCCAATGACTAGTTGAAGTATTCCACTGTATACATATTTGACAGGAGAGACTGAAGGATCCTCACATCAGAATGTTCCATAGCTGAAGGGAGCTCTCTGGAGAGGTTGGAGAGCCCTGTTCAGATCCTTTCTCCCTATTGAGGGGGGATGAATTGAACCTGGGTCTCCCTCTCATCCCAGATGAGTGCTCTAACCACTGGGTTAAAGGTATAAGAGAGGTGGCTCTTCCTCCTCATGCATTTTGGACAGACACTGCAGGCAAGGTAGGTTGAGGAGCACTTATCTACCCTGATTTGTGGATTGCACATGGAGTTAGGCCAGAGAGAAGCATCCAGACTCCTAGAGTAAGGCAGCTGAGCACGTGCCCAGAGGCAAAACCTTAGGTCGATAGAGGACTTTTATAGTGAAAATTCAGGTGCCCACAGGGTTAGGCAGCAGCCGAGTGGAGGTTTTGTGGGTCACGGTGATGCCTAAAACTGGGGTTTAGGTACCTAAATACATTTGTAGATCTGGGACGGTAAGACCATATACCTCAAGATAAACCCGTCCATTATAAATTCATTGTCCGGCATCTTTATGCAAGCCAAATAAGCAGCTTGGTAGAGATTTTTGTCTATCCTTTTGTACTGTGCCTAGCATATGGAAATGTTACTGCTGCTGCTTGGGGTAGGCATGATTTAAAGCACCACCCTATTATTTTGATATGCTAACATAAAGAATATAATTTTAGATAAAGGCCACACTTTAATAAGATTGTAAATCCAGTGAATAGATGGAGTACAGGGAGGCAATTTTTCAAGATCTTTCTAGCACTTCTGTTGTAAAACATTATGAGCAGCTAAAGATGAAACTTCAACAATCTCTTTTTAAAAGTAATAATTTCATATTTTTTTGTTCTTTGGGCTAAATTTACTTTTTTTTTAATGAACATGTTTTTAATTAAACCATTTCTGATTTTACACCATGTTCCTTTCCGAAAGAGTTTTTAAACAAGATTTTACTTGTCTACTAAATTGAACCAATAAGAGAGGGTGAAAACAAGAATACATTAAGTAGAAGAGAATCTGTCATGTTCAATTTATGATTAGAAACATGCATTGAAATAGCAGTATGCGGTTTTTGGCTCCCTTTAGCCTCTTTGAGCTAAATAATTCTGGCATAAGATGCCAGGGTTTTTGTCCTTTGCAAAAGAGGCATGTCACCTCTTGCTGAGCTGCTTTAATCAGGGGAGTCTTCATTTATTCGCTACTCACCAAGGACCTGATCCAAAGCCCATTGAGCTTAATTGAGGTCTTTCTAGTGATTTCAATAGTCTTTGGATCAGGGCCTGTGAAAGTAATGCAGGTGATAGCTAGCAACAGATATCTGGCTACATTCAAGGGAGCACTCAAATATTTGCCAATTCTTTCTGATGGTCTCCCATCTGGTTCTAGTTCTACAGTATGTCATTATTATTATTATTATTATTTTTTTGAGCAGTTCCACCCTCTGTGGTGCAAGCTTGATTCCTCCTATAACCATCACCATGCAAGCTTGATAATACTATTGTAGCCTGTAATGTATAAAGCAAGAGTACATAGTCTGTCCACTTTACATATAGCAATCAGAATTTATGCATGGGAGATATTTTCCTAAACTTAACCCATTAAAGATTTTGTCAACATCTGGCTTTCAAGCTGGTGTTTGCTTCCCCCTCATGTCAAACCAGCAATTTTTAAAGGCATCCAAAATATAGCTACAGAACTGACAGACATGGGCGCCAGGTTTGTATAATTTTTGGTGGCGCCCAAAACGGGTCCAAGCAGAGTTGTCCCGTCTCTATGAATGGCTCTGAAAATATACGCCCAAACGTTGGTGGAGCTGGGCCCATGTTCCTGAATATTGGTGGAGCATGGCCATCATGGGCCTATATAACTCGCCGCCTATGCTGACAGATACCCTCATTTGCAAGCACAAAGTCCTGCATCTGCTTGCACAACTGGGAATTTAAATATGCAGTTTACCCATCTACCCTTATAAATGCAAGTTTTTGCAGTGAATGGGTGCACATGTTCTTGAGTACATATTTTTGAAGGCCTTTTTGATGGTATGGCCAAGAATATACAGGATTGAAGTTAGTCTTACTAGCCATGCTCTGCATTTGAATGGCCTTGGGTAAACCAGTGTAAGTATGAGATCTTTTAATCTACATTTGAGGATTAGACCTAGGTTAAGTGTGGGACTGGGAGTCAGGATGTCTAGTCACAGCTCTCACAGACTTTGAATTCTGAGTTCTGATCATTAATGTTTGTAAAGTGCCCTGGAGATGCAAAATGTTGCGTAAGTATTGCTTATTTATACTAATTTGCAGCTCTACAGAGATTACTTCTGAGTCACTAAACTCACTAACTTCTCAGAAAACTGTTGGAAAGATTTAAGGTAAATTAGGCCTTGTGATGCATTTATTGTTCAGGTGCTATAGTTTTGCTGGAAGTGGGGAAGGAAAAAAGATTGAGGATAATACCATAAAGTGCAGCAGGGAAAGATTATCGCAAAATCCACATCTATCAAAACCTTTCCAGCGTTTACTGCAACACCAGCTGAAATCCCTCACTGCAGAGCTCAGCTTCAGGTTCCCTCAATATCACTAAAACAAAAAATGCTTCTGTGTGTCCTTGTAACTGTTGACTCTCTTGACTTTTTGAAGAAGACTGATAGTGTCCATTAGCTTTAATGGACCACCAGTAGTGCCAAACATTTTTTGTATTAATGCCATTCGCACCAAAGCATTTATGGCAATGTCTTGAGGTGCATAAGTGTCATTCAAACATGAGCAAGGTTTTCAGGTGGTTATGCTCAGGTTTATTAAAGTCAACTTCTTTTAAATATTTTCTATTTATTAGTTGCATTGTGGGAGGGCTGAGGACCCCCAGTCATGGACAAGGTGCAATATACACCCACACAACAAAAAGACAGCCCTTGCCCCTAAAAATTTACAATTCACTTTCCTTTTCTTGACTCCAGTTAGGGTTGCTAACTCTGAATGAAGCTATTCTGGGAGATTTCTAACATGATTAAATGTTATTTTCGTAAAATATCCTATTAAAATCTCTTGAATTGCTTTCAGTAGTCACTGGGAGATCAATGACAATTTTGGGAGACTCCAGGCCAATCCTGGAGGGTTGTCAACCCTAACTCCAATGCAGGAACCACTGTCAGAGTGTTTCAAACACATACCAACCATTCATTTCTTCCACCTCCTCATTGTTCACAGTGAACCCATCATAGAATATCACAATTGGGAGGGACCTCAGGAGGTCATCTAATCCAATCCACTGCTCATAGCAGGAACAACTCCTAGACAGATTTTTGCCCCAAATCTGTAAATGGCCCCCCTCAAGGATTGAACTCACAACCCTGGGTTTAGCAGGGCCAATGCTCAAACCACTGAGCTATTTCTGACCTTTATAATTCACTCTCCCATTTGTACTATAGATAGATATTTTAAATAACTTACAGGTCAGGAAAACAAGAGAAAAGTAATATCTGAATAACAGATTGGGTTTTGAACCTTTCTGATGTCTGACTAGCACTATCTGAAGCTGCTTAAGAAACATTCCTAAAACCACATGGCTTTGATAAGAAAGCTGTACATTTATCCTCGATTAGATACTCTGGGTTCTCCTCTTAATAATGAATGTGCTGTGATGATTCCAGAGGTTTGAGGCTTGACTTTCTGCCTTGACACATCAAGCTCAGCTGTGTTGCAGGATTGCACCAATGCAGCTTGCACCGTTGGGACTGGATGGGCAGAGCTGCAACAGTGCAGTGAGGCCACACTAGCCGTCCTGTTGTGGGTGCATACGGTGCGTTGTATCCATGCACTGCATTAACGTTTTGTGAAGAAACCATGACCTTTCCTCTCCAAACTGAGCTGCTGTTCCTTCAGCAACCTTCAGCTACAGTAGGGCATGTAAGCAGCATGTTTCCATTGGCCTGGCACTGGCTAGTGTCTTTCATAAAGACACATGATGTCGTCCTCTTCTGAAGCCGGGCAGACCTCCCTAGCTGCCCCCTTCCTGCATCCTGAACTATCCCCCTGCCCTCACACAGCCCCTAGCTGCCCCCTCCCTGCATCCTGAACTATCCCCCTGCCCTCACACAGCCCCTAGCTCCTGCATCCTGAACTACCCCCTGCCCTCACACAGCCCCTAGCTATCCCCTCCTGCTACCTGAGCTACCCCCCCGCCCGCACACCAGCTACGCCCCCCCCCCACACACACACCCTGAGCAGTTTTAAAACTTTTTGAACTGAGTCCCCCCTTTGAGTTATATTTTTTGGTTGTGTCCACCCACAGACCATACAGGCGGGGTGGCCTCCTGAGTGAGTCAGGGGGTGGAGGTGGTTCTCCCTCCCTGGACCCTGCTGGGCGGAGCTGGCTCAAGCCTGCTTGCTCTCTCCTCTCCTCCCTCCCCCCAAGAGAAATAAAACTATGCCTATGCCCCAGGGTTCCCCTCGTCCGGGAGCCCAGAGTCTGCCCCCTCCCCACCCCCACTGGGCCCTGGTGTTTTTATGGCACTTTGATGGGGGGCCTCAGCAAGAAAAAGGTTGAGACCTCTGCTGTAAGCCCTGGGCATGTAGCAAAGGCAGAAGATAGCATAGTCTGAGTCAGCCCGGACTACTCTAGTAATATTTTCAAAGTGAGGGCTCCCTCGTCTTGCCCAGAACTAAGGAACTGTATCTTCTCTGCTTCTGGCAGACAAGACACTGGAATCTTTTTCTACAGTAGCAGAATCAGTGGTCTTTATCCAGCAATAGGGAAGCAGCATGATAGGAGGACTGGTTGGATAAGAAGAGGCACTGGTCCTGGGAGGTGGGATGTTCGCTCAGGGTGAAATGAGTGTGCCTGCTGCACAGGTGACCATGTGCCCCCCATGGCTGATTCCTGCTGGCTCCTCCTACCCTGTGTGTGATTTATTTTATTTTTTTAAAATGCATACAGTTTCCTAAGGCATTTGTCAGACTTTCTTACATCCCTATGGCCATGACTCCTGCCTCCTGCTTTGTCCTTCCATGAGCAGAATGTAATTACAATCTCTTCTGTCATAGCTCCAGTTGTGGATGAGGTACTCATGTCGGGAGTGTGTGGCTGACTGGGGGGGACAACAGAGATGCTCTCCTTGGGCAGTTCTTGCATCTCCTATGAATACTTTCAGGCAGGGCTATTCAGACTTCAGCAAGGACTCAGCATTACCTATAAATATTTAAGTGGGGTGAGCTAAATCAGAGCATTTATTTCTGTACTGATAACACATTTCAGCATCTTGTGCTGCAAGATAAGATCGAAAAGACTTGGCATGAAAACAGCCCTGGGCATCAGATGCAGGGGAGCATAAAAACACTGTGAATCTGGCAAATATAAGGGCCACTTCACCTTGCTGTTTCCATTTGGGAAAGCAGTTCTTAGGTATGCGGGTTAAGGAAAACACATGGGTTTCTGTGCGGGAGAATTTGAATGGATTTCAAACTACACAAATAAATAAATACAACTTAAAGGATTTGTGATTTTATATTCTGTAGGGACGAGGCATTATCTAGTGTTTAATGCATGGGGCTGGGAGATGTAAGTTCTGTTCCAGACTCTGTTCCATTCTTTGTTATGCTTGGTGGTTATTTAACCTGTCTGTGCCTTGAGAATCAATTCCACTTTTACTGAAGAATATCGATCCACCTTTGACGCATTTTGTAATATGAGATGACAGGCATTATAAGAGTGCAAATAAATGTTCTCTGACAGCAAAACACATACTATGTACCCATATGCATGGACACTTAGCTTTAAAATGAAAAACAAAATCCAAACTCAGACACGATAAAATCTTGGCAGCAAAGCAAACCCAGATGACTGCATTTTGTATGCTATGCAAAAACTGATTAACTCTTCCTCCTCTCCTCTGACTGGCTAGTTGTAAATTTTTCCATGGCATGGATTTATCTTTATTATTTTCACTACAGTTTGGGATGTAGTTTTACCTTTACAATTTACATGCAATATTCTATTGGTGTTAAAATTCCCCTGACACCTGCAAAGCAGCATCTTGAACTCTTTGGATTCTCCTTACAAGTAAGTAGTGATGTCCTTCAAGGAAATGTTCTTGGCTAAGATTCAAATGGACTACTGTGATTCCTAGAAGTTGCTAATATGAAAGTTGCTTACACAGGACTATTAATTATCGGAGAGATGACAGCATATTATGAGAGGGGTAGTTTTTCTTCTGTACTTCTTAGATTAACTAATCTGACGTGATCTTCTTGGATCGCTGAGGATCGATCCCCTATTTTCTTCAGAAGGAGTCAGAATCTTGGCTAGGTCATTAAAGATTCCATCACGCTTTTCACAAAGGTAGAGATGTTCTGAGTGAATTTCAGTTTGGATAGTAAAATTCTGGCTGTCTAAATACCTGCCTCGCTATTTTGATTAAAAAATGAGAATGATATAAAATTAACATGGCACATGCAAAATGGATTAAAAGTTGGCTAATGGACTGATTTCCAAATGTAATAGTGTACGCGGAGTTGTCATTGAGTGGATGTATTTCAAGTGGGGTCCCACGGGAATCGGTTCTTGGCTATATGCTATTTAACATTTTTATCTGTTACCTGGAAGAAGACATAAAATCATCACAGATGGTTTGCAGTTGGCTCAAAAATTGGGGAGTGGTAAATAATGAAGAGGACTGGTTACTGATTCAGAGCAATCTGAATTGCTTGGTAAACTGGGTGCAACCAAACAATATGTGTGTTTAGTTCAGCTAAATGTAAATGTTTACCCGAGAGAAGAAGGAGTACATTCTATAAGTGCCCACATGGGGAACAAATATTTAACAATGGGCTCTTCAATCTAGCAGAGAAAGGTATAACTGGATCTAATGACTGGAACTGGAAGGTAGACAGATTCAAACTGGAAATATGGCATATGTTTTTAAGGCTGAGAATACCTAAACAATGGAAGAAGTTACCGAAGGTTGTGGTAGAGGCTCCATCACTGACAATTAGAAAAACATCCAGTCTTGATTTAAAAAAAAGACCTGCTGTAGGAATTGTTATGGGGAAGTTCTGTGGCCCATGTTATACAAGAGGTCAGACTAGATGATCACAATGGTCCCTTCTGGGCTTGGCATCTATGAATTTCAATTAGGTAGCTGTGTAAGATGAGTTGTCGAACAGCAGCAGTGTGCCAGCCCAGATGTCTGTAATTTGCTGGTGGGTGATAATATTTGCTGTTTGTGTGTGTGTGTGGGGGGGGTTAAAGTATTTTTAAGAAGAAATGTTTTATAGCATCAGGGTCTGAGAAATCCACTTTCCCCCAAAAGTACTTGGGTTAAAAGAGCTAAAATGATCTCAGATAAAATAGGAAGCTTTCCCATGTACATGTGACATTAGTAAAACTCTTCAGCACGTTTCAATCACATTAACTTCAGTTGGATTTGAGCATATGATTAAAGGTATGTACTCTTACATGCTTTGAACTTTGGGCTCTGAGGTATAAAGAAACTGGGAACTGAATGAATGTCTCTTAAATGGCCCAGAAATAGTTACAATAACCCAGTGGGATCTTGTGGGGTTTTAAGTCATAAATGACCACGGTTTTGGAGTTTACAGAGACTCTATATTCACAACCTGGCAGAGATCTTCTATGTCATGTGGATCGTTTTTTTGGCAAGGGAATGAGGCGGGGAAGAGGGGTTGCTCTGGGGGAGAAAGGAGAGATGATAGCTATGGAAAAAGCTTAAAACAAATGCTGGCAGGACTAATCTAGGCCCTACTAGTAATTGCTTCAGTCTTTAATTTTAACCTGGGAACTAGATTAACCTCTTTTTTTAATTAGCAGTTACAGAAAACAAATCTTTAAGGTAGTTAACCCAGCTCCTCTTAAAAGGTGAAGAAGGTCAGCACAAGCATGTACAACACACAGAATAGGACTTGGTGTGTTTTGTATATGCCTTAGGAAAAGGACCAGGAAAGGGGTGAATTTCACCCCAAGATTTGCCCCCACCAGGCACTCAATAACCAGACTGCATCTAAATAGGTCGTCTTAACTGTTCAGTATCTCCAGCAGCAGCTCCGTCTAACTCTAAGGAAAACAACCTCTTTAAATCCCCTTCCAATGCCAGAATTCGTTCTTGCTAAAACTTAGAGGGGTTGGAGGGGAAGAGAGAAGAGGAACATCCAGCTGTTTTTGCAGTGAGTATCTGAATCGGATTCCTTCATTTCCAAAGGGCTACATCTCTTCTGTCTTTAAAACACACAAAATATTGACTTAGTGCTTTTGAAGCTCTGAGATTTGAGTTCTCGCTTCCCCTCCACTTTCATGATACTGAACAGTCTTATTAAAGGCATGATTGAATGCTCTAGTTTGGAAAGTTAGGCCCACACAAATGTGGAATCAGGCTCCCTACCTTAGTGTCGAAGATTGTGAAGTATTGAAAGTTTGGCTACCATTTGTAAGGGCAGACTTCTGCTTTTTAATCTGCCATTCTAAAAATAATCTTGCATTATTTTATGGACAAGATCTGCTCAACTGCAGTTGCCTGTCTTCTAAGGCCTAAAATTACAGTAGAACCTCAGAGTTACGAACACCATAATTACAAACTGACTGGTCAACCACACACCTCACTTGGAACTGGAAGTGCACAATCAGGCAACAGCAGAGACAAATAAATAAACAAGCCAGTACAGTACTGTGTTAAACTACTAAAAATAAAAAGGAAAAATAAAAATAAAGATTTGACAAGGTAAGAAAACTTTCTGTGCTTGTTTCATTTAAATGAAGATGGTTAAAAGCAGCATTTGTCTTCTGCATAGTAAAGTTTCAAAGCTGTATTAAGTCAATGTTATGTTGTAAACTTTTGACTTATTAAAAGTTACAAAGAACCTCCATTCCCAAGGTGTTTGTAACTCTGAGGTTCTACTGCATGTCCCTGCTCCAGATGTTTCCTTATAGAGGTGCATTGGGTGGGGTGGGAGTGGGGTCTTCATCTCCTCTCAAAGATTAAAGTGCAGAGAACAAATTTTGCAACTTTAGTCACCCAACACCAAGAATAAAATGCCATGCTAACTGTTCATGAACTCACTGGCCCCTCTCCTAGCATAGTTTCCAAAAGAAAAGTGTACCCATACTGGTATGCAATCTAGTAATGAAGGTCAAATTATTACATGAGAACTGTCAATAGCTACAGACTGGTTTCTACTGGATACTTGAACCTTATGCCAGACTGTTTTAATATATCAGCTAGTGGCTAGCAGACTTGTTGTTCTTGGATCCTCTAATACAAGCTGTAATATCTTGGTTTATTTTGTTATACTGGCAAGAAGGGAAAACTACCATTATCAGGGGATGGGAAACAGAGATTCTTGAAATAGTCATTCTGCTTCTTGCTGAAAGCCAGTCTTCTTAAATCATGATGGAATCTTGCTATTAATAACGTAGATTATGCTTAACATAAAATTAGCTGTTACCAAGCTAATATCACTTCAAAGTAAAAAGCTTCTAGTAATTTACTACTGATGTCCTGAAATGTTCTATTTTTACATCTCTGAAAGCACAAAAATGAAAGGCAGAGCCAGCGTTTGTCACCCAAAAAGTCTGGAATTAGACCTAGTGACAAATCAGGAGGGTAGAACTTGCCAGACAGGTACTTGATAGCATGTCTCTTGTACCATAAATTGAAGACAAGTGTTAAGGGTGCCTATGTGTCTTTCTAGGCGTGTGGGCTCTAGCACCTGGTCAGTCCCAATAAACACTGATGTGTGGCACAACCAAAAGGATGATTTAGTACAGAAGTGATCAACTGGAGCCTGAGAAGGAGCCAGAATTTACCAATGTACTATGGCTCTTTGGCAACGTAATATGTCAGCAGCGCCTCATCAGCTCCAGTCCCCTCTCCCAGTGCCTCCTGATCAGCTGTTTCGTGGGGGTGGGGAGGGGAAGGAGCGAGGGCACAGCAGGCTCAGTGGAGGGCGCGGGAAGGTGTGGAGTGGGGGCAGGGCCTGTGGCAGAATAAGAGGTTGAGCAGTGAGCACCCCCCAGCACATTGGAAAATTGGCGCCTGTAGCTCCAGCCCCAGAGTCAGTGCCTATACAAGGAGCCGCATATTAACTTCTGAAGAGCCGCATGTGGCTCCGGAGCCACAGGTTGACCACCCCTGATTTAGTAGGTTTGGCAGAAAATGTTGCAAATATACTAGGCTCCATGGCTTAATCCAATAACTAAGAATATATTTCATTGCTTGACCCTTAGGGGGCAGTTCAAAAGGTCTTTAATACCTGGGCTGCTGCTTCTTGATCCTTCCCTTCGCTAAAGGTATATAAGTATCTGCGCCCCCGGCAATACATCTTGTTGGGGTGGCTCTTCCGTGCTGATGCAGCAGTTCTGTATAGTTTACCCTCTGTTCTCCAGCTCTGCTTGACTTGGTGTCCAAATTTGGGGCAGCTGTTCCAGCTCAAAGCTCCATTGACTTAAAAAATCCTACTCCCGTTCAGATTCCCTGACGCAGTCCTAACCAACAGCCCTCCCAAGTGCCATGGAAGTGTCTCTCAATTCAGCAGGCCCATGATCCTGCAGGGGTGGAGAGAGGAAAGCTGCAAATCTGCTAGTTTGTTTGTTCACTGAAGTTTTATGGCAGGGAGAACCTGCAGGATAGTTCCAAATAACTCATGGAACTGAGACACCTGTGTGGGAGTAGAAGGTAGAGAGTGAAGAGACTTGAGATTGGGAGGAGTGGGGCCAGCCAAGGAGGAGGAATGCCAGAGAAATTTGTCAGAAGGCCCCAAAGGTGAACAGAGTACTAAACTGGGACTTGAGACCTGTTTTATTTTCATTACTCTGTGTCACTGACCTAATGTAACCTTGGAGAAGTCCAAATATAATTAAATGAAACCTGGATTTTGGTTGGCCATTAGGTGTTACCATAATACAAATGATAATCAGAAGCAGACTTAACACAAGGAATATAAGGTCACCCAGTCTGCAGTCCTACTGAAATACAGGATGGCACAAGTCAATAAGCAGATTTTGGTCTTTTCATGGGAATCAGAGCTTTGCTTTAGGAGAACTGGGATTGAATTGGCTCAAATTCGTATGCTGGGGTAATGCAGACTTAGTATAATTTTGACTTTAAGGATGCTGGTGAAAGACTAGATGGGAAAGTGGATATCTACTAAGAAACCTTAGTAGAAGGACCCATTTTAAAGTAGTTGTAGTCTGGTCTTTTGAATCTGTAAATATGACACCTCTATTTATGGTTCAGAAATTCTGCTTTTGGGACAGTCATTTGACTAAAATGAAACAAAATTCCCCAGTGAGTCCCTATTTCAGAAGGAAAACATGTTAAAGAGCACTGATTTGATTTGATTTGAAAATAGCAGGAACAAAGCCTACTTTCTCTTTGCAGCATATAATCACTCTCTTATGTACATATGTTATGTTCGGAACTCTGTAATAGTCACATCCTATACAAATTAAGTTGGCCACAATGGCCTGCCTTGCAAAGCTATGGACAAACAAGAATAAACAGATTTCCTTTCCCAGTCCCCCAGACCTCTCGAGGATACAGGTGCCCACTGAAAAGGCTGAAGCTATCCTCACTATTAATTAATGTATATGCTGAAACAGCTCTCTGACAATCTTTGCAGTCAGAACAAATATGTTCCTTTTTGGCTGGTATATTATATCACCATATATTTGATACAATAGCCTACTGAAGATTCATCAGGCTAGGTTCTGTCCAAACGCATAGACAATCTCTGCCTCAAAAAATTTAGTCAAAGCATCAGAGACAGGAAGTTTTATCCCTATTTTACATTTGGAGAACTAGGGTATAGTAGATGATTTGATCAGGGCTAAAGAAAATCTGCCAGAATGGTGAATTTAACCCAAAGTCCCAGTCCAATTCCGTAATTTGATTTGCAGAGGGTGTAGAGGAAAGAAACTCTCTTGTAGAGAGAGGTTCAGGAGCATCCTACTTTGTATCCTCTTTTTATAGGACATGAGTCATTCCAACTATAAAACTTTTGCTCTTCAAAGCATCTTGTTGAACTTGGGATAAAAGTCAAGCCTGTAAGGGATGAATTAAAGGTCTCTAGAGCAAGATTCCCTCTTTAATTTAAATGCTATCACTCCTCCCTCTCTAGCTTTTTTGGGTTCAGAAGTAAGGTAAAATGCAGAGGAATTCTAGATAGATGGTTAGCCATATATTTATCCTCTCAGTGGAGGACTGACGATTTTGAATGAAGCATAGGAAGTGCATGGTGAATAGATTCCATTGCCTATATAATTTTTCCCTCTTGCCTGTCCAGTGAACACAAACCATGTAAACAAAGTGGTATCATCCATTATCATCACTGGATTCCATTAAGCATTTAGAGCCACTTACAAAGATTCTAGGAAAAAAACATTTACACCTGGCAACAATTTGTTTCCCATTTACCTGAAATGCTGTTGTGTGTGCTCGCAACCTCTTATCCCTCATCTTAAAGATGATTTTAAATATCTTAATTTTAGAGGTAAACTACAATTTGTCAGTTTTGTAGAACATTAAAACCTTTTTTCTAAAATTTAGATGTCAGACATCCCATGTCAGTGAAAAAGCTGAAAGGTCTTGTTTGGCTTTTAGGGCACACATTGAATAGCTTACAGTATGGAAAATCTTGACATAAAAAAATACCAATCTTTTACATTATTATAGGAAAGAATGATAAATAGCAAATAAACCTAAATAATTCTGTACTTTTGATGATCCAGGGCCCACATCCTGTAGTCCTAGACTGCACACGCAACGATTCATGGATTTTTAAGGCTAGAAGGACCACTATGGTCATCTAGCCTGACTACGTGGATAATACAAGCCAGAGGTCTCACCCTGACGCTTTAGTGGACCTATGAACTTAAGGTTGTGTGTTAAGCTCTCTTCTGGTGCAATTTGATAGGGAGAGGGTAAAACACCACAGGTAGCCCCAACAAATTTAAAATGACTACATAAATTTAAAGCTGGATTAAATTTTTTGGGGCCTAAACTTGACAATGCCCCTTTTTAACATTATTATTATTTATATTGCGCTTTACAACAGGTAAAATATGCTAAACAAAAAACAAGATCCCTGCCCTGAAGAACTTACAGTCTAAAGGCACAGGCGGGTACAGTACAGTGAACAGAGGCATGAGGACGTTATCGCTGGTACACCGTGTGGAACAGGTGGGTTTTTAGAAGGGGGTTTGAAGAAAGAGAGGGAGGGCTTGGTTATGCTCACTGAGTGGCTGTTCCAAGCATAGCAAGTAGCATAAAGGGTCAGTTGGGAGGAGACAGAGCACATGGAAAGGGGCTTGGGCCATAGAAGGAGGCGGACAGAGGGTTTCTCTCAGAATGATCAACGTCCCTCAGCTAGGTTCAGAACTCAAATTGTGTGCAAAACTAAAGTCCTTCTTTTGCTGCAAGAAATAGAAACAGTTAAATGTACAGAACAGTAAGTACACTTCGCTGGCATGCAGCGTTTTAAAAATAAAACGAGGCAGCACATGGTACCGAACTAAGAGTCGTGATCATCTTCAGCATTACTTGACTGCAGGTAACAGACTGCTCTGAGAGTGACTGAGTACTTTAATCTCCTCTTTGTATATTTTTAGGGTTGCCAATTTTGGTTGGATGTATTCCTGGAGATTTCACCACATGACATATTCTTTAATTAAATATTAATTTAATTCCTAGAAACCCCAGGACAATCCTTGAGGGTTGATGATTCAATATATTTTTGACTGCCGCTGTGGTTTCTTTTAAAGGAGGGGAACACAGATACAGGAAAATTACAGATTTCAAACAATATGATCTTGAAAGGGAGAGTTGCTTTAGACAATAGGAAAGATGCTTAAAGAAGCACTATAAGGAATAAGACTTTTTAATTACTAGGAACCTTTGGAACATGCAGGAGAATGTGGTGGCCATGTTCAGCTCGGCTCTTCAGATTGACTAATACCTCAGGGTGCACTATATTTATAAAATCCCTAATGCTTATGCCCCAAAGTGCGCGTGCAGCTGGAGTGGAGTCATGACAGTGAGACTTAGCAGGGGGAGAAGTGGGTCCCATCTGTGGTGTTAGATCACTCCTTTAGGCACCGCTTCCTGGTTCCAAACCCAACTTTTTAAAACTATGTTAGAAGTTACTGACCACTAAGTGCATGTCACTTAAGGGGTGGGGAGGAGGCCATTCCTGCTCATTGCTCACCTTCCTTTGACTTTCTGCCACAGCTGTGGGTGCAGATTGACTTACTGATATGCTGCATGTGCCACTGTTTGCACCATCTGCCAGGCGTAAAAAATAAACTTTCCTTTTGGTTCTTATGAGATACATTTTCCTACAGGTGGTACCTATGGGGTTAGCCAAAAACACCATCACGTCAATGGGCTTTCTCGGACCTGCTCATTCTTGGCTTCTCAGGATACTAAATATTGTTCTGAGCATGAAATTGCCCCATGGCTTCTGAAGAGCAAAGCCTTAGCTATTTAAACACTCTGGTGATGACCACAGGATATTAATACAGTTTGGCTTATTTTATTAGGAATAGGCAAAGAGATGGAAGTTTGCGATCCAATACTGGAAGGAAGGCCTATCTATTGGAGACCCCCTTCCCAAAGAAGGATCCTCTGAATATTGTTTTTAGTGGACCTCACTGATGCTGCCATATCTGAAGCTGCCCCCTTGCTAGAGCTGGGCTCACTGCTGTATCAAGGTCTGGCACCTCTTGCATGCAGTTCCTGTGGGCCTTGATGCTGTTCTTGGATGGTGCTTCGTTAGCTCATTCCAGCTGCTTCGATGGCTGGGGAGGCTCATGCCAGGTCATTGATGATAGAAATGGGGAAAATAGCAAAATATGCTGAATATTGGTCAATATGGACCGTCCCCCCCCAAATCCTGGCTTTCTAACTTGCTAAACTATTTATTTTTTTAATCTTTTTTAATACTGAATAATACCCATTATTGTGGGGTATTGTGTAATAGAACATGCTATGCAAACATGGATTAGGCACAAAGTCACCAACAAATCTGCTCTTAGAGAGCAAAATAAATAAGAAACAAGATATCCCTGACACAATAAGGGGAAGGATCTTGATTTTGTGGGGTAGGGCATATCTTATCTATTATCACCAGCATTTCTTACTCTATAACCAAGGTAGATTGCCTTTTTTTTTTATAGAGGCCAGGAGATGAAAAATCTTGAGTCAATACCACTAAATTCTTGCAAGCACAAAAACATTACATTGGCATCTAGTGACTCATCATGGGATTTTTCTAGCTTTGTTGGATAAACTAGATAAACTAGATAAACATACATAAAACCAGAAACTCTAATCTAAGCCCCAGAACCATTGTAACTTAGTGACGTCAACAGTGTTATTTCTGGATTACACCATTATGAGAAGAGAATCGGGCTGGTCGGTATATAAGCAGAATATGTTATCTAGAATTTCCATATGTTACATTTGTTTCATGTGGCCTCATGAGGCTGAAATCTTATGGGACTTCTGCAGTTGTGGGTGAAATACCACAGGATTTTTGGCACCATCCCAAACCCTAGTCCTGATTTGGCAGGGTTATAAAGCCTTATCTGAACTGTGTGCAGATCTAATTGCCACTTTTGGCATCCTTCTCTAATGTAGCACGTCTTCCAATCTGTCCCAGAACTTTGCATGGTAATACTTTCTATTCCATTTGTGGTGCTGTGAACAGTATTCTTTTAAAGATTCAGATGAATGTGTGCTACAACTTTGAAAAACATCCTCAAACACACACAAATTGCTTTAATGCTGGGAGCCGACTGGCTCTATAGAGCTACATGCTCTGAGTGCCTCTCTGCAGTAGTATATACCCTTATCTGACCACTAAACTTACAGTCAGTCAGACTAAAACTGTCTTTCTGCAAACGCTTTGGATTGCTCATCTTACTTATGGAGCTGTTGCTCTGCAATCTAACTGTGACATCACATCTGCCAGTCACTGAATACTAAGTGAGGATCTCTCTCGTGGATGGGCTTTGTAATATTGGCATTTGAATTTCAACCTTTGATGAGTCTGGTGAGGTTGAAATGGAAGATTATGTTTAAATGGATCCTATTAATAGGAATGCTGCTAAGAGACTGCAGAGCCTGAATTCCTTGCATAGCAGCTGGTGTGAGTTTTAAAATGCAGTTGGTGTTGATGCTTAGGATATAGATTTGGAGGCGAGAGAGAAGCTGAACAAACAGATTCTTAATGATGGAGTCTTGCTTACTAGTTCCTCCATTTCCAGGTCTACCCCACAAAACATTTGTTACCTAAGAGCCACTGCCTAATGCTTTGCCAGTAGTGATGCTCATACATTACAGAAGTGCTATACCTAGCCTAGGTGGAGGAGGGGTGTACGGTGTTCTTTGGAATGGTTGGCTTAAAAAAATAATCTAAAGCTCAAATGTAGCTAAGTGGGATGTGTATCTTAACCAAGTGCTATGGGGGGTGAAACAGTAGACAAATGTGAATGCAGCGCTCCCTCTCCAGCCAACATTAAAGTACTAGCTTTTCTTGTCTCCCCTTTGTAGAGCAAACAGAGAACTCCATATCAGTCCCATGTGGGAGGATGATGAAACGTAGTTCTGTGCTTTGTCCTGGGTACATTTCCTAGTTGTCTGTTCAGGCTTAATCAATGACTACATCAGTACTTTCCAGCTCTATGAAAGGAACGGATATAGTATCTGCCAAAAGGATAAACCACTAGAGATTAGTGAAGTTTTAGGAGAACAGAGATTAGTAAAACCTTTGATATTTTTTTTTTTTTACATCCTTGTGTAACACCAACAGACCCCGGTCGTCAGTGGGCAGGATTGAATCTGGGACCTCTGGAGCTAAATGCATGAGCCTCTATTGCAGTATTTCTCAAACTGGGGTCGCCGCTTGTGTAGGGAAAGCCCCTGGCAGGCCAGGATGGTTTGTTTACCTGCCTCGTCCACATGTCCAGCCTATCGTGGCTCCTACTGGCCGCCGTTTGCCTCTGCAGGCCAATGGGAGCTGCTGGAAGCGGTGGCCAGTATGTCCCTTGGTCCGGGTTGCTTCCAGGAGCTCCCATTGGCTCGGAGCAGCGAACTGCGGCCAGTGGGAGCCGCGATTGGCTGGACCTGTGGACGGGGCAGGTAACAAACCAACCCAGCCCGCCAGGAGCTTTCCCTACACAAGTGGCAACCCCAGTTTGAGAAACCCTGCTCTATTGCATGAGCTAAAGGCCATATGACTCTAAGCTAAGGCTGTAGAGCAAACTCATTAATCCCTCTCTAAGTGGTCTCGGTGCCATTACATGGGACAGAGCACCACATGCAGGAGGTGTGTGGGTTATACTTGCACAGTTTCTTTCAAGCAGGGTACCATGTCCTGCACCAGCTCTGTGCAACTGGACTTTTAAATTGGGGCCTCTAGCAAGTATATAGTATGCATTACTTCCGGATGGACTCGTAGTGAAATGCACCCAGCACAAAGGGGTCTTGGTCCATGAGTGGGGCTCCTAGGTCCTACAAGAATACAAAATAATAATAATTAATAATGAAGTAGGCAGTTTCTGAAACTGTCTACAAAATGTGAAATCATGAGCTACCTTATTTTGTTGTTTAGTGGATGTAAAAAGTGGTGGAGGTGGCTTGTTAACAGCATTTGGCAATCCAGGTATGTAGGCTTCACAGACTCACAATAGCTGGATCTAACGCCAGTACAACTGTCCCATTGTAGCTTGCCTTGTATATCTGCATCTCCTCACTAAGCCAAAATAAATGGAGAAAAACTTATCTTTAATTTAAAATAACTGACCTGCTAATGTAGCTATTTATCATAGCTAGCAACTCTTGTGGAACAGTTAATGCATGGAAAGGTCACAAATTACATAAATTGATGTGTCTTTCAGGAGGACTATATTCTGCACTTGAAGAGAGATAGATAGTGGGTTTCATCTCTAACTGCTACAATCCAGTGTTGCCTTCCTGTTGGGGAGAATAATGGGTTTTCAGCTCTGGCATTTAATGTGATAACATTGAAGGCTATTTTGCATAAGTAACTCTTACATACAAATCAACAGAACAGCATCTATTTGTGTAAAGTTGCATATGCTCTTATACCAGAAAATGGAAATGCCAAGAGTAAATACACAGGAATACCCTAAATTAGTGGTGTTATGCTAGCTAAGCACCCTGGTTCAGGGTTATATTTTTCTGTGCCATTAGCATAGGGAGGAATTCGTTAAAATGCTTCAGGTCAAGTTCAGACCTTTTGACTGAGCAAAAGGAGTTGCACTGGATGACCTGTATTTAAAAAACTTTACTTGTTAGTTGGGGTTCAGAGCAGTCCCAAACCCAGTGGAAGTTAATTTACGATCAAATGGTAGCTGATAAGCAAAGGGTGGTACAGCAAAGCTCTCTCTAATGAGGGCAAACAAAAGGATGGGGCTGGAACTGGTCAAACTTAACATGTTATGTTTTCTTAAAACTTTATTTTGTCACTATTGCCATACGCTAACTTTCCATACACGTATTAATAAATCTTACTAATAACCTGACCTTGGTACCTTTTAAAGACATATTTGTGTTTCATCACCCTCATATCTCTATTTTGTTCAAATACCAAAAATGGTAACCATACATTTATAAAATCTAGTTGATCTTCATAAGGCTGGCTGTCCGTTTTTCTGGTGACAGAATTTCCTAGACTTCATTTCTGCATACCACTAAGGTTGGGGGATCTGTCCTTTTCCAGAAACAAGCAATCTCACATCTGGCTGCTAGTAGCCATTGTGTTTATCAATGGGTCCTTACCTGAGTCAGCCTCCTTTTGAATGCTAACCTAATAGAATCACTATGGCTTCTGGGAAAGCCTTACTTTAAATTCTATTTGTTTTGCTCTAGAAAATAGTATTATCTTAAAACATTCCCACCAGGTACACAAAAAGGTTCCTATTCATCAACCTCCTATCCAGCATTTATCTTCCTTCACACACACGCATGCACGCACACACACACATGCGCACACAATTATAGTTTCCTTAACTTAGTGAAGTATCATTGATAGTGTCTTGTAATTTTCCTTAGTTACACAAATAGACGAAGTTTTGGCCTTCCTCCAGGTATTTTGCCATTGTTCCAAAGTAATGAGGTTTTCCCGTTTTTTCATAAAGTTAGTTTTATCTTCTGGATCCATCAATAATGATTTGTTAAACTATGTAGCATTCAGGCCTGCTGAGGTGGCCTTTCCCATAATTAGTGTTTCTGGTTTTGATAATGGGCTCCTAAAACTTGGGATTCCTACATGGGACTTGATAGAAAGTTTTAGTTGCAAATAAGACCAAGCTGATGTATTAAGATTATCCATTATATCAATTTCCATAATTTTATCATTACAGAATAGCTGCTATACCTTCTTCCTCCGATATATTATGTATTTGATAAACCAGTTGAAATTCTGGATTGTTTCTGATGGATTTAAGTGAGGAAGGGAAGTGGCTACCACTTTGCTGTGTCAAATTCCATATCCAAAATGTAGTTAACAGTACCTGGATTGTTTCCCTTTTGTGTTGGTCTAAATCTTTTTTTTTAAAATATTTGATTACAGCGAAGTTACGATAAAAAATTAACATTATACATGACTTGTTCAGGATCAGGTTAATGATCTGGCTTGCCAGCTGGGGAGCCCTCGTTAAGTGACCAAATTTCTAAATACCTGTCTTCTTTTTAGCCCTTCTCTTGTGTATGTACATGGACTGAAAGCTTTTCCATTACAACAGTAGTTCATATTTTGTTATACCACAAATCCCATAAGAGGAGGGGGTCAGATTTTTCCAGTAATGTGCAATGTGAAGTCTAGCTGCTAACAATAAGAAGGCAATTAATTTTTTGTTCTGTTTAAAATGCAGATCTTTTACTGGAGTATTTGTTGGTCTAAATCTTTTGGGTTGGGGGGAAAAATGCAGTGCTGTGCTTTGATTCATAGATCTTATTAGAGGAGGAGGGACTTCATGGGTGATCAAATCCATCCCCATTCAGAAAACTATCAAACCTAGACATAGCTGATTGAGATGCCGGCCTGTTCATCCAGTCTTTGAAAGCTGTCAAAGCTTCCTATAGTTCAGCATTCAAATAACGGAGCAGAAGGATTTTATTGCAGGTGGTACATAATGGCCTCAACTTTCTGCTTGCATGATTTTTCAAAATATGGTTTGTTTCTCTCCCACTGTCTGCGTGGGGACATAGAGGCGTAGTACTGTGCCTGCAATGACAGATCACTGTACTGCATTATGGATGTGGCAGGGAAGGAGGCTGTAATTTCTAAGAAAACGTCCATGTTTTCCTCCCGAGTAAATGCTTGATGGTTGGTTGCACATTGTTCTTGTGTTTGCACACACTTGCCATTTTGCTTATTCAGGCTGCCAGCTTTGGCAAATGTTCTCTTCCTTCATTCTGCTCACATATCAAAGAGAAACTATGGAAGTGAGACACTAATCCATCACAGTTGTATTTTTAGGAGACAACTGTAAACTTTTACAGGCAAATGGACATAAGGTAAGAAATCTTGACACAAGACCCTTGCTCTGTTCTCAAGCTTTGCAGAATAATCTATAGCCTAAAATGGTTTCTGCAGTGTTTCAGCAATCTCTGCCTCATAACAGAAGGGATTGATCAGAAATGCAGAGGGTTCGATCAGGACTGACATGTACCATGTACACTGCAAGTATTTTGAAACTCTAGACAGTTAAGCCTATCATCCATAATATCCAAAGATTACTTGAGGGATCTCAAATTGTTGAACTTCACTCATCTTGCTCTGTTTTTTAAAAAAACAAACAAAGGAAATCTTTGATGGCAGTGCAATAGCAGATAAAGATTTTTAGTCTTTCAGTCCCTCCAGTAAAAAACTAAACTTGCTGCCCATTTCTCTTTGTGTCTGCTCTGGTTTTTGTAATTGTGATCAACTGTGCACTTACTGTGCAGTGTACTGTAAGCACAGCGATGCGTTGCATTCAGAGGCAGTTATCCATACAAACCTGTTCAGCTTTTCGGCAGTTTTGCTATCTGGCCTCCCTTTCATATTTTTTAACTTTTGAAGCATTAAATTATAATTTAAAGAAGCTTTTTGGCACTAAAGCTTTGTAAGCAACAATACAGAAAATGAATGGAAATTCTATTACTCCCTTTTAAGAGGATGATGGAATGAACTTTGATACGGATTTAAGGAGGAAGCGGGGGAAACAGAAACTTGTAATTGTGTCCGCATTGAGTAATCAGAGATGGGTAGGATAATCTTTTTGTGAAACCTCAATTTCTTCTGGGCATATTTTCCATTTTCTTTGGTTTAGGCTTTAAATTCTTCCATGACATCCTCTTTGGGGCACGTAGAACCTCATACTAAGGGTTACACACTGTTCTGTCCTCAATACCCATTTTGAGGACATGATATGCCCACCTATCTTACACGTGCTCAGATAATACAACGATGAGGTTTAGATTAGGTAACCTTTAATATACTTAGCTTGGTTTATGTTGGTTCTTAATGAATTAGAGCTTAGTAGTGCAAATACTGAGGAACTGGTTTAAATATAAACAGCTTGTCACAGTTGGGAATGACTGCAGGTAATTCTGCTGAAGGAAAATATGAAGACTTTATACCACTTATGCAAAATATGAGACAGTAGATTTTTTGGATATGCAAAGCAAAAGGATCTTTTTTAGCCCTTTTGCTACTTAATTTTAAGCATACAAGGACAACCTGAAAATGTCTATTGAGAGGACACAGTTTATGAGGTCTTCCTAATTTAAATTTGGCTGCTTTTTGCAAAATACGAAGTTATTTAGTTCTGTATTTGAACCTACAGGGCACTTAAATATTAAATGAAAGGAAAAAAATATTAGGAATAAATAAATAATAATCTGTACTTGTACAAAATACTACTCTAACTTTGATTCTATTTTTGGCAGTATTGCCAGAGACTGTGGACCAATTATAGAGCTGGTTGAATAATGCAAAAAATATTTGAAGAATTTACTTGCTAGATGATGTCAAAATTAATTTAATAGTTGATGAGGCAAACAGGAGAGACAACATCTTAGATTTGCCTAATTTAGCTTTGTCTAACCTGACTGCATTATCTAAGTACTGACATGGTACCTGTGAACATAGCATCTGGCCACTTAACAGACATGGGTCCTGACCACACCGGTATAAAGTCCCATTGATTTTAGTGGAGCTGCATTCACATGAGGATACACATGGAAATGTTTTCAGGATGAGTAAATAAAATGTCCTTTATTCCAAAGAGCTTATGATCTAATGTAAACTGAATTACCCTCTGCCCTACTGATGGTGGGGTGTCAAGACATAGAATAAATACATGGCATGCTGGGCCAGAACCTCAGCTAGTGTAAACTACTTGAGTGGAGGTAGGCTGACTGTCCCATATACTGTAGTGTCTTTAACCCAAGGCTGTTGAAGCATTTAAATCTCAACCCATTTCCATGAAGCATATAAGTATTATCCCTATTTCATAGATTGGAGCTGGGTGGGAAAACGATAGGATAAATCTGATAGCCAGAAATCTAACCAGGACCCTCTGGCTCTTGCCCCTATGCCTTTGCTTCAAAAAACTATAATCAAAATGGTGACTAGGTAGCAGGAGCTGATGAAACCAAAACCCATGTGGATGTGACGGAGTGTCTGCCAAGACTGATCAAGCTCTTGGACTGCTACCCCTTCCTATTTCTCTATGTGGGCACCAGTGATACTGCCAAGAATGACCTTCAGTGGATCACTGCAGACTATGTGGCTCTGGGAAGAAGGATAAAGGAGTTTGAAGTGCAAGTCTCGTTCTCGTCCATCCTCCGTGTTGAAGGAAGAAGCCAAGGTAGGGACCATAGGTGCCAACTCTGTGGGTGCTCCAGGACTGGAGCACCTGTGGGGAAAAATTGGTGGGTGCTCTGCACCCACTGGCAGCTCCCCACCCCCCTGCCCCAGCTCGCCTCCGCCTCCGCTCTGCCTCCTCCCCTGAGGATGCTGCTTCTCCCCTAGCTCCAGTGCTTGTCGTCGTGAAACAGGAACAGTCAGCATGGATTCACCAAGGGCAAGTCATGCCTGACCAACCTGATTGCCTTCTGTAATGAGATAACTGGCTCTGTGGATAAGGGGAAAGCGGTAGACGTAATATATTTTGACTTTAGCAAAGCTTTTGATACCATCTCCCACAGTATTCTTGCCAGCAAATTAAAAAAGTATGGATTGGATTAATGGACTATAAAGTGGATAGAAAGCTGGCTAGATTGTCAGGCTCAGTGGGTAGTGATCAACGGCTCAATGTCTAGTTGGCAGCTGGTATCAAGCGGAGTGCGCCAGGAGTCAGTCCTGGGGCTGGTTTTGTTCAACATCTTCGTTAATGATGTGGATGATGGGATGGATTGCACCCTCAGCAAGTTCACACATGACGGGGGGAGAGAGAGATACGCTGGAGGGTAGGGATAAGGTCCAGAGTGACCTAGACAAATTGGAGGATTGGGCCAAAAAAAATCTGACAAGGTTCAAGAAGGCCAAGTGCAGAGTCCTGCACTTAGGGCTGATGAATCCCATGCACTGCTATAGGCTGGGGACCGACTGCTAAGTGCAGTTCTGCAGAAGGGCCTGGGGATACAGTGCATGAGAAAGCCTTGATATGAAGTACACAGTGTGCTTCTTGTTGCCAAGCAGCCAATGCCATACTGGGCCTGCCATTAGTAGGAACATTGCCACGATTGAGGAAGTGCATTCGTTGCCCCTCTATTCGAGCACGTATGAGGCCACATTGGAGAGTGATGTCGTCGGAGTTTGGCCTCCAAAACCTACAGAAGGATGTGACAGATTGGAGGGAGTCCAGCGGAGGCAATGAAAATGATTAGGGGCTGGGGCACTATGATTTATGAGGACGAGGTGAAGAAGCTTGTGATGTGTAAGTTTGCACAGAGGAGAGTGAGGGGATTTAGCAACCTTCAAACTATCTGAAGTGCGCGGTGTGTGGTGTGAGGAAACGTTGCCAAAGAGAGAGTACGGTGTTCTCAGTGGTGGCGAGACAGAACAGGAGCAATGGTCGTCAAGTTGCAGTGGGGAGTCTAGGTTGGATATTAGGAAACACTATTTCACTAGGAGGGTGGTGAAGCACTGGAATGGGTTACCTAGGGAAGTGGTGGAATCTCCATCCTTAGAGGTTTTTAAGGCCCAGCTTGACAAAGCTCTGGCTGGGATGATTTAATTGGTGTTCGTTCTGCTTTGAGCAGGGGGTTGGATTGGATGACCTCTTGAGGTCTCTTCCAACCCTAATCTTCTATGATTCGATGTGATGTGTTTTCCCTTCATAATAGCTAATAAATGGGGGAAGGGAAATTTGGAAATAATACAACATACATGCTGTGTGAAGAGAACAATATCTAAATAAATCAACAAAAAGTTGACTTCCTATGAGGCATCAGCAAGTCCTGTAAAATGCTCGTCTGTGTTCCAAGTGTTAGGCAGAGGTCAGCCTCTTGTCTCCATTAAAGCCAGGGTTTGTGTTTGATGTCGTTGCTTATAGTTTGTTTTACAAATCTGCCTTCTGCTAGGATCTTTTTCCTTGGTAGAGAAAGGTATTTGTAACTATTTCCAGCTAGATCTCTTAATTGCAAATCAGCTTATACTTAACCTATGGGTAACAAATCTTCGAACTCCTTGGCTGACATACAAACTTTCAATTAGGAGGCTAGTGTAAATAGTGTTCTATTACTAAGGATTTCAGGTTGATCTGTTATCAGAGGGATAGCTGTGTTAGTCTGGATCTGTAAAAAGCAAGAAAGAGTGCTGTGGCACCTTATAGACTAACAATGTATTGGAGCAAAAGTTTTCATGGGTGAATATCCACTTTGTCGTCTGAAGTGGGTATTCACCCACAAAAGCTTATGCTCCAATACATCTGTTAGCCTATAAGGTGCCACAGGACTCTTTGTTGCTTTTTAGGTTGATCTATGACACAGTTGGTGTAGATCTTCGTGTGTAACAGCTGTTGCAACAGCTGTCCGAGTGCCAATGTCTCAGAGGGGGGACGTCATTGTTAACAGCTATTGGTCTCAGGAGTTTGGGAGGGGAAGCAGAATTGATTAGACTCAGTTGCTTTATTTTGCTTTTTGATGAAGAATACTGTTGAGATTCTGGAATATCCTAGGGTTCGTCTGCTGGCAGAGTTGCACCAGTTTAATTTGGGATTGAAGGTGGATTTTTTTTTTTTTAACTGTTGTTAAACTGGTGCAAAGAGATGTGTGGACTCTCATTCAGGGGCAGCAGGTTTGTATAATTTTTGCTGGTGCCCAGAATAGGTCCATGTCCGGCCCCCCCCTGCACACCTGCCTAATGCTCTGGGAGCAAATTTGTGTGCGGGGGGGATGAGGGGTCAGGCTCTGGGAGGGAGTTTGGGTGCTGGGTGTAGGCTCTGGGCTGGGGCAGAGGGTTGGGGTGCGGTATGGGGCTTGGAGTCCAGGCTCTGGGAGGGAGTTTGGGTGCTGAGTGTGGGCTCTGGGCTGGGCCAGGGGATTGGGGTGTGTGGGGGAGGAGGCTCTGGGAGGGAGTTTGGGTGTTGGAGGGGTAAGAGATTGGGCTCTGGGAGGGAGTTTGGGTATGGGCTGAGGTAGGGGATTGGGGTGTGGGGGTGGGTTCTGGGCTAGGGTAGGGGGTTGGGGTTCAGGAGAGGGCGAGGGGTAAGGCACTTACCTCAGGTCGCTCTCAAAAGTGACCTGCACGCCCCTCCGGCAGTGGCTCCTGGGCGGAGGGGCCGGGGGGTCTCCGTGCACCACTCTCTGTAGGCACCACCCCCGCAGCTCCCATTGGCTGCAGTTCCTGGCCAATGGAAGCTGCGGAGTCGACACTTCGGGTGGGGGCAGCACATGGAGAGAGACACACACGCGCACACCCTGGGGCCGTAGGATGTGCTTGTCGCTTCCAGGAGTGGTGCAGAGCAGGTGGGCAGGAAGATGCCTTAGCACCACTGGTGGTGGCCTCTAGGCCCTTTTAAATTGCTCGGGGATGGCAGGCAGGGCTGGGAGATTCTCCAGAGGAGGCATGCATGGGCAGCAGGTGGGGCTGGGGAAGAGACCTGGCCCTGAACATTGGTGGAGCTGGGCCCTGAATATTCCTGGAGCACAGGCACCATGGGCCCATATAACTTGCTGCCCCTGCTCTCATGTTAGTTTAAACCAGGCTTTCTTCAGTTTAGCTAAAATCTAAGAAGTGACTTATGCTAAATTTCAACAAAAGTAGTTTCAACGCAGGAGTTTGCACTGGCTTAACTAAACTGATTTGTATGTAGACGAGGCCCTGGGATTTGAAGCAAGATTTGACTCACTGAAGATCATTATGGTGCACTTTTCTATCACAGCGGCACTGTGGTGGTTAGTAAGGGTGGAGAAGAGGCACGTGTTCAGTGGGAACAGGACACGGCACAGAAATATATATACTTCACCAGCATTTTGGTAAGAAAAGGATGGAGCTAAATAAAACTGTGAAGTGTTAACAGTGAATAACTATCTTAAAACTGTAACATGGATCAAATCTTCATTTCAAGGTAAAAAGCCTCTTTTTGCATAGTTTAAAGATTATTTTGAGAGATTGCTAAATCTTTTTATAATTTTGTTGGCATCCTTGATGTCAACAAGAAATGCTGTGTGTGCAACAATAGCACCTGGTTTGCTATTTTTGTTCTTCTGACTTTTCTGACTTCATTAGTAACAGTGAAACAGCAAATTTGCTCAAGGGTAAAACTGGGCTCTGAGAACCATTAGTGGCATTAAAAAAAATTTTTTTTAAACTAATATTTTTCTTTATTGTGCCAGGTAGCTTAAATTTAACCCTATAAAGCAGAATCAGTAAAATGGGCCATATGAATTACTGCTGATAAGGAGGTTTTGAGCTAATCCCTTTTTATACAGACCTGTGCCTGCAAAGGTTTAAGAATATTCATCACAGTAGCTGATTGTTTTCCAAGTAATATAGCCTGTGAAGCCTGTCCTTTTCTTACGATAAATACGTGGCAGAGATTTTGCTTAACTATAGGTTTGAGCGACTCCATCTTTAATTTCTGCTGCTCAGTTTTTAAGTTGGCTTTGGCAGAGTCTGGCTGAAATATAGTAGCATTGACATTGAAATCGCATAGCGTGAGATGGGAGAGGGGATAAGAGGAGATTTGGTGTAGTTCACATCGTGTTTGGAAAAAAAAACATTTTTTCCTGAATATCCCTAAAACACTTGTACTACTTAATTTACCTCCTATGCAGAGGAAAAGTCAATGTAAATTTGAATGTTTGGGTGACTGATAATGTATAGCAAAGTATATGCAACTGTAATCCCCAAAGACATAAAAAAACTAAACATCCGTGCTGCATAAACAACTGGAATAATTTAAATATTAAGCCTTTTATGCCATTCAGAAAAACTTTCAAATTCCACCCTTAATTGTTTGCACCTGTAGCTGTGCAAATGAAATCACTTCCAGGTGCAAATACCTAGCTATCTGATTGCTTCCAAAAATCAAAAGTATTCGATTACGTGCACCTGCAGGTGCAGATAGTTGCCAGTGTTGCTTCAAAGGCTAGCTTGAGTCCTATTGAAAACCATGGCCAGTTGTATGCAAGATTTAATGCATTATCACAAACAAGAATAAAACATTGTATGGCAAGCTCCTCCTTTATTTTGGAAGGTTTACCTTGCCAGAAAATCATTCAGAAACTTGTAGTATTAAAAAGGAAACTTAACTCTTGAAGTGACAATTGTTTATCTGACAGAAAGAACAGGGTACTGTGAGAAACCTGAATATAGAACTGACATCCTGCTGATGTTATCCTGACTGTCTTTTCATTTTAGAAACATGAAGCTAGTGAAAGCAAATATTCTTATTAATATGGTATCCCAAAACAGCTTGATAGTTTGATAGCATCAGTCTACTGAGAGGTGTTGTTTATGCACAATGCCCAGCCACTTCATTCAGGAGATTGCAAATATAAATCTAACCTGACCCAGTGTTTATCATCTTGGCTAAGATACGCAGAGTGACTTCAGCTCAGACAGCCTAGCTCCGTGCTTTTGGCTCAACCAAGGGAAAACTTCCTTTTAGGCTTATCTATTAAAGCTGCTGGCTACAGACCAAGGTTCCTGGCTAGTTCTGAGCTGTATGATGTGTCGACCTGTAGTGAGTTCAGCCATCAGAGAGTGATTAAGTACATGATAATATCTAGTCATATGCTGGTTGACAACAGTTTGGCTGTGCACAAGATACATAGAGCAGAATTGAGAATGTAAAGTGATAATAAATTCTGCAGTTCTGTTATGCCTCAGCTGTCTATTTAAAAAAAAAACAAAACTTTCCCTAATATCAAGAGCCTGTAAATATTACCAGCATGTGTTGATGAATGGCTATGCAGCTGTAAAACTTGATTTAAATATACACTCAACCAATTCCTGGACCACCCAGATTAGGATTTGCCATCCAGCTCTAAACTGCTAGTGAGGGAAAGACTGCAGACCCCTGCACTCAACACAGAATAAAACTTGGCTATGGAGAAAAAAGGCACAATTATTTAAGAATGCTGAACTTTAAGAAGAGACAGCACAAACTCTTTTAAAGGCCCTATTGATGATGCACTGTTCCCTGGGGAAACCAGTCTTCCTATAGGTAGAGGAATCCAAAACTGCAGACTTTTTTTTTTATATAGAGGGGGGAGGATTGGAAGGGATCGGAAAGGTTGCATGAACCTTCTAGGATTCCCTCAGTGGACAGCCTAGCTTCCCAGTACCTAACACTGAGCTTTTAATCATTTGATTTTTAACTGTTTCCTATTGGTCAAACGTATTGTTTCTCTGTTTTGCTTTCTCTGGTCCACTTAGGGTTGCTAGATGTCCAAAATGCCCAGTCGACCAAGCCATTAAAAGTTCAGTTGCCTGCCCTGGCTCTGCGTGGCTCCCGTAAGTGGCTGGCATAGCCCTGTGGCCTGGGAGGCACCACATGCTGCCCCGTCCCGCGAGCTGGCTCCACAGCTCCTATTGGCTGGGAACCATGGCCAATGGGAGCTACAGGGACGGTGCCGGCCAATGGGAGCTACAGGGACAGCGCCTGCCTCTGGGGGTGGAGGGCAGAGCGCATAGCTGCCTGGCTGTGCCTCCCGCTAGAGGTCGCAGGGACATGCCGGCTGCTTCCAGGATATGCCTGAGGTAAGTGCCACCTGGAGCCTGCACCCCACACTCCCTCCCATGCCCCAACCCTCTGCCCCAGCCTAGAGCCCCTTCCTTCACCCCAACCCCCTGCACCAGCTCAGAACCCCCTCTTGCACCCAAATTCCCTCCCAGAGCCCCCCACTCCTGCCACACTCCAAATCCCTCAGCCTGGAGTCCCCTCCTGCACCCAAACTTCTCATCACCGGCCCCACACCAGAACCCGGAGCCCTCACCCATGCCCTCACTTCAACCCGCTACCCCAGCCCTGAGCCACCTCCCACAACCAAACCCATCATCCCCGGACCGACCCTAGACCCCCTACCCCCAGCTAGAGCCCTCGCCTCCTTGCACCCCAACCTCCTACCTCAGCCTGATGAAAATGAGTGAAGGTGGGGGAGATCAAGGGAGGAAGCGGGGGATGGAGTGAGCTGGGGCGGGACCTCAGAGACAGGGCAGGGCAGCGGGCAGGATAAGGGTGTTCAGTTTTCTGGAGTCACAGAGTTGGCAACCTTCAGTCCATTCCTAAAGTGTATACATACAGAACACTTATTTTTCAAAACTACAGTTTTTAGAAGTTCTTACCTCTGGTATTAAAATCGAGTAACTTATTAGTGAGAGGTCTCAAACTGACTTATACACCATTTTGAATAAACATTGCACTTTAAAGTCTTATTACTCAAAGGAAACATGGATGCTATGTGATCAAGAGAGCCTCTTCCAATTTTTTGTATTTAGGATTTGTCCTACAAGTATCTCCCCTCTTTCCTCATCACTGTCTGCTGTGTAGATGTACACATTGTTTCAGGATTTTCTAGTGTTTTTATTAGTTAGGAACCTGGTACAATACATGGAAACTCATTTATTAATATGCTGCATTTGGGGAAAAGTGTGGTGTTAACAGAACTTTGAATATTCACACTACTGACTTCTCGTGGACATTACCCATTTAGGGGGCTGAGCAAACATTGTCTTTTATCCCAAATATTGGGACAATACCAATTTTTTTGAACAGTTGTCCTAAGTCCTTATATATGGGACCAGGTTCTGATCTCAGTTACTCCACTGTATTTGGGGTCCTTTATCTCCTTTAAATCCCCCCTGCAAAACAAAACAAAAAAGGGTTTGTTATACACACACATTTAAATGGTTCAGCAGACTTACTGAAGCAGCAATATCTTAAAATGTGAATATTTCTGGATTCAGTATGGTATCCTGTGATATAATTTTAGGAGGTGAGAAGACTCTAATAGGCTGCTCTTATTAATTACTTCATCTGAATAGAAAACTATTAAAGTACTGTTCAGGTTCCATACTGGAGCATGTGGGGCTTATGAATCCAGCTAATCCTCAATTCTTCTATTAAAAATGGAATCTCAGATTCACTCATCTACTTGCAACTAACTTTTCTGCGCAATACTCTTAAAGAGTAAAAAAAAATGACTATTTGGTACGAAGTAACATTGGCCTCTTCAGGAACGTTTTTCAACGTGGATTTTGTAATATAATGACCTATTTAAAATGTACTCGAGAGATGCAGAATTTGCCCTAGGATTGTAAATGACTTGATGTTGACTATGTGTATATTCAGTGTCCACTCTAGTGTAGTCATGAGTTAAGCTTTAAATCTGTCCAGAATCAGACTGACCAAACTCACTCTTGGCCCACTCTTCTCAGGCAGGATTAGTCATATTTTCCTGAAGTTTCCATTTAATTAATTCCTCATTACTTGCTATCATCCAAATCGAGCTGCTCCTAGAATATGAGGGATTATAAATCAAGTAATAATGAAATGAAGTCATCTTCAAGTGGGTGTCTCTGGTTTCAGTTGTACTTGTTGCAAGTGTTCGGGGAAATTAGTCCACCTTGTGTTTTTTCCTTTGGTAAGAATGTAAGTGAAAAGAGAAGCTTTATTGTGGTGGATGGTTCTTTAATGGGGGGAAGGGAAAATGAATTGTCTCATAAGGGTAGAATAGGACATGCTGTGGAGTCTTGATAATTTAAGAGTGGATTGCTCCCTGCCCGCTCCTTTAAAATTAAAGTATTTTGGTGATAAATTCACAATTTAAAATCAGTTCAACTCAAAAAACATTTTTACTTGTCAACAGAGTACTTAAAATGGAATGACTGAGATCAACAAGGCCTTCATGAGATTTCAGGTTTGAGTCACATTTCATACTGGCAGCCCTGTAAACACAATCCAAGATCTGAAAATCAAGCTGGGCTCATCCCTTGTGGCCCACCATCACCAACAATGTACTGCAGGACAACTTATGTCCCAATTGACATGTAAGAAAATAACTTGCTTTGATTTTGCACCCCTCCCCCACCCTTTTTAAAGTGCATGTCTCGACTCTATTATTCTGTGCTGGAAATGATCATTCCTTGGTTATTTATAGATATATGTTTAAAAATTCTGTCCCTCTTTTCAATTCAAGGGATCCAGATATGCTTTGCATACTATATGCAGTTTTTAGTGGGCTCCAGCAGCAATTGCAGGAGGTGAGGAAGGAAGTATATGGTTACCCAGACTGATGCACAAAGGTTGTGAACACGCACAAATAATTTTGGTAAAGGACACATATGCAAAGTGGGGAGGGGAGGTCTCTTATCCACTCAGAACAGAGAAGAAAATCAATGTGTTTTAACATGACTAAATGTAAATGTATCCATCTAGGGACAAAGAATGTAGGCCATCCTTGCAGGATGAGGGATTCTGTTCTGGGAAGCAGTGACTTTGGAAAAGATTTGGGGGTCGTGATGGATATTCTGCTGAACGTGGGCTCCCAGTGCAACACTGTGGCCAAAAAAGCTAATGTGATCCTGGGATGCAGAGATGGGAATCTTAAGTAGGAGCAGAGAGGTTATTTTTGTGACGGGTTGGATCACAGAAAACCTCTTGGGAACTGCCAGCTGAGGTGCTGGGACTACCTCTGAGCCTGTCTTCCATGGCAGCTTAGGATTTATGAATGATACATACATACAAATAGGATGACCACACTCAGTAGATTATAAGCTTTGTAATGATACCTTACAAGAGACCTTATGCATGAAGCATATTCCAGTTACATTATATTCACACTCATTAGCATATTTTCATAAAATCATATAGAGTGTAACGTCACACCCTCTTCCTGAACTTACTGCCAGAGACCTGGACACTGTCCATGCCAGAGGCAGTATACCTAAAATTCCTCTTTGGGCTCCCCTCTGGGGCAGACACTCCTGTGTCCCCCCCCCAAAAAGGAAGGAGACCCTAATCCAGCTGTGGGCTCACAGCTACCAGCTATGACAGACCCTTCACTGACCAGCAAAATCCCTCCCCCCTTCACTCAGGTTGGGCTTGCTTCCAGCTACAGAGTCCGTGGGGTCTGTTCCCACTGCAGTAGTCACTAGGACCCCAACTTCCAGTTCCAGGATACATGTCTCTGTGCACCTCTTCCACTCCATTACAGCCAGTTCGTGTTTCTAGGTCTCAATTTGCTTTGTCTTTTAAGTCCAGGGTTTGCTGGTGGGCATCCTTTTCCTGGGCAAATTTCACATCAATTTCCATTTGTCTTCCCTTGAGACCATCACTCGATGAGCTAGGATACCACAGAGAACCCCCTCTTGCCAAAACAGGCACTCCTCCACTCCTGTCTTGCTAAGTTAGACACTTCATTCAGCTTCAGCACAGACACAGAGGTTGGGCCACACCTGTCTGCAGTTCACTGAAACTGAGATGCACTCAGCTCAGGGGCTTCTTAGTTAACAAGAAACTTTCCCAGCACCCAGCGTTCAGCCTTTCTGGGCAGTTTTCAACCTGTGCAGCTCTAGCTTCTTCTGATCTTCAGTCTTACTTATTTTGCTTATCTTTCTGTCCTTATTTCCCTTACCCAAAATAAGCAAACAGAAAATAACAAACCAGTAACCACTTTGTCTGTTCTCCAGCCACGACACCCAAAACTCACTTAAAATTACTACCAGTATCTCAAAGCAATCAGCTGTAAACAGATCCTGCTTGACTACGCCACTGTGACAGGTTGGATCACAGAAAACCCCATGGGAACTGCCATCTGATGTGCTGAGACTACCTCTGAGTCTGTCTTCCCTGGCAGCTTGGGACTTCAGAACCCTGCCTTATTTGAGCCAGACACTCTAGCCTGCTAGAAACACAGACCCAGGTACCCAGGTCTGAACCACGTTCCTTGAAAGCTGCAGGCTTAACTGAAAACAGTTTAAGAAGTATTCTTGTCTCCAACATTCAGGTACCCAGCTCTCAATGAGATCCAAACCCCAAATAAATCCATTTTACTATGTATGAAGTTTATACAGGATAAACTCATAAATTGTTCACTCTCTGTAACACTGATAGAGAGAGATGCGCAGCTGTTTGTCCCCCCAGGTATTAATACATGCTCTGGGTTAATTAATAAGTAAAAAGTGATTTTATTAAATATAAACAGTAGGATTTAAGTGGTTCCAAGTAATAACAGACAGAACAAAGTGAATTACTAAGCAAAATAAAATAAAGCACACAAGTCTAAGCCTAACACATAAGAAAACTGAATACAGATAAAATCTCACCCTCAGAGATGTTTCATAGACTCATAGGTCAGAAGGGACCAATATGATCATCTAGTCTGACCTCCTGCACAAGGCAGGCCACAAAACCCTACCCATACACATTTATAACAACCCCTAACCCATGACTGAGTTATTGAAATCCTCAAAATTGAGATTTGAAGACCTCAAGCTGCAGGGAATCCACCAGCAAGCGACCCATGCCCCACGCTGCAGAGGAAGGCGAAAAACCTCCAGGGCCTCTGCCAATCCGCCCTGGAGGAAAATTCCTTCCCGACCCCAAATATGGCGATCAGCTAAACCCTGAGCATGTGGGCAAGACTCACCAGCCAGCACCCAAGAAAGAATTCTCTGCAGTAACTCAGTTCCCATCCCATCCAACATCCCCTCACAGACCATTGAGCAGACTTATCTGCCGATAATCCAAGATCAATTGCCCAAATTAAACTATCCCATCATAACATCCCCTCCATATACTTATCAAGCTTAGTCTTAAAGCCAGATAAGTCTTTTGCCCCCACTACTTCCCTCGGAAGGCTGTTCCAGAACTTCACTCCCCTAATGGTTAGAAACCTTCGTCTAATTTCAAGTCTAAACTTCCTAATATCCAGTTTGTACCCATTCGTCCTTGTGCCTACATTAGTACTAAACTTAAATAATTCCTCTCCCTCCCTAACGTTAATCCCCCTGATATATTTATATAGAGCAAGCATATCCCCCCGCAGCCTTCTTTTGGCCAGGCTAAACAAGCCAAGCTCTTTGAGTCTCCTTTCATAAGGCAGATTTTCCATTCCTCGGATCATCCTAGTAGCCCGTCTCTGAACCTGTTCCAGTTTGAATTCATCCTTCTTAAACATGGGACACCAGAACTGCACACAATATTCCAGGTGGGGTCTCACCAGCGCCGTATATAACGGCACTAACACCTCCTTCTCCTTGCTGGAAATACCTCGCCTGATGCATCCTAAAACCGCATTTGCTTTTTTAACAGCCATATCACATTGGCGGCTCATAGTCATCCTGCTATCAACCAATACCCCAAGGTCCTTCTCCTCCTCCGTCGCTTCCAACTGATGCGTCCCCAACGTATATCTAAAATTCTTATTATTAATCCCTAAGTGCATGACCTTGCACTTTTCACTATTATATTTCATCCTATTACTATTACTCCAGTGTACAAGGTGGTCCAGATCTTCCTGAATAGTATCCCGGTCCTTCTCCGTGTTAGCAATACCCCCCAGCTTCGTGTCATCCGCAAACTTTATTAACACATTCCCGCTCTTTGTGCCAAGGTCAGTAATAAATAGGTTAAATAAGATCGGTCCCAAAACCGATCCTTGAGGGACTCCACTAGTAACCTCCTTCCAGCCTGACAGTTCACCCTTCAGTACGACCCGCTGGAGTCTCCCCTTTAACCAGTTCCTTATCCACCTTACAACTTTCATATTCATCCCCATCTTTTCCAATTTAACTAACAGTTCCCCATGCGGAACTGTGTCAAATGCCTTACTGAAATCGAGGTAAATTAGATCTACCGCATTTCCTTTGTCTAAGTAATCCGTCACCTTCTCAAAGAAGGAGATCAGGTTGGTTTGGCACGATCTACCTTTAGTAAATCCATGTTGCAATTCGTCCCAATTACCATTGACCTCAATGTCCTTAACTACTTTCTCCCTTAAAATTTTTTCCAAGACCTTACACACTACAGACGTCAAGCTAACAGGCCTATAATTACCCGGATCACTTTTATTCCCTTTCTTAAAAATAGGAACTACGTTAGCAATTCTCCAGTCGTACGGTACAACCCCCGAGTTTACCGATTGCTTAAAAATTCTCGCTAACGGGCTCGCAATTTCACGCGCCAGTTCCTTTAATATCCTCGGATGGAGATTGTCCGGGCCCTCCGATTTTGTCCCATTAAGCTGTTCAAGTTTGGCCTCTACCTCAGATGCGGTAATATCCACCTCCATATCCACATTCCCGTTTATCATCCCTCCATCATCCCTAAACTCCTCACTAGTCTTATTAAAGACCGAGGCAAAGTACTTATTTAGATATTGGGCCATGCCTAGGTTATCCTTAACCTCCATTCCATCCTCAGTGTATAGCGGCCCCACTTCTTCTTTCTTTGTTTTCTTCTTATTTATGTGGCTGTAGAACCTTTTACTATTGGTTTTGATTCCCTTTGCAAGGTCCAGTTCTACGCGGCTTTTAGCCTTCCTCACTTTATCCCTACATGTTCTGACCTCACTAAGGTAGCTTCCCTTGCTAATCCCGCCTTTCTTCCACTCCCTGTAAGCTTTCTGCTTTTTCCTAATCCCCTCTCTGAGTTGCTTGCTCATCCAGCTTGGCCTACAACTCCTGCCCATGGTTTTTTTCCCCTTTCTTGGGATGCAGGCTTCCGACAGTTTCCGCAGCTGCGACTTAAAGTAATTCCAGGCCTCCTCCGCATTTAAATCCACAAGTTCCTCCGTCCAATCCACTTCCCTAACTAATTTCCTTAACTCTTTAAAATTAGCCCTCGAGAAGTCGAAAACCCTAATCCCAGATCTACGTTTGTTTACCCTTCCATCTAATTTGAACTGAATCAGCTCATGATCACTCGAACCAAGGTTGTCCCCTACCACCATTTCTTCTACGAGGTCCTCACTGCTCACCAAAACCAAATCTAAAATGGCATCCCCTCTCGTAGGTACTTCAACTACTTGATGAAGAAATCCATCCGCTATCACATCCAGAAAAATCTGACCCCTATTATTCTTGCAAGCACTCGTCCTCCAGTCTATATCCGGGAAGTTGAAGTCTCCCATAATCACACATTTCCCCTTTGTGTTTACTTCATTAAAGACATTAAAGAGGTCTCTATCCATATCCAAATCAGATCCCGGCGGTCTGTAGCACACCCCAAGCACTATCTCAGGGGAAGCTCTAGTAGCTTTTTTACCCAGCGTGATTTTTACCCAGACAGACTCCGTCTTATCTATTCCATCACTTCTTATTTCAATACAGTTCACCCCATCATTGATGTACAAGGCTACTCCACCACCTTTGCCTTTCTTCCTGTCTTTTCTAAACAGCACATAGCCTTCAATACCCGTACTCCAGTCATGAGTACTATTCCACCAGGTTTCTGTTATCCCTATAATATCCGGTTTCACTTCCTGCACCAGTAGCTCCAGTTCCTCCATCTTGTTCCCTAGGCTCCTCGCATTAGTGTACAGACATTTTAATTTTTGGCGTTTGGCGTCAGTGACATTCTTTCCCCCGTCGTGCACAGACCTTCTACCACCAGCATCACCCGTTAGTCTAGTTTCAACTCCGCTTTTCCTCCTTGGGTCAATTCTTCGGTCCACAAGGGTATCCCCTCTCACTTCATTTACTTCCCTCTCCAGGTTAAATTCCGGCGTGGAGATCTCCTGAACATCTCCCAACCATCTCCCCCAACTTCCTAGTTTAAAGCTCTCTTAATGAGGTCGGCGAGCCTCCATCCTAGAAGTCTATTTCCCTCCTTGCTTAGATGAAGTCCATCCCGAGCGAACAGTCGTCTGTCCGTAAATGCTTCCCAATGACCGTACATCCCAAAGCCCTCCTTATAGCACCACTGCCTGAGCCATCTGTTAATCATCATAATCTTGTCGCTCCTTCGTCGCCCCGCTCTAGGAACCGGCAGAATCCCACTGAAGATCACCTGAGCCTCGATTTCCTTGAGCGTCTTCCCCAGGCTGACATAGTCCTCCTTGATACAGTCCAGCGAGTGACTAGCCGTATCATTCGTTCCCACATGAAGGACAATCAACGGATTCTTTCCCGCTCCCGCTAGGATCCTTTTCAGCCTCAGGTCCACATCCTGTACCTTAGCCCCCGGCAGACAGCACACCCTTCTGTTCTCCTGATCAGGTCTAGTTACAGGCCTGTCTATTCTTCTCAGTAAAGAGTCTCCAATCACGTAGACTTGCCTTTTCCTGGCGACAGTGTGATTCTCCGGTCTATCCCCCACACCAGCTGGCCGGTGTGGTCTATCACAGACTGGATGTCTTCCTAGTCTAGGCCCAATTCTTTCCCCTTGTTCAGTCCTTGTACCAGCTTAAGTGGTAGCTAGGGGATTTCACATGACTGCAGCCCCCTTTGTTCTGTTCCACCCCCTTATATATCTTTTGCATAAGGCAGGAATCCTTTGTACTTCTCCGGGTTCCCACCCAAATTTCTAAATGGAAAAGCACCAGGTTAAAGATGGATTCCAGTTCAAGTGACATGATCACATGTCACTGTATGACTTCAAGTTCTCATTGACTCCCAGGAAGGCCTGCAAGCAAACAGAGCCATCCACAGTCACTTGTCCGGTTGATGGGAGCCATCAAGATTCCAAACCACCATTAATGGCTCACACTTTGCATAACTACAGTATGCCCTCAGAGTTATATTTCTAGTTTCAGATACAAGAGTGATACATACATACAAATAGGATGACCACACTCAGTAGATTATAAGCTTTGTAGTGATACCTTACAAGAGACTTTTTCGTAGACTATCAGGGTTGAAAGGGACCTCAGGAGGTCATCTGCTCCAACCCCCTGCTCAAAGCGGGACCAATCCCTAGATTTTTGCCCCAGTTCCCCAAATGGCCCCCTCAAGGATTGAACTCACAACCCTGGGTTTATCAGGCCAATGCTCAAACCACTGAGCTATCCCTCCCTCCATAAGGAAACATGAAACATATTCCAGTTACTTTATATTCATGTTTATTAGCATATTTTTATAAAATCGTACAGAATGCATCACAATTTTACATCTGTATTTGGCTCTGATTCGACGGCTACTGGACTATGGTGTCCATTTCTGGTACATGCAATACAAGAGAGATGTTGATAAATTGAAGAGGGTTCAGAGAAGAGCTATAAAATGATTAAAAGATTAGAAAACATGCCTTTATAGTGATAGACTCAAAGAGCTCAATTTATTAATCTTACCAAAGAGAAGGTTAAGGAGTGACATTATTACAATCTCTGACTACCTACATGGGGAAAAATATTTAATATTGTGCTCTTCAGTCTAGCAGAGAAAGGTACAACCTGATCCAATGGCTGTAAGCAGATGCTAGACAAATTGAGACTGGAAATAAAATGTAAATTTTGAGAGAGGGAGAGGGAGAGAGTAATTAACCACTGGAACAATTTACCAAGGGTTGTGGTAGATTCTCCCTCACTGACCATTATTAAATCAAGATTGGATGTGTATTTCTAAAAGATCTGCTGTGGGAATTATTTTGGAGACGTTCTATCATCTTCGTTATAAAGGAGGTCAGATCACATCACAATGGTCCTTTCTGGCCTTGGAATCTATGAATAAGCCTCTAAAGTCTCAGCCCTCCATTATTTTGGATGTGGGTCTCTACGATGAGTTGATCTGTTGGGATTTGGACCTGTGTTTCCACTGAGCTGAGAGTCACAAACTCAGTGCTCAAACTACTCCCTAGCTTGAAGTTCAAAATAAACTAATTGACGCACAGTATCTGTACACCAAAGTCTCCTCCCATCAGCATTAATGGCACAGAGATCTGGGCCATAAGTTGCATCTGTTTAACTTGTTTTATCATGTCAGGCATCTGATGGGAAAAATCCTGCCCCTTCCATAATGGCTTCATAAGGTGGCCCGGCAGTAGAGTGGTGTGATTCTGCTGTGCAAAGGGTGGCAGAACTTTGCCAGAAGGGACCAGGCAGGTGGTGCAGACCCTTCCATGAGACCCCTGCTCTGTGCTAGTTCCCTGTGCAGAGAGTGAAGCCAGAGGAGCTACTGCTATAGAACCCATCCCTGCAGAGAGAAGTGTGTCTAAGGGCACGTGTAAGCTATTTCAGTCGCTAGGTTAGAATAGCCTCCATGGAGGAGTTTGTAGCTCCTCCCTGCTTATCGTCCAGCCCTGGTGCAGTGCCCCACACCTGAACTGGCTGCTCAGACCAGTGCTGGGTGGAGAGGATTTGCCCTGTTAGGCACAAGGAATAAGTTGGGGGAAGGGGAAGAGAAGAGAGTGGTCTCAAGTTAAAAATAGCTATTACGTTTGAGCCAACTCCATTAGAGCTAAACTCTTGAGCAAAAGTATGGAGACTACATAAGTCAAAGACCAGCTCCTTCAAGAAAAGACAATCCAAAAGGGACTCTAGCTGCTGTACTCTAGTACTTGCTGCTCTCAAGTGAGCAGAGGTGGATCTTGGCATTGGATGGCATTTTAGATTGTTGCTTTTTCTCTTAAGGCTCCTCCATCCCTAGAGGGTGGCAGGATTAGATGAACTGCACTTCCTGCACACAGCATCATAGCTACAAGCTTAAAGAGCCTTTCACTGTCCCAGACTTTTGGCACAATATCTTGATCTGTGTTGTACAATCAAGTCTCAGTTAAAAACTTGTCGTGAAGGCCTTTAGATGGGTGATGTGTGGGCTTGCTTCAGTCTTCTCTAAAAAGGTTTTGTTCAGAAAGTTCCACTGCTCAGCATGTCACAGCCCTTGCATGTTTAAAAAATGTCAAGTATTCAACTCTGCTTCATTTCAATATCTCACAAATATCTTTTTGTTCGGTCCTCTTCAGAAGCAGTCATTATGCATTGTACCGCAAATTGCGGGCAAACTGTATCTTCAGTTCATTCTCCTTAAGCACTCAACTGTTAAGCGGGTTTCTCTTCTCTGTACATGCATGTGGTCCAGGATTGCCAAAGTCAGAGGGCAATATGATCTCATGCTTACCCAACCATCTGGACCTAATCCTGATGGTTTGAAGTACAGAGGAAACTTTTTCGAGGGAGTGGAACTGAGACCTAAGTCGGAAAATCATTGTCCCATTACACACCAGGTTGCTAAGAGAATTATTACTATTAGGAAACACCTTTTATTTATACTATTTACTTTTAAATATAAAAAGTCCTACACAAAGGCAGAGGAAGTAGGCACACTATTGACACTCTGTGGAAAGGGTGGTGAGCAGGACGGCTTCCTGCTGCCTTAGTGTTAGGAAAAACATAATGGAAAGAAGTGTCAGCACTCGGGACTTTTCGCTGTCTATTTGTTTTTGTGACTAGTAACCTTATGAGTGTGTCTATCTGGCAAGCAATATTGGCTTAATCACACAACCAAGCCCAATGAGACTCTTCCTTGTCACTGCAGCATGCTGCATAGCTGCATCTCCATATATAGATGATGTATAGTAAAATAGAAAATCTTCCAGAAGTGTTCCTTATGGTTGGTACATTTACACCAGTGAGAAGCTGTACAGGTAGATGGAGAACACAGTGGGACAATGTGTATATTGCCTTAATAGTAAGAAGTGTCATGGCATATTGGTTTCTAAACTCACTCACCTCCACTCTAGTCAGCTTTTGCTGTCAAGGTACCGGTATACCATGCATGGCTATCTGGGAAGGGACACTTATGGCTGTAATCCCCAACTGGGTTCTAGAAATCTGGCAACTCCACTTCCTGCTGTGGAGTGCCAGCTGGCTTTAAATCAGGATTTCAGGAGGCACCGATTGTCCAGTGCTATGTTCTGAAGGGCAGTTTGGGACTTTCTCAGTCACTTTCACTCTGGTAGAAACCATCTCACCAGAGACATTGCTAAAGGGCAGCTGGCCTACTCTGAGATGATTTGAAGTGGCTTTTTAAAAATGAAAATGGATAGGAGAAAGTAATCACAATAATAGGGAAAGTTTATTAATGCCTTCTCTACTATTTCTTACTCTTGGACTAGTAACTATTTTTCATGTTAAATGATATTGCCTTTTTTGGGAGGAGGTGTTGAGCAATATATCCTAACAGCAATAAGCCATCCTAGTGTGTCCATTGGTGAGCCTTAGATGAGTGCAAGCAATTAACCTGTAGCATCAACCAGTACCTTACTAATTCTAACTCTGCTAATATGCTTGAATCAAGGATCTAAGAAACTAAGGTCAGTGCTCTCATGTGAATATATTTTAGTTTCTAAATGTACCATGTCTATAGTGCCCCCTATAGCTGGAAATTTGGGGAGAGGCCGAGAAATAATTTGTAAATGTGCTGCTAGGTAGGGTTCTGATTTTAAAATCCAGGCACAGTGAAAATGTAAGGTTAACATAGCATTAATGGTCCTGTGGCATCCAAACTTGATGAGCTCAGCGACCATGGCATATATGGTAATGTACACCATGTATGGAAAGAAGGTTAAAAAAAAAAAATCTTGAATAAGATGTTCTACATTGTGCAAACCAGGTAACAGGCAGTAGATTTCAATGCCTTGGTGCGATGACTGCCACTCTTAGGGAGAAGAATTTAGTACTGTAATTTGTGTACAGAGCAGAACTAATAATGTCTGCACTGCAGCTGGGGGTCTGGTTCTCAGCGGATGGGTAGATGGACACACACTAGCTCTGCTTGAGCTAGAATGCTAGAAATGGCAGTGTAGCTGTGGTAGCGTGGGTGACTGCTAGGGCTAGCTGTCTTGAGTGCATACCCCGGAGATGCGGGAGGGTTTGTACTCAAGCAGCTAGCCTCCCCTGCTACCCTGGCTACACTGCTTTTTTTAGTGTGTTAGCTTGAGCAGAGCTAACATGTCTGTCTACCCACCCTGCGAAGCACGCTCACAGCTGCAGTGGTAGCTGTACCCTCAGAGATAATAAGTGGCTATTTCTCTTGTACAGTTGGCAAAGAGATGCTCTTGAGTATCCAGCTTCCTCTGGAGAAAACTCTGGTGGACTAAATTTGCTGCCTTACTAACAAAGCTGCTAATTTCTAATCAGAAACAGGAAGCAGATTTACAGGCAGAGCTGTTTTGTTTTTTATTATTTTAAACATTCCGTAGCAAAAATAGCCAGGTGTCCTGTATGTACTGTTACCAGTGACATTGTATTGGCAATACATTCAGCACAAGTGGAGAGATGGCACTATAGATAAGTGAGGTCCAAACTGGATCTGGCAGTACATTAAAACTTACATATTTTTGTGTACGCATTAATTAGATTTTAAAATTGCAGCCTGTTTTATATCAAGCCAATGCATCTAACATCTTTGTCCCAACTTGTACATAACAGTTAGAAGCCAAGGAGAAGAACTGAACCTTGAGATTTCTAAGTGAGCAATGTGCCTTGCTAATAAGACACTTGTGCGCTTCAGGTGGTTCATTGTGTTCAGAGTAAAATCCACCCTCCTCACTCTGAGTCTCTGTTTCAGCACCATTTCCCAATCTGTGGCAACTACTTTAGCTTATGGACTGTTGACCATTGGGAAGATGGAAGGATCTAAATTCAAGATGCTATGTAGATTGGCCCCGAATCATCCCAAGCCACTATAAATGGGAAATTTTTACAGTAAAAAGATTTGTTCCCATAGAAAACAGATCCAGAATAATTTTGAGAAAACAGCTTTCTCATTGGAGCTTAAAACTAACAAAGGCCGAGCTAATCAAATACAGATAATGAATCTAATAAGGCAGATGGCATCTCTTCTCTTCTTGTTTTTCTGTAGTTGTAGGAATGACCATATCTTGCTAGATTTGTGATTTACATTAAAACTACTCAGTGAGACCTGTGACTGTGTGTTAGGTTCTCAAATCCAGGAGGCCAAGGAAGAACACACAAAGGAAGAATCAGTGCTAAGCTAGGTATAGGCTGTATTTGGTGTTAATTCATAGATTCGTGGTGCTGAACCTAATGGTCTAGAAGGCTGAATAAACATGGTATTCATGGAAGGGAACGTGGTAAGGGGTCTGGCAGTTCTGTAAGCTGCAAGAGTGATGGGGAAAATGGAGAGGTGTATGCGTGGTTTGGAGGAGGAGGTAAATTTGAATGCTTAAGTATATAAGTTGTAAAAGATGGTCTGAAACCAAGCACCAGTCCCTCAACTTTGAGGTAGTTCAGATTGATGTCAGAACCTCACAGATTGGGCCTATTTCTAATACAGAATGAATAAAATGGGTCCATGGAGGATACTTCTCTATTTGAATATTGTGAATTTTTAATTAACAAGACACAGCAAACACTGTGGGGTTGTAACATGCTTACAAGACACCTAGCTAGATGCAGGAAATTTGGGTGTTTATATCCACAGTGGTGGAAACTAGGGCAGTTTCGGAGGAGCCTTGTTTATTTAAAGTATCCTTCTCATACACTATCACAGAGTTCACTCAACACTAGCGGGGCCTCGTGCTGGGAATTAGCTCTGTCAGGAACTGCACTCCTCTTCGCCCATGCCCTGTGTCCATCCTCACTCTAGGGACTGCAGTTTCCTCTCGGTGGCTTGGGCCTCTGGCCAGGTCACTAAGGTGCTCCCCTTCTGGGGGATTCAAAGTTCTTCCAGACCACCGCCTGGTATCTCCAATGCCCTTGCTGCTTTCCCGTGGCTGGTAGGAAAATACAGGCCCTCCCTCTACACTGAGTTCCAGTTCAGGGACCCTATAGCAAGCGGCCATGGTCTCTGCATGGTCCTACCCCTTGCTGCTGTTTCCCTTGGCTTCTTCCTACTTATTTATCTGGCTTCCCATCTCCCTCCACTCAGGGAGTGGCTGCAGCCTACTTCCTTGCCTGCAACCCCACACACACATCTGTAGCCAGCTTCCTGGCTTTGTAGGCCCCACCTGTTCCTGTAGAGGTGAGCCTGCCTGGAATTACTTAGTTCCCTGCTTCCTGGCTCTTCCTCCAGGTGCAGCCTAGGGAGTTAATTGGCCATCTTAACTCTTTCCAATCCTTTGTGGGATGGACACCCCACCACATACACACACAGGCCTTGTCTCCACACAGCTGTTTAAATTAAAGTTGTAATGTTAAACCCATTTAGAGCTTTCCTAAACAAATGAAAGATTGTGTGTAGACCTGAACTTAGTTAAACTGGAACAACTTCCTTGTGTGGAAACTCTAAATCTATTTTAGTTTAAGGAACCTCTTATATTGGTTTAAGTCTGTTTTTTACTGATTTAACCTCAATCGATATAGGGTAATCTTAATCCTGAATATGGGCACACAGAGGGTTGCTCCAATTTAACAATTAATTTCTAAACTGACTTAGTCTAATTATTGCAAGTACTGTTTAGACTAGATCTCAAACATGCTTTCCACTCCTTTAAATCCTCCCATGAATGACAATTGTGTCAGTGCGCTGGGTGACCCTAGGAGATGTAAAATAAAAAGTCTCCAAAGAAAGAGTTATTGGATGACCAATGATCCTACTGTTATGATAAAGTGATTCTTCTAACTCTCATCAAACCAGTGACACACCTTGCCATCATGGAGCTACATTGCATTCATGTACTTTTCAGCAAAGTCCTTTGTGGAGGGAATTTATTTGAAATAGTTCCAAAAGTTTATGTAAAAACAATACCAGAATATTAAGTCTGATCATGGATGGGAAACATATTTTTGCTCCTATGGTTCCTAAGTCATTAGAAGGTAGAACAAATCTGGTAGCGCTCAAATACGAGGGGGAAGGGGATTGTTGGCACCAAAGAAGTGTCCAGGCTGCTGGGCCCAATGGGTCTTACAGATCTGATGCTGATATTTAAGCATATGTAATAAGGTGTAAGCTTTTAAAAAATAGTTTGTCCTTCCTGTTCACTTGTACATTTGTGGTCCTTGACTCTTCCTAGTTACATAAAAGGAAACAGTATTAAGTTAAGCCTCTTCCAGGCTAGATCTGAGTTGCCTTTGATATCTGGCAGGTTTTTGTGCTTAAGAAGATTAATAATTTTTTCCCTCTGCCTAGTTTTACTGAAACGAAAGATTTTCCAAGCGTGTAAACACAACTGTGTACAGGAGAGAACATGTTCTTGTATTTGCTTTCCCCTTTTTTAAGGACAGAAGCAAGCTTATTGAAATGTGCTTCCTTTCTAGCTACTAATGGTTTTTTCCTTCCTTCCGTATTGCAGTATGCTTAACGTTCTCCCTTCCTATTGGATGTAAAACATTTCAGCCTGGACTATTTTTCCTGTTAAGGTGTTGAGTCACTGGCCCTAAAAGGGAACCTGGATTCAGCAACGTGACAGCTAGATGTTGGGTGGGTGCAAGGTCTTTGTTAATCTGGAGACTCAGATGAGATATCTTTTTAAAATAAGGTTAATGGGGGAGTGCTGTTCCTCTATGTACAGGGCTGCTCCACATTTTCTTTCTAGCTTTATTTCTGGATGTTTTTTTTACATTGTATCTGGATAAAGTCCAGGATGTTATACACCCAATATCTGCAGGAAAAACAGTTCCTGTTAATCAGCAGTAGTGTTCCATTTTACGCCAGCTCAGGTGGGAACTGCCATTTCAGTGGGGTGCTCTGCGCTCCTGAAGGGAACCTTAGCCTCCAAAGCTCTGGCAACGCAGAGATGGGAGGGTTTGGAGATACCCCCCCCCCCACGCCCCCTTCCAGACCTAAGGTTGCATCTTATCTGAAAATTGAATTGCATAAACTCACAAGCCCATGTAAAAGGTCACTCATCTGCCCCTAGACAGATTACTGAGTGACCAGAGGCTATGTCTACATATGTGTACTATAGCAGCATAACTACGGAACCACAGCTGTAGTGTAGATACTCCTACAGCAACAGAGGGTTTTTTTCCCCCGCCGTCATTGTAGGAACTTCACCTTCCCGAACAACAGTAGCAAGGTCAACAGCGGCTAGATCCGCATTGCCACAGCACTCGGGTGGAATTTTTCACACCTGTGAGCCCCATAGCTTTGTTGACCACACTTTTAAGTGTAAACTAGGGCTAACACTTAATATTTGATGCCATAGCAAAACACCTAACTGTCAGGCGGTTAGGGATACCACTTGAATTTGGTCAGGCAAATGGTGTCAGTCTATATTGCCTATGTGAACAAGGTCAGTAAGCAAAGCTGCTGGAACCTGCTTTTGTGTTCTGGTTGGACTGCTGTCTTATAATTTACTGGCTTCTTTTCTAAATCCTGAGAGACTGCCTGGGAGTTTTGGTACTGTTACTGTGTTGCTTTCAGATGAGTCATGAATTACAAAATCAATCTATTACCTATTAAATGGGATGTAAAGGTGAGTTGCTAATAGTTCTCTTGCCAACTGCTTTTATATAAAGATATCTAGTTGTAATGAATCAACACTATCAGTCTGATCCTGCTTCCATTGAGTTAATTGGGAACAGGTTTCTAAACCGTAGTGTAAAGGGCTAGTGGGTTTTATCCTTATATCAGGAGTTTGCTTCTGGTGGACTCTGGCTGGCCATGTGACAATTAAAGATTGTTTGTTTTTTCCTCTGATTAAGAGAACTCCAGTCTCTTGGCTGATTCTTAGGGCAAGTCTACACAGAGCCTGTACTGATGCAGCTGCTTCGCTGTCGCGCATCTGGTAAAGATGTGCTGTGCCAACGGGAGAGCATCTCCCGTCGACGTGGCGCTGGGGTGGACAGCGCTTAAGTCAATGTAACTTATGTTGCTCAGGTGTGTGTATGTCTTTTTCACACCCCTGAGCCACGTAAGTTGCATCGACTTAAGCAGTCGTGTAGACCAGCCCTTAGTAAAATAAATTCACATTCACAGCAGGGTTGGAGCTACTGTTAGCAAAACTGCTGCTGATAGGCACCGTATTACTTGTTTGTCACTGCGAGTGCTTGGGAATCTTGCTAAATACAACACCAGAGTCTGTTCTGGAAAGAATGGAACAAAGTCTAAATACAACACCAGAGTCTGTTCTGGAAAGTTCTGAACAAAACTGGAGGCAAGTACCTGCTCCCAGCTTATCATTCTCAATGTGTTAGTGACTATCCAGTCTGTAGTCCAGCCGTCCCTTCCCTTGTGAGTCCTGGGTGCTATGTAGACTAGTCTGTAGTATTTAGCAAATATTATATCCTTTCTTGTGGTACAGTCCACAGGAGGGGACTCTTTACCAAGGATTCCCTCAATAAGTTGTTCTTGCATCATCCAATGTGAGGGAGCAGGGTGTGTTCCTATATTTTGGGGACCCTTGGGAGTCCAGAGATATCTATGTAGCTTTCCCCATACCCCTGCCATCTTTTGTCCCTGGCAGCACCCTAGCAGCCTTGCCTTATGCACCGCTGGCTGTGGTTTCCACTGATGAGGGGGGAAGTTTAAGCAAAAAAGGCAACTTGAGGCTGAACAGACTCCTTCAAAAAAATTCAGTGGGGACAGTACACATCCCTATCAACCCACTCTGCAGTGTTAAGAAAACACCCTTCTGTGCAGAGTGGAGGGAGATTAATGAGTGGAGGGACCTCTACATGTGCAGATCTCTTTAGAGCAATGCTCTCAGACCATGTGAGATTGATCAATGTTATGTATTACAATGTTCTTGTTCATGATTATAAAAGGGCAGTGGGGTCAATAGAGTCAAGGGGTAGTCTCCAGCCCACAAGGGGAATGACTTGGATGTGTCTGAACCCCATCTACCTTCTTAGGGTAGGTCAGAGTGCACAGGTAGGTTTGGTGTTAAACTCTTAACTGAGAATTTCCTGAGACAAGGTGGGCGAGATATTATCTTTTTATTGGACTAACTTCTGTTGGTGAGAGAGACAAGCTTTCGAGCCGCACAGAGCTCTTCAGGTCTGGGAAAGGTACTCTGAATGTCACAGCTAAATGCAAGACTGAACAGATTGTTTAGCATAAATAGTTAGCCTGTATTCTAAGAGACTATTCACTCTACCTTGAATGGGATTAGCAGATCTGAGTCATGCAAATTCCAATGCTGAGACCATGTTCTTATTTATTCTTTGGTCATTACAAGGAAGAGTCTAGTGCTGGAGTCCAGGCAGGATCTCTAAGAGGAGCTTTGTGCCAGTACAACTAAAATATGACAATTGGGCAAAGTTATCGTGGTCTCAAACAGCTTTTTTTAGTTTTAAACTTTTTCCCCCTAAAACTTTCTCTTGGGACTGACTCAACTTTCTCCAAAGAAATCACTTTGGACTGATATCCAGAATAATATTAGCAATCATAGGCTCTAGAAGTTGTGTGAAAGCGTGTTTTCAATCTTAAATATAGGATCACTAAAGATAAAGTATATGTACTGGTCTATGCTTATAATCTGATAGTTGCAAGGAATAAAACTAGGATTTGTGCAGCAAAAAAACTTTCATGAAAATTGACGAGAGTTTAAACATGGGGGGAGAATCAGGAAGCTGGTTACAGTTCCTGCACTAACCGTAACCCCATCCTTCTATTTCTGTATCAGAGTTAGTAATAGATGAATTAGACAGATCAAAATAAGTATTTTTTAAAAATCAACCCTTTACTCATTCCCTAGAACCAAATCAAAAATTCTTCTAAGGAAATTGATCCCTCTCTCTAATTGGTAAGGTTTGTACCTGTTGATGCAATGACTTTCATCTTCTCCAGTAGTGGCATCCTGTAATACAGGCCATGCGTGCAGAACCCCAAATCTCAAGGGTTCCCACGCATTCTGTACTTGCTAGCCTAAGCTACAGGGAATCCTCTGGGAAGATTATACTTTAAACCCACAGCACCAGTGCTGGGTTGCTGGGGGAGACAATATGCCTCTCTCTGCTAAAATACTGTTTCAGGAATGGGGGTTTAGTCCCTTGAAAACTACTGCTACCAAGACAGTCTCCATCTCTCCAAGTTACCAGCTTGAATTTACCTCAACTCCACGTCAAGTTTTTACTTATTTAAAACCATTTGGCTCCCTTGTTCTTAATCTCAGCAGAGACCAATAGAATGGGCCTAGAGGCCTCATTATGTAGAAGCACCACTTCCCTTACTGCGCCCAAGCAGGGCAGTGGCACACTGGCAGAGCAATGATGTGAGGAAATCTCGCCATTCCTCTCTATTCTACCTGTTTTAAGAATACAGAAATCTTCAGTTTCCAAAGCTGTGAATCCAATACCTTTCGCAGGCACAAAATTAAACAACTACTTCTATGAAGACAGGTGCCATGTAAAATAACTTCAGGAAAGCCATCTTGTTATTGGTAGTATAATAAAATCTTATATAGCAAAGTTATGAAATCTCTAATGCCTTAAATTATCACTTAGTATCTTAATTAACAATTCAATTCTGATAGGAATTTTATTTAGGTGTAAATGTAGACAGCTGGAGTGTGACCAACTGTAGAACCACCTTAAAGGTTTTCTTGGTTAATATTTTTTTTTTTTACTACTGAAAACAATCTCTTTATTTTGTTGTAGATGAAGCATGATTCTTTCCTTAAAGATAAAATAGAGGCAGCAGCTTACCAGCAAGATGGACAGGATAAGTCTTCAGCAATCCATGAACAGTTTCTTGGCAAAACTTTTTTAAAAAAGTTTTGCCATAATTTCATTGAAGTCTGTTTTTATGCCTAGGATGAACTTGGCCCAATGTCTTAGTGACAGAAACTAGATAACAGTATCAATAGAAATCCTCTGTTATAGTAGTTTGTAGATGCAAGAGATAGGATTTATAAAATGAAGCATACAAATACAACCCAGTGAATAGATACTATTGTAAAGAGAAGTGTATGTATGTAATAAACCTGAGTCAATCATGCAGTGCACTGGCTTACTTGCAGTAGGTTTAGTGTATGTAGCCCTCGTAGTTCACCAGAATTTATTCTGTATGGTAGGATAACATTGTTTGTGGCTTGTGTGCATTGTTACTGAATTTGACATTCTGTGTGAAAGAGGAACCTCACACTGCAGCAAAACATTGGTTCTGTAGTTATACTTCAAACTAGCTGGTCCCCTGTGGCCAGTAGGCCCACCATGGCATTCTCTATAACTCTTTTAAGTAACATCTCGTAATGGGAATTCATTATTGAGGTAACTTTGAGATCAATCCCAAACAATTAGGTCCATTGTAAAGACTGAAAGGGCTCAGTTTGGAAAAATTTCTTTAGTCAAGTACAAACACAAGTCCACATCCCAGGGAGTGTGGGTCAAAGGATATTTTCTCAGGAGTGGAATTCCTGTTTGGTGAAAGCTCTCTTTAATAGGTGCAAATGATTTAGGAAGAGCAGGCTGCATATTGTAAAAACTTGGTACAACAAACAGACAATGTCATATTATATTGCCAACGGGGAGAACCTCAGGAGTGGACTCCAGACCTTAGACATCGCTCCAGTGGAAACAGAACTCTGCTGGATGGACTTGCTTAGTATAGAATGTCTGGTTTGTGTGGAAGGGACTAATGAGCAATTCGTTCTGCATGAAATCCTTCAATCTATAGAGCTAATGTATTTTAAGAAAAACAACCTAACCCCAGACATCATCATTAGACTCATTCCCTCTTGTGTACCAGGTAGTAAGGACTAACCCTAAATCTAGTCATCTAGAAAGCAAGATTGTTCACTCTGCCACATTTACCTTAGCAGCAGCAGCAGCAGCTGCCAGCACCCATTGCTGAACATGTGCGACTGTATATCAACATTTAGCATCTGAGCTGCAGATTTATCTTCTACCTGCCTTCCCCTCTGACTTTAAGATCCATCAATGGATTTGTAGGGGCATCAGCACCCTAGAATCATATTAATTGGGTAAGTATTTTTGCAAATAAACTTTATGAGATGCCAACTTAGGACTTGCAACAAAACAGTGAAGTGTTCCTCTGTTCTCTTGTAGGTGTATGAATTCTAGCTCCAGCAGAGGTGAGTGCTCCTGTTTAGATATATGAAGTTCTACATTAAGTAGTTTTTGCTTTAACCCAAAAACATCTTCCTCAAACTCCTTTCAATCTATACTTCAAATAGCCCTTAAAGTAACTTGTCTTGTAAACCTTTTTCAGTCGCACGATACAAACTTCTTTATTGCAACATGTTAACGTATTTATTAGACTGCAACAAGGCATTTTGTTGTTTATCCAAGTAGGATTCAGAGCAAGTACTGATTTTTTTTGTAGCCAGATATCTACATTTCGTTATCCAAAATGGTAACTTGTGTATCCATCAAGCAGCGATTTCTGCCTTTTTGATAATTCTTGGCCCCTATCACCCATAGGTTAGCCTTGACTTTCACTGAAATTAATGTTTGACTTTTACTAACACAAGAGTACTAGGATTATAGCTTCCTGTAACTTAAACACATCATTATCTTCTGTGAGCAAAAAAATCTAGGACAATTATAAGACCTTTATCTGCAATTTCTTTCTTTGCAGCCAACCAGACGGTCATTTGGAATCACCACCTGACTTACCCTGCTCAGCACGTCCAGCCTCCAATTTCATGTGGCTGATCTCTGAAACCTGGCTCCATTGACATGACTCTTGGTTCATTGCTGGTCCTGGTTCACTTTGCTCATGGCTTAAACAATTTCCCCTCCTACCTGTAGCTGTACACTAGACTTCTCCCGGTCCTTAACATCTGTCTGAAAGGGAATGTGATGAGAATGGGTCAGACTACCAACTGGTGGCTTTGTGCTTCTGAATTCTTGGATCCTGTAAACTTTCGTGCTTCTCCAGCATACATGACCCCTCAGTTGCTCCCATTTTGACTCCAGGGTAAGAAACTTCTCTCTTGGATGGCAGGTCTTTCTGTCCTATTGGCTTCTGGTTCTGGCTATCATTAGGTCCTCAACTGTCTCTTCATTTCATCTACCTGTATGCATCTTCAGTTATAACACTATTATCTGCCTTTCCTCCATCATTCTTTTCCAAATAGAATTCCACACCACGGTGGCACAATCTGCACAAGGTCAAACTCTCTCCAGCAGCAACGTGTTTGTACACTACCTAGCACAATGGGTCCCTGATCTCTTCTGGGGCTACTGGAATACAAATACACAAACAGTACATTAAAAGAACATCCATAAGATTCCAAAGTGTAGAACTCAAAAAATAGGAAGTGCCAGAATTAAAGTTACCTGTGCAACTTTAATGTGACTGCCTTGTTGTGCATTATGATAGTCTTTAATTACATGACCACATACCACAGTACCCCCTTGCCTCATTCAGTGCATAGGATGGAAGGTGCTTGCTTTGGCCATGTCTGCACAAACACTTACCAAACAGCACGCTGCTTGCTGTCCATGTCCTTCTGCTGTGCACTAAAAGTTCCTAAGTGTGCATTGACAATAGAGAATTTTTAGTTAACAGACAGTTAATGTGCAGCGTGCTGGAATGCTGTAAACGTACTCTCCTGTTCCTTGTGCAGTAGATGTTCATGTAAACGTGCCCTTCACTAGTGTTTCCTCATTGTTCACTGTGTGGCCCCATGCTGTATTAGCCGCACATTGTCCAAACAATGATCTGAAAACAGAATTTATTAACTCCTCGTTGTCTTGTCTGTGGCGCACGTCACTATAGAATCGGAGTGTTTCACAAACATTCGTTTATTTTCACACACCCAAATGAGTGAGGAGTATCCCCGTTTTACAGATGGAGAACTGAAGCACAGAGATTAAAGTCAAATGTTCGCTACTTTTGGGTGCCCAGTTTGACACTTAAGATCTGACTTTCCAGAGTAGTAAGCATTATGTAGCCTGGTATGTGTTCAAAGCACATCTCCCATTGACTTCTGTTGCAGTGGTGAGAGTTCTGAACCTCTGCAAATCAGACAAGTCCAACAAAGCTAGTAATATATAGCCACTGTTTCAAACTCTGACACCACCTATACTAAGAAAATAACACCCTCAGACTTTCTCTTCAATTATTGTTAAAGAATTTAGCCGCTGGTGAGGTGCTATGATTATACCAGTGGTGGCTCCAGGCACTGGCGGCTCCAGACACCAGTGCTCCAAGCACGTGCCTGGGGCGGCAAGCTACGGGGGGCACCCTGCCGGTCCCTGCGAGGGCAGCGGTCAGGCAGCCTTTGGCGGCTTGCCTGCGGGAGGTCCCCAGTTCCACAGATTTGGTGGCAATTCGGCAGTGGGTACGCTGAAGCCGTGGGACCGTCGGACCTCCCGCAGGCAAGCTGCTGAATCCGTGAGACCAGGGACCTCCTGCAGGCAAACTGCTGAAGGCAGCCTGCCTGCGTGCTTGGGGTGGCAAAAAACTAAAATGGCCCCTGGATAATACGATTGATGATAATATGGACGATTGTTGTTAGCATCATTGCAGAAAGCATGACTGTGAGACATTGTCTTAGCCATGCTAGTTACTAACCTGCCTCTTTAGAGGAGCTGGGGAAGCCACTGCCGACATGTCTGCAACATTATCTTTCTAGCCTGGAGGGGAATGTTAAGCACAGAAGAAAATGTAGCTCATCTAGGCAATTCCCCACAGTTAAATTGGCAGCTGCATCCCAATGGTGTGCAAGTTGTTACACACTTGCCCTGGGAACTAGCAGCAAACTGAAGGATAAATATATACATGAAGGGGGAAAATACAAATGCTGCTTCTACTCTGTTAAATTGTTCCACGTCTGATTAAAGGATCAAAAGCTACATAGTCTGACAAACTCCCCACTTAACTGTTGTTTAACTTGCAAACGAAGACCCAAGATTTATATGTTTGTGTCATGAGCCGTAAATCTGGCTGTTCTCCTGGTCTTCTACTCTAGACGAATGGCTTATAGAGGAAATTGTAGTGGTTTGAATAAGTCTAGGTTTCAGAAGTCAGTCCTCTTAGGTCAGATGGGCAAGAAACATCTATAATAAATTTGTTTGAAGAATCTGGCACTAGGTCTTTTACTTAATTCACATTTTCCCCTTTGAAAGTAAAGAATGTGTATATATATTTGACACTAAATTCAGACACCTGCACTTGTGGGATTAAATGGGGTATCAGCTTGCTGTTGCCTTGCAGTGAGGAAACAAGTCAACCTCAGGTTAATCTAAATCTAATATTTTTTCACTCCCCACAATAAAACCCAATTAAACACATCATCCCAGTTTTAAGGGGAAATGGCTGTAAACACCAGGCTCCTTTAATCTGTAGAACTACTATATGGAGGCTAGAACTCACTACTTAGTTTGTATTTTGCATATGACTAGAGTCAAATATTTCCTATAGTGGAAACTTCACAAATCATGCCCCTCCTTTTCCAGCCAAAACTGCTAGTTGACACATTTTAGGCCTCTAAGCATGGTTCATGTACATCAGTACTTAGCCTGCTGTCTATAGTAAGGCCCTGATCCTGCAATTAGCATCATATGAGTGCAGGCTGTATTAAGGTTATTGCATGCTTTGGTCCTAAGACAGCTTGAATGCAACAAGGGCATATTGCCCCAAGCCAATGCCTTAAGAAAGAATTATGCCAAAAATTAGGCTCAACAATTTGTGAAGCAAGTTTTTGATCCGGTCATTGAAAGCAGGATTTGAACAATAGACCTCAAATACAAGTTAAAATTGAGAGTGCTTTATGTGATTGTCTTAAGGAGGCAAAATAAATAGTCTTTGCATTATTTGTTTCAGTACCATTGCTTGTGCCAGATGCTTCTTGTCTAGTCCAAGCAAATAAAATATATAGCCTGGCTACTGATTAGCAAACTACCTTCAGTTTTTCAAGAGTCTTATAATATAAACCGCTCAGGGTGGTACTGTAGTCTTTGTTCAATGCCAACTCACCAAGCCTTTAATATTTTGAGAAAGTGACTTTTGTTTATGGTAGAAAGTCATGAAATTGCACTGGTGAAACCAGGCAAAAAGTTAGAGCCTGTTGTTTTAACTTTGGACAAAATAATCTCCTATGTTACAGCCTGCTGCATCTGTTTGTGCCAGTTCCCGTAAATACTGAGTGAGTACAGTCACTTTTTCAACTTGCCAAGGAGAGAGTTAGTTTTTGGAGCAGACTGTCACAAGTTCTATTCTTGATGCTGCATGTAGGCAGTTGGCTGCTGACCAAGGTGTCTATATGTATAAAGCAGCCACTGATGTAACAAGAGGTCAGGAGTGACCAAGCATTATAGCTATCAGCTGTTTGGACTCATCTCAGCTCTTAGTGGACAAACAGACATACATAGTTAAAAACTAACCCACAGCAAATTTTACCACTGATCATTACCACTGAGAAAGACTAGTAAGGGCCACAGACTGCATGGACTGTTGCGAGACTAAGCAACCTCTCTGGCCCCTAGAGCTGATAGTCAAAACAGTGGTGGTGAGTGAATGTGAGGAAGTTGCCTATCCTGCTGATCACTGGCACTTGCTTAGAATTTGGGCCAAAAGCAGTCTTGGGACACTTCCCGAGAGCATGCTAACAATCAGTGTAGTGGGGTGATGCCAAGCCCTGCCATACACAACAATCTGCTGCATTCTAATGACAAACTTCCTTGCTCTTCAGTAGTATCTTTATAAGGCAGTGATACATCCTCCTGGAATGGATGACCCTTATAGACATAAACAGTAGCTCACTGCACCCTTAAATATGGAGTAACTTATTACTCCACGGGACTTACTGACACACTATTCTGCTGCAACATTTTATACCTTCTCCTTTTCTTTTGTTTTCCTCTTTCCTTTTTCCCATCCTGTACACTCTCTCCAGCTGTTATAAGCTACATGCTGTTAGCGTGTCTCGTCTCAGGCTTCTACTTCATGCATTCATTCTGTTTCTCCCCATGTTTTTATTCATATTCTCATTCCTGCTTTCTTCCTCTTTCTAATCAGTGTCTCATCCTAATCAGTCCTCTATTCCCATCCATCACCCTCCCTCTGCCCCAAAAAATCCATATCCCTTACGTTCGCCTGTAGAAAATTGAAGCCATCATTCTTTTCTACCACCAGCCTAGCTGCTTTTCTGGCCTAGTCACTAACTGCTCAACACACAGTGTGCCAACCTTGCTGCTTCACAGGCAGAGGAAGGGAGCTGGCGTATGCCGAATTCAGCACATGTGGTAGCCACAACTAGGGAAGAACACCACTTTGTTTTTATATTTTTATGCAACTCCATTGGCTTCTTTTCTGCCTTAACCACCGCCTAGAATCAGGCAAGTCTGGCATCGTCCATGGTCACTAACTTTCTCTTTAAGGATATGGATTTCCTATTCAGGTAGATCTGACACAACTAGAAGAGAGAATTTTTACAGCCTCTGTGGAATATATATTAGTTTTTGCATTGCAGTCATTCTTACCATACCACTTGTTAGAACTGCTCAGCATTTATCAGCCACTAGTTATACGTATTCGACTTTCTTCTCTGACAGGCTGCATTGCTCTGACAGACTCCTCTTGAATACAGCAGGGATCAGTGCAGCAATTTAGCTTAATTGCTTATGGAGGTGACTGCAGGATTGTAATGTCAGAATACTGCTAAATGCTAGGGGATTTCGCATTTTGCTGCCACAATACGGGCATAGCGGCAAAGAGTTCTGTGGCACCTTATAGACTAACAAACGTATTGGAGCATGAGCTTTCGTGGGTGAATACCCACTTCGTCGACGAAGTGGGTATTCACCCACGAAAGCTCATGCTCCAATACGTTTGTTAGTCTATAAGGTGCCACAGGACTCTTTGCCGCTTTTACAGATCCAGACTAACATGGCTACCCCTCTGATAAATGAGATCATAGTTGTCATAATGGCTTAGTACAACCACAAAATCTCCTTACACTTATTTATGTAGCTTGAAAAATGTAATGCAACAATAAAATTTTGCATTTATTTATCTGAGGTTTGAGTCTTCTTACACCACTTTTACTCTCTGCTGTATGCTTTAAATAGATACATTGATATTTTAGATTTGTAATGGGGTTAGGGAAGCTGAGTCATGTGCTGTGGGGTTGGTCACATTTTTGACGCCTTAAATACCATCCTACTCTGGGCCTGTTCATCAGCTGCCCTCACTAACCTGGAGTTACTAAAGTCAGTTATGTAAATCCATATTTACGAGGCATTTCTGTTCCACTCTGGAGCTACTGTTGTATTGTTAATAGATATGTGTGGCAGATGGCCTGAAAACAAGGTACTGAGCATGTGCAAGCAGTCCGCTGCTGAGTTTATTTTATAAATATCAAAAAACTCAGCCAGTCTATGCTATGGAGCATTTTCAAAGTAGTATTAACAGAACCCAGAGCTGCTGTTGAATTACGGAAAATAAGCATTTGACACACAAATAAGCTTGCATTCTTTTGCAGTGTGAATTTAAAAAACTTCCCTTGCTTGAAGCTTCAGGGGATCCACTTTTTGGCCATGCCAGTAACTGGGAGTTTCACATTAATGAAAAGAATATATTTTTCAGTAGGCAAAAAGTTAGCCTGGAGCAAGATTTTATGCCCAGGTTTATGAATTCCCAGGAGTAGGTTTCTCCAATAGGAACACTCTTAACTGTAGCAGCATGAAAAGCTTTTTTCTTTCCTTAATGTTTTCCCCCCTTTCTCAAACCTATAACTTTTGCAACTGTTCCTCTCTCATTTTCTGCAAGAGACCACAGACAACAGCATTTTATAGAAACCAAGTCACTGCAGCAGTATGGTTCAGTCAGAGAAGCAGCAGCAGTAGGGGCGATTTGAAGGGTCCTCCAATCCACTGTTTTACCTGTATTTATGGGCTAGATTAAATTGAGTCTTGTGCCTGCAAACACGTGTTACTGGGTATGGTGCTTACTGTTATGAATAGACACCAATGAAACAACACAAAATAGTAAATACTCTGGTTGGTAACATTTGCAAGATTGCACCCAATGGCATCAGCACAATAGCTATAGCCAATAGGGTGCTACCTGAAGAGCTTTCCTATTGCCCCTATGTGTGTTTGTGTGTGAAGTCTGTTTGTGTTTCTGCTTTCCTTTGTTTGTCAGAGCCGTAATGCTCTTATTTGCAGATAAGATTTTTTTTAAGGATCTCCAGTTCTTCTTTACCAAGATCTGTCTTTGAGAATTAACTGCTTTTTCTAGAAATCAAACTGTGAAGGGGAGTTAAAGCCACTTTTGTAGAGTTGATTTGAGTTTAGCTCATTGGACTAATCTGATATAAAGCAGGTTTTGATGGAAGTAATCCGAAACCAATCTGCTGTCCATTACAGGCACATAAATGCAGTAATTGTCTCCTGTAACAGAAATAGCTTGCATGCACTCATTCAGGAGAGTGGCAAAGAATTCCCCCAGAATGTGAATCACCTTTCCATGTCATTGGTGTTAATTAGCTACTGAAACTAGTGTGTCCATAAACATGGTGTTGGGGCTGGTAGAGAGCTGAGCCGAAGAGAATGACTGGGATGGGGAGAAGGGGACAGGTGAACAGAATACATGGAATGTGAGCAGTGTGGCTTTAGACTATGGTGGAAGGTGACTCTGGGGTGGGGTAGGACAGGGCAGGGAGAGCTAGGTTGTAAATTCAGCACCTTTGAATGTGAGTTGTAGGCTGCTAAATCACGCAGCTATGCTTAGTAATCTCTGGCTGTATTTCACTGGGGCTACACAGACAGCAGGATTATCAGTCAACCATATATATGCAGCAGCCAGTAATACTCATGACCTTTGTATCAACATGTACAGGTGTCTACCTGGTGAGCTGAGGAACAGCTACAATTTGTCCCATAGAGAAATCAAATACAAATGAGCAAGTGATGCTCTACTTAAAATGCTCTGATTTATATACACAAGCCATTTTCGTATTTATATGGGCCATAAAACCACTATAATATACAACAGCATTTTAAATTCAAGATATTGCTCTTAAAAACCACTATTTAGTGTTTAGTTTTATTGAAAATCTTCCTTAGGGCCAACATAGAACAAGATTAAGAGTTTCGTGACCCATTCATCAGGTTTTCCCACTGTCCACTAGCATAATTTGAGTATTTTAATACACTGTGCAAACAGATGTTCTTACAAAGACAGCATTTGTTCTGGGAAACTGTGATCTTGTTAGGATTTATTAGTAAGAAATAACTGCATCACCACATTTGTGTGGAGACAGCCCTGTAACGTTGCCAGAAAGAGCTGTCTTTTAGGAGCAGCGAAGAGTCCTGTGGCACCTTATAGACTAACAGATGTATTGGAGCATGAACTTTTGTGGGTGAATACCCACTTCGTTGGATGCATGCATCTGAAGAAGTGGGTATTCACCCATGAAAGCTCATGCTCCAATACGTCTGTGAGTCTATAAGATGCCACAGGACTCTTTGCTGCTTTTACAGATCCAGACTAACACGGCTACGCCTCTGATACTTGTCTTTTAGGAGGCCATTTTGTAAGTATAATTTATTACACTGAGCCAGTACAAAAATATACAGACCTGATTCTGCAAACCATTAAAGTCTGAAACAAAGAGAATTTTAGTCACTTATTTGAGCAGGTCAACATATTTAATTTTTCTTGCTGCAATTCATATTGGTGGTGCTATTCACATCAGTCCTCTGTGCTTTGACTTGGATGATGACTCTTAGGAGGAGGGAGGGTGTTTGATAGACACAACTCACTTGAAATTTAGAACCACATTTTGAGTGTAAAGTAAACTGAGTTTGTGGCCAGCCAAGAGGAATGTTTGTGGCAATTAGAAGATGTGGGTAGAAAGAGGGCAGGGGTTACTAGTAAACGGTTTAGGACCCTCATAGTACCATTTCAGCTTACTGGGGTTCGTGTTATATCTGTATTACTGCTGGATGAATGGTGATGAGAGAAAAAAAATCCTACAAGTGTTCATTTGAAAGTGAACTCTTTACTTTGACAGTGTTGATGATCCTTGTTCTGGTTTTCTGCAAACATTTAATCAGTCAAACTTCCCTGGAAGAAAAGCTCATCAAAAGTTTAATTTTAAGCTTCAGCGTTCACTCGGAGGAAACTGTGAATTGTATAATTGGTTATAAAAGTCACAATTCACACTGATGTTTAGCTACGTTTAAGTTCAGGGTACTGAAACAATACTCCTTTGCTTCACTAATCATCCCAGCACACCCACTGCAAATATTCACAATGGAGAAGAAACTCATCTCTTTGCCAAGGCCAGCACAATGTTTTACGTGATTCATAAGCCTGCGTTAATGCTTTAAGTACCATGCAGCCCTCTGTATTCATATTAGCAAATGACCTGTAGTCCAAGAATTGGCTGCTGGACTATTTTGCAAATAATTGTGATGAGACAAGCTTGACATTGCTTTGCTTTGTTTGGATAATTCTCAGACCAGAAGAAGGAAGGAGATATTTATGGAATAAATTCTTTGCTATAAATTGTAGTGTGTACACATACAGCTCTAGTCTTTATGCTTTGCAGAAATTTTGCAAAAGAACTGTATTCTGATTTCCTCTGGGTCTGGAAATGGACAATGTCAGCTTCACCCCCGAAGGACCAAAGCTTTTATTGATGGCTGGCCAGATTTTCTTGCCAGGCTACTCAATTTAATCATTCGTAGCAAGAGAGCTATGGTGTTTGGTAATCACTCTGGGTTCCAAGTGCTCCCTTATTCAGTAATGCATTACCAATTGCCTGTGCATAACAGCAAGGCCAGCTTTAGGCCGATTCCCTGGAATTGGGCCCCGCACCTGCACCTAAAAGGGCCTCGCGTCTTAGGCGCTTTTTAATTTTTTTTTTACTTACCCGGCAGCAGTCCAGGTCTTCGGTGGCACTTCAGCGGCAGGGGTTCTTCACTCGCTCCGGGTCTTCCGTGGCACTGAATGACCCCCCTCCACTGAAATCCCACCGAAGACCTGGAGCGAGTGAAGGACCCCCCACCGCCGAAGTGCCACCAAAGACCCAGACTGCTGCCGGGTATTTGAATCGGGCCCCTCAGTTCCTAAAGCCGGCCCTGCATAACAGAACAGGGGCTGCTGCAGTGCCCATGCCCCAGACTTTGTCTGGGAAGTTAAACCATGTAAAGGTACAGTTCCCAATACCACAGGACCCTGAGTTTCTAAAATAGTCCTTTTGGTGGTAAAGACAGCAGACAAGGGTGGCATGTTGCCAGTTTCAGCAGCCAGCAAAGGGTGTTGTGTTTAATCACTAGATTAAATATTCCTTTTACTGGCTTTTCCTTTCAATACCTCAGAGCACGACGTGTTATAAAACAGTGCTACTAGTTAAACAAGTGTTGGCTGGCACCACTGAACCCTCTGGCTATGTAGATGGCAAAGTAAGCATTTGGCTGACAAGCATCCAATAGAGACTCCCAGGAAACCAAGCAGATAAAGCAGACTTGTCAACGAATGAGCAAAGGATTTGCCATGTGCATTGTGAAGAACCAAAGGGAAAAGGGGCACAATATACTTGCTAAGAGAGCCCCCGGCACTGGCTTCATTTCTTATGGTAGTTACTTACAAAACAAGTCTGTAGCAATTTCAATAGTATGTTAAGGGGTTAAAAGCTGTGGACCCAATCCTTCATTTATCTGGATAAGGGACCTCCACTGAGTGTTCAGTGGGGCTCCACAGAGAGGTCTTCACAGATTTGCTTGTAGGATAGGGGCCTGTCTCTTGAACTGCACAAATGCATTATACAAATTGGTCTTGATCTCACAAGTGCTTAGTAGTCCCTGATTTGGAACTTAAACATAGATGAAGTGCTGTCTTAAATAGGGATGCTTTCCTGAATCACAATGTCATAGTGCTTACAAGCAGGAGCAATATTATGAAGGTAAATTGGATTGCTCTTGGTGGTGGTAAGCACAATGCCTGGTAGTAAGTGTAATCAAGACTGGACTCAGAGTTTGAGATTAAAATATTTAAGACTATTTTCTCCATTTCTTTGTGTATTCAGCTACTTGAAAATAATGCCACATTTTCAATCAACTATATTCATGCTCTTTTGTTAAACTAAACCCTGTTTCATGCTGTCATTGATGCACATGGAAGGCTCTCCATCTTTATGGCTCAGGTTAAGTTTCATTTGCCTTTGTGCTGAAGTGACCTTTCAGTCAGGTTTCTAAGAACAGGATGTAGTACAGCCAGGTAGATTTAAAGCTTTGTACTTATTTTAATGCATCAGGATGGCCAGGGGAGAGGTGTTTTTACACTATGATTTTTAAGGATTTAATTATTTTAGTGTTTTTGCAAGGTTACACCCCTAGAGACAATTTGGCGACGGTTAGGCTGCCATGCACTGACATCAGCACAGCCTATCGTGCTAACCGATATTGTCTCATTGTTTCCTTGTGCTCTCCATCAGTCTGTGTGTTTTTTTGTCTTGTCCTTAGACTATAAGCTCTTTGGAGCATGGACTGGCTTTGTTCTGTATTTGCACAGTGCCCAGCACAATGGCATCCTTCCTGGTCCATGACTGGGGCTCTGAGGTGATACAGTAATATAAACAACAAAAGCTGGAGACTGCAGTGCTACCTACAGACACTGCAGCACTGCCCGTGTCTGCTTCCTCAGCTGACCCTGCTAATGCGCATGAACATGGCTGGGGGAGAGGCTAGTTCTCTCTCTGTCCCCTCTGAAGTCTGCCAACAAAAGTGCCAGTTAATCTTCACTCCGAAAACCTCTTTGGGGAGGAGAAAGGAAAGATTAGTAGAGTTCATACATGTGCACAAATGGCTAAGCTCTGCTCAGTGAGCCTGCTCTTCCGTGAAGGCATTCTGATGATCACAAACCAGTGTATTGAAAAAGTTTGCACTGGGTAGCAAAACTAGTCTTGTGATGTCCCAGAACCCTCTGTTTTGATGGACTGTCATGTATTTTAAATCTTAAATGGGCATAATCCCCCCACATTCCTTGTTAGTCCAAGATGTAATATTCATGAGTCTCTGCTGTTAAAGCCGGGGTTCTCAAACTGGCGTCAGGACCTTAGGAGGTCACGAGGTTATTATATGGGGGGTCGCGAGCTGTCAGTCTCCATTCCAAACCCCCCTTTGCCTCCAACATTTATAATAGTGTTAAATATATTTTTAATTCATCGGGGGGGTCACACTCAGTGGCTTGCTAAGTACAAAAGTTTGAGAACCTTGTCTTAAAGACAGACAATGGAATTGTTTAGAGTGGAACGATAACGTGCTTTCAGTTTAACATTTCTTCCATTCAAATATCTGCTTACAGATTTAGCTTGCTGACTTGACATCAATGATGTCTTCAGCTTAATGGCATAGATCAATAAATAGCATGTTACGCCATGGCCCTGTTTTTATAGCTTTCCAGCATTATTAGAAAGCAGGGTTATTTCAGTTAACATACTGCTCAGATAGAACAGTTACTAAAAGTGAAAGGACCAACATCCACAGTGAAGGATATTGTATAGTAAATTGAGATGTTAACACCAGTGTATCAGGGTGGCTTCCTTAGAAAGCAAGGGTTTCCCATTACAGTTTTGATTTGCAGTTACTGTCTACGCCCATCATTTTCCTGGAGTTGTGTCCATCAATTATATTTTTAGACAGACATCCATGTTTAACACTATAGTGGTCCAATTAAAACTTATTTTAGGACTGATGTTCTCTCCGTATGTGTGGGAGACTCCCATAACTCCAAGCAAAAAGGACCCAAATGGGTCCTATGCACTGTGAGGCCGTTGGTCACCAAGGCTAATGCTTTGCTATCTGGTTGCCTAAACCAGGACTCTTTGCTCCACATGATAGCACCTAAATAAGTGGCCTGATTTTCAGGTCAAACTTACATGCTGCCAAGTTTTTCATTTTTCCCAGTGCTATCCCTTATCTGAATCCTAAAAGTAAAGTCAGGCAAATTATGGCCTTGGGTTTTGCAAATATGAAATAGGATTGCAACTTTGCAGCTGAAAAATACCTGCCATGAGTAGTTTTGTAAACTTTGTGATTTGTGAAAGATCAGCAACGTTAAATATCTCATTGTTTGAAGGATTTTTGCTTGTTTAGACTGGAGTGTTGGCCGAAAATAATTTATAGACTCCCTTTCCACAGGGCAAGAGGATGGGGGTGGGAAGGGACACAAAAGATTAAGTGGATAAATAACAGTTCCCTTTATTTCAATCTGGCATTGGTATATGTTCCATGCATCTGCTCCATGCTCTAGCTAGAACCCAGCTCCCAAGATGGCAAGTTTTCAGCTTGCTCCTGGACTTACTTCTCATTTCATTCCTCACCCTGATTGTGTTTCACTTCCATTGTGCACAAACAGAATCCTAACTAGCTTTGTCGTCCATTTCCACTGGATTTCATGGATTTGCACGGCTGGTAGATGCTGGATCATATTCTGCCTTTGTTGACCTTCACAGCCGCTTATGCCCAACTGGGAGCTTCTCTGAAACGTCTGGTAAATAGTGAGAAATTCCAAAAACACATTTCCTACACAGACAAGGGTATTTGCAAATGCACTTTAGGTAGGGGAAGGGCCCTTGGCGCACAGTGCCATAAAATGCTGGTCAGAGGAACTAGAAAGTTGAATGGGGGGAATGAGGGGGAGTCTTCAGTCAAAAGTTAGAGGAAGTAGCCATTGAGGGAGCAGTAGCATTCCTGACTGATGAGAGCACAAATAAGTGACCAACTGCAGTGAGGTGAACTGTAGAACACTATCACTTGGAGAAATTTTACCCAAAATATAAATAGCTGTTTTATGCCCTGTACCAACAAGCAAACTTTTACATCTATAAGATTACTCCTGAGGGAATTTTGGGCCAAAAAAAAAATTTTTTTTCACACAATATTTTAAAATTCTGCAAATTTTATTTTTCAATAAATAAATGTGGAGGCTCCAGCATGGCAGTAGGGAGCTCAGGCCACTGGCTGCACAGAGGTGGGAGATCACCCTGCAGCCCCCTTCCCCCAGGACTTGGCAGTGAGGCTGCTCCTGACCTTGACACAGTGAAAGGGCTGGGACTGCCCAAGAAACACCCTGGCGCCCTGCCCTCCACACCAGGCACACCAAGTATGCTCAGGCATGCTCAGATTGGCAGGATCCAAGTGTGGAGGGGCTTAGTGTGGGGGGATTCAGTTGTGGAGTGAGAGAATTCTGTGTGGGGCAATCTGGGTATGGGTGGCTCAGCAGGGGGGCTGAGTGCTGGGGGAGTGGGAATGTGAGTGCAGCTGGTTGAGGCTCAGTGGGGTGGGGGTCCTGGTGCAGGGGACTTATCCAGGTATGGAGGTGGGGGTCTTGTCAGGGTAGAGGTTCAAGTGTGGGAGGCTCAGCAGAGGGTGATCTGGGTGCAGGAGTAGGAGTCCAGATGCAGGGGTTTGGGGCTCAGAAGGGGGGTGATTTTTCTGCAGGGAGGCAAAGAAATCTGCAGGGGACATGAATTCTGCCTACACAGTGGCACAGAATACCCCCAGGAGTACATCTAGCAGACTTCTGATCTGTCATCCCGAAAACATTTGGGTGAAGCCAACACCCTCCCACCGAGGGTCTGTAATCCAGGCAGCTCTAACCAACTCTTGCTTGAAATATTTACTTTGCTTCCTAATAGAATCTGACATACTGCAAAAGATCATTGATTCAACTAATTCAGTTTCTTGACTCCACTGGACGCAGAAGGAGAAGATATTAAAAAAAACCCTAATGGCTCTTACCATGCTATACTGTAATATGGGGGAAATTTCTTCCTGTATCCAGCTGGAGTTTAACTTATGCCATGAACCATGAGGAATGGTAGCCATTGGGCCCAGTTCTCCACTGTTTTGCAATTTATTCAGTCCTTCACACCTGCGTGAAATGGGTATAAAAAGCCACCAACAGTGTAAGTGGAGAAAGCCAATGTGGCAGCAGTTTATGGTTGTTTTGCACAGGGTAGTGGAGAATCTGGCCCCTTATTTTTATCATTGCTAGCTTCAGTGCAGATGCTATTCTTATTCCTCTAATGTTTAATCTGATTTTTAAATAACCTACTAAATTGTGAAATAGATAAAATACAGCAAGCAAAATGCATTTCCTGGGAAGCAAGCTTTCTATCTGAGCGCCTTGGGAGCTTCTTTTAATATCTGCAATTGCGCCATTATCATTATCATCATTATTATCATCCCTGATTACAGCTTTGCTGTGGGCAGATGAGGTGCCATAAAGTATTTAATATTCTATTGAAAAGAATGCAATATTCTCCACTTACATAGCACATTTCATCTGGGGTAAAAAGCAGTTTACAAACTTTCACAATACACCTCTACCTCGATATAACGCGACTCGATATAACACAAATTTGGATATAACATGCTAAAGCAGTGCTCTGGGGGGCTGAGGCTGCGCACACCAGTGGATCAAAGCAAGTTCGATATAATGCGGTTTCACCTATAACACGGTAAGATTTTTGGCTCCCTAGGACAGCGTTGTATTGAGGTAGAGGTGTACTCTGAGGTAGACAAGCACTGTCCTGAATGAGGAAACAAGAGTCAGAGGATGTGAGTTGCCTACAACAGTGGTAAAATATGAAGGAGAGTCTTTGGTCCTCTATCCTAATTCCTAGTCCCTAGCTAAACATTAGAAAAATTATCAAATAAAGCTAAACTGCTAAAAACTCTGCATAAGTCAGTTTGTGTCCCTGTGTTATGGGTTTGCACTGCTCTAAACAGATCAATGTTAGAGTTAGTTACACTAGTGCAATTTTTCTAATTATTGAGTGCTGGACTGATATACCCTTACTCACATGCACTACTACTCAGGTAGTTCCACTGAAGTTAATGGGACCAGTGATAAATGACTGCCTAAAATGTGACACTTTAGAACTGGAAGATAACGCAACACACATACTGTACAGTGTGGCTGCCTTTCACTGAAGACTTAGAAAAAGCCTCTCATGGAAAGAGCGAGAGCTGGCCTTTTTTATCCTCATTAAAATGTCCAAGTGATAAGAAAAAAGAAAAGGGTCCTTCACCTATTGGACATCCTTTGAAAATTGACCAAAAAATGCAATAAAGCTGCTATTGAAGAAGACTGGCCCGGATAGTTGCTATTTATCCCTCTCCTCTGCAAATCTTTTACTGTTCTTTTGATTCAAGTCTTGACAAGGAGCCTGATTCTGATCTTGCACAGAGTTTCCATCCTGTAACTCCACTGATTTCAATGGAATTATTCCTGATTTACACTTGTGTAAGACCAGATGCCAGGGCAAGCAATTGTCCATGTACAGCATTGCTTGCATGTAAAGCAAGATGTAAATATTACACAGGCAAATTATGCACGATAGCTTTTTTTTAAAAAAATAGTGAGTTTGCTGGCTGGACAAAACTATGCCATTAAATTAGAGATTATAAACTACTTCTATAAATTTCTTGCTTATTACCAGGTCTATATATCAGTCTGCAAATCCACCATTCATAGTTTAGGCCCATTTAAGTCAGTGGAAGTCTTCAGGGAAGTAACCTACACATATACACAAAAGTTTGCAGAACTGATGTCTTAGAGCAGTCTGTTTGCCTGAAAGTTACTTGTAACATTTTAAGATTAATTTAAATCCTGTTTAATCTCTGCAAGAACTGGGTCCTGTTGTCCAATTATACTAACAATTCATAAAGTTCTATTGATCAGTGAAAGTATTCCATTGCATTTACAATTCATTTAATCAGAGGATCTCCAAGTATTTTGAAAAGAAAGCTTCACAACCCCAGATAGCAGATTTAATTTTACATGTGTGTAAAATGAGGTGCAGAGAGGGTGTCACTTAAACTCACATAGAATAGGTAGGTAGCGAAGGATCCTCTGATAGACTACATTTCCTCAGCTGACCATAACAAGTTGCTCTTTATTTAAAGTGTGCATGTGGAAGCAGTTGCTCTTTTGGAATTCAGGTGTATGCATTTGAGCTGACTATTAATTTCATACTTTTTTAATCTTTGAAAACTTAGCTTAATTAGACTTTCATTTCTTTCTCCCCTTCTCCAAGTGCTCTTTTTTACGGTTTCCTTTCCCAAGAGATGGTTTCAATTTCCCTACATTACTATGCCCAACTCCAGAAAGGAATGTCCTATCATTCTCCCTCAGTTCCTTTCTCCTGAAAGGGAATCTCCAAGCTTGCCTTTTAAGGAGAATTTAATGTGTTCTTCCTACTCCTATCTTACACCTTATGAATATAAGTTACAGATTTGTATCTGCACTTTTCAGCAGTCATTTAAAGGACTGACATGAGAGAGGAAAGACTTGGAGCTGTTCATGCTACATATTATGATTATAAGCAGCAATAGGAACCTATGTGAACAAATGGAATGTTATGTATTTCAAAATAGAGGACAGGAATGTGCTGCTTTTCTCTTGCAGCGTGTGTGTATGTCTGAAGGATACATTTTCTGCAGTTAACATTAATGGGAGTCGTGGCTAAAATCTGCAAATTTCAGCTGCATATCTATCCCCTAAGCATTTCTGTAGATGCCAGACTTCCACTGAAGCTGGCTATAGGGAAAACAAGATATCCCACGGTTGTAGAAAAATTCCAGTGTCGTCCAAAGCACATTTGTCTGTGGTATAAGATTTTTCAGAAAATATGAATGGATTTTTCATTCAGAAAACCCAGGATAGCTATTAATCATATCCCACTGTGACATCTCTTGTAAAGCTGCAGTTTAAATAAAATAAATTTTCCTTTCAGACCTAAAGGCAAAACCTCTTGATCCAACGCTGTCATTTGTAAAGAATTAAATTAAGTCAAGAAGCAACAAGCGAACCTCAACCAAATTCAGGGATTGGCAGTTTTCTAAAGGATTTAAGCAGTGACCTAACTGCTCCCATTGAAGTCAATGGTAAAACTCCACATGCTCTGGTGGTGAGTACCAGTATGAAACACACTAAAATTTGGGTCGTCCGCCCGCAAATCCGCTGCCCACAACATTGACCTGGAAGTTTCCTAACAGAGTAAATCATGAGCTATCTGATATTTCTAATTCTAGTCCTGAATGTGAATTTGGAAGTTATAATGCTGAGCTGAACATTCCTTTAATCATCTGCGTTTGGTTCTAGGAAATGGGTGTGAGTTTCAGCAGGAAGTTTGGTTTTTTTCCCTTTTCTCCCCTGAATTGGTTTCCCATTCCTCATCGTTAACAGCTGGTGGACAGTGCTGTGGTGACAGTTTGCATAACTTTCTCCGTCTGTAATGTATCTGCCAAAGGTCCCATTTGGTTTGGGACTGCACCAGGTTTTGCTAGTCCAGCCTGGGAAATTGTGATTCTGCCTGATGTTCCAGGATTAGGGCAGTATTGCCGACGGGCCCAGGAGGCTTGTAGTGCTGCCGCTGTTAGAGCACAATTGCACCTCTCCTGACAACACAGTGACCCTTTCAAAAATCCACAGGCCTATCCTGCATGTTCAGATATGGTGGTGAATGTGATTAACAACCTACCTGACCGATCAAATAATGGATTCAAAGGACAATCTCCACTAGCCATTTTAGAGTATGTTTACACTTTGTGCTGGGAGGAGTGACTCCCAGTTCATGCTGCCTCTGATCAAGCTAGCACACTACAAATAGAGTGTAGCCCCAGGAGTACAAGCAGCAGGATATGCTAGCTGCCCTAAATACATTCCTAGTGTCTTGCATGGGTGTGTACTCAGGGCAGCTAGCCCTTCACGCTGCAACAACTACACTCAATTTTTAATGCACTGGCTTGATCAGAGCTAGCACGTGTATGTCTCTTCATGCTGGGAATTACACCTTCAGCTCAAAGTGTAGACGGACCCTCAGTCTATATCCAGGTTTCCCAACTTGTAGCTTACTGTAGTACAGGGGTTCTCAAACTAGGGGTCAGGACCCCTCAAGGGGTCGCAAGGTTATTACACAGGGGGGTTTGCGAGCTGTCAGCCTTCACCCCAAACCTCACTTTTCCTCCAGCATTTATAATGGTGTTAAATATGTCAAAAAGTGGTTTTAATTTATAAGGGGGGGGGGTTGGACGCAGAGGCTTGCTGTGTGAAAGGGGTCACCAGTACAAAAGTTTGAAAACTACTGCTATAGTATATAAGTAAGCTATTAGCCTGATCTATGGTGCTTTTATTTATATTTTGCAAGATAATAGAGTGGGGGTAGGAGATACTGTATACAAATAAAACAATTACACTTCTCTCCTGCCACCTAGCGCCATCATGGAGATCCTCACATTGCCACACTACAAAGTGTCATTGGCAAGGTGCAAAATCACATGTGCCATATGGAATCCCATTCCTGTTCATTTTAATTAGGATTGTATCATCTCTTAGGGCATTATCTGGGACAAGTAGTTTCATTTTCAGACTGCCAGAAATTATACCTCTCCAAGTGTAACAAAACAAGTACAAGAGAACTCCCTTTTTGTTTGATTACAGTGACAAGTATTTGAACCTCAGATAACACAGCTCAGCATAATAATTTTTACTGTTAAAATATCCATTCCCGTTTCACCAAAGGAAGGATTGAAGATCTCGTCACTCCTCACTGCAGATCAGGCAGCTTTTCTTTTAAACAAGGATTTTTATTTGAGGAAAGAAAGTGACATGATTTCAACTCCAAGAAAAGATGCTCCTAGGAGCTCATCCTGTCTCTGTTGCATGGGCAGACAGAGACTACAGTTATTGGCGTGCAGGCATGGAAAGCTTGGGGCCCACAGCTCTGTTGCTGGGGTTAAAAAAAAGAAACACAAACTAGGCCAGGGGCAGCATTTCTTTAATAATTTGAGACCCTACTCTGAGTACCAACTTCCACCTCAGTGCCCCATGTGAGCTTTGCTTAATAAGCGTCCTTAAACACAGGTCCTGTTAGTAGCAGCTATAAGTCTGCTGCACATCTCATGTCTGGCTCTGAGCCTCAGACTTCTCCCAGCAAATGTGCTGGAAGCTGCATGCATGCCTGAAGTCAATCAAGAACACCATTTTGTCTAATAACCGAGCCTGTTGCAACAGTAGCATGGGACTCTTTTGCAGCAGGAAAAGGTTTATGCAGGAACTGAATGAGTTAGTGCAGCGACTAGGTGACAGGAGATGGTGACAAAGCACAAGCAAAGATTTAGCAAAGAAAGTAGTTTAGAGAGTCCCCGAGAGGCCAAAGGAAAGGGGAAAGTTAAGAGTTTTGGGAAGAGAATAAAGGAGACAGGCTCCTAGTGGAGAATTGCACTTTGCCTGCCAAACATAGGCAGTTCTGATATTGCCACTGTCCAGGCACCTCCCTTTCCCAAAACTCTACAGAAAGGGACAGGGAAAGTAGCTGGCTGAAGATCAAGTTAGGAAGGAAATTAGGATAATAAGGACCAAAAAAAGAAGCAGCAGCTAGTTTCAGCTAAGATTTTCCTGCATCTTATAATGTGAATGTATTGAATTGTGTAACATTTTCACTGCTGTAAATAGCTTTGCTTACTGTTTTCTTTAGTATTGAAACCTTGGTTTTCTTCAACTCTCTCATGAGTTAGGAAGAACAGATTGTAATTTGCTGGCTTGTGTATGTCTCACTGCCCTCTAGTGGATGGAATAGGAATTGCTTTACAGTGTCTCTGTAACACCTATAATGATAACACACAATAATTTTCTTTTAGCTCAGCTGCCTGGGCTTTTGAAGTAGGAGGACCTGGGTTCTATCCCTGATGTCACTGTGAAGTTCCCCCTTCTCTCGCTGTAGTCTGCATCTACACTCCGGAGTTATAGCGGCATAGCTACAGAATCATATCTATGCCTCTATTGTGCCTGTAGTATAGACGTGGCCTCATAAACCTGCAAAGAGTCTTTAAGCACTAAAGCACACACTAGGAGCAGCGTCTCTTTCCCACACAAGCCTATTACTATGCCGATAAGGGATCTCAGATAGCAGCACTTATGCAGCTTAATACTGCTGAGATCAGGTATTACTTTCCAGACCGGAAAAACAATTTCTGAGGAATCAGTAAGAAACCTTATTCTCATTTAGTTAAATATTTCGTGAAGACATCGCTCAAGCAGGGGCTCCCTGGAAACTTTTCACACAGTGTGCACAACTTTACCACACTAACTTTAACTTACCAGGATGTCAACACACACTTTATCTTACGTTAGGCAAACCTTACTCATGTCCACCCCTCCAGGGCTCTCTGCTCCCCTACTCCTGGCTGGCTCCCCCATACAGGCACTCATTGTAGCTGTACTTTTAGCAGGTCATGAGGCTGTTGCTGGGTGAGTCTTGTGGGCAGAGCCAAGGAGATACAGGCTGCGGGAAGAGGGGTGAGGCCAGACGGGCCACTATGGGGAGCACCAGTGTAGGAGCCAGTCCCAGGCAGCGGCAAGGAGGAGCAGCACTGGCCACCTCCTGCCTTCTTGCAGTGGGGGAGTTGGAGGTGGCAGCAGAGCCAAAATTGAACCAAACCTGAGCCCCATCCCCTGAAGCTCAGGTTGTGCCATCCTCCTACCCCTGAATTGAGCCCTACATTGCCTATGCCATAATCAGGCCCTGCCAGTGGTACGCACTGTGCATGCAACTGCAGGCACCACTGCATACTAGTCAAGAAAAAACTTAAAATGCCCCTATGCTCTTGCAAGGCTTTTTTCCCTCTGTATCTAAAGCCACTGCATATTACCAAAACAAAACAAAAACTTGTGGTTGAGTGTACCAGTCTCATCTCCCTGCCCATACTCACTGGGAGCTACCTAAGCTAGACAATGAGAGATGCCAGTTAGAGGGATGTATCCTAATGGAGATAGGTGGCTAAGCCTAAAAGCAGGCTGCAGGGAGGCACCTATCTCTGCTTGCCATCCACAAGTGGGGAAGATGGGCACTGGGCTGTCTAGGTCACATGCAAGGCTTAAAGTAACAGGAGCCTGCTCTCCCTTATATCCTTTAGCCTAGTTGGTAGGATACTCCCCTAGGAGTTGAGAGACCACCTAGCTCAAATCCCTCCTTCTTCTGAGGGAGAAATAGATTTGAACAGGTACCTGCTATGTCTCAGAGTGCTCTAACCACTAGGCTTTAGAGTCATTCTAGCTCTTTCACTTGCCCAGTTAATATTTAATTATTCAATTCAAGTGAAACAACATCAACAGGAGGGAGTGAAGGAACCACATATCAGAATATTCTATAGACTAATGGTTAGGGCATGCACCTGACAGGTGGCCCATTCTTGTTCAAATCTCTTCTTCCCTCCAGAAGGAGGAGGAGGAAGTTGACCTGGGAAACCTCCCCCATCCTGGGCTCATTCCCTATCCATGAGGCTAAAGGGAGGTTCCCCCTGACAGTTTTGTGTGAACTTGTTTGGAGGGACCTGATCTGGTAGGCAGTCTCTGAGCACACCTACCAGATCAACCCCCTTCTCCCATGTGACTTAGACAGCCAAACCCCTATCTTTCCTGGTTTGGGAATCACTTGGGGGCTTAGGAGATAGGTGTCTGGATACCTATTATGAGGCAGCGGCAGCACCCATGCTCAGGCAGGAGGTAGGGACACAGGCACCTAGAGTGAAGCTGCAGTGCACATGACATAAACTTAGGTGCCAAGTGAGTTTAGGTGCCTGTAGGATTAAGTAGCAGGCAGGCTAGAGTTTGGTGAATCACAATGGTGCCTAAAAACAGGACTTAGGTACTTAAGTACCTTCATAAATCATACCAATTTTCCTTACCTTAGAGAGGGACTCAAGCCGTAGTACAGGGCACATTCTACACACTAAAAGAATGGGAGTAAGGAAGTCTGCTTACTAGTTGCCTTGTCACAGGGCATGCTGGGAATGGGGAGGAGTCCAGGGCCAGCTTCAGCTTCTCAGTTAGTGTCAGAGAAAGTGGTGTATGTGAGTGATAGCTTCTGGGTTTTCAGTCAGCTGACTGGAGGGGGTTGACGTTTTTTCAATGTTTATCAAATCTTGAAATTGGAATTGAAATTTGAATTATTTTTGTAAAAAATAGTAACTTTCTGACTGGGTAAAGAAATGGCTGAAATGTTTGATTTTCAAAATGTAGGGAAAGGAGGGAGCCAATTTTTTTCTTAACCTACAAAATATAATTAAAACTGATATATAGGTAAGGGCTTTCTTATTTGTAAATACCTAGGATTCATTTTAAGGGAAACTTTAGGGCAGTAGGGGGGGCTAGATTGTATGTAAGTCTGCATGTGTCCTCTGGTGCAATAAACCTCTCCATATTTAAACAATGCTCTAGCTTTGTTCTCTCTTATCCTATCAGTCTGAAAGAGGTAGGGTATTCTGACTAACACCTGTGACCTGGTGATGGTATCTGTTATACTAAATGCACTCATGATAGATTTATATTTTCAAGAAAAAAATCCAAAGGAGCAATACTGGCTGCTGTTCCTCTATTGGTACTTCAAAGCCAAATGGTTACAGGGGATTGCAGAATTTCTCTGAATCACCATGAACTTCTAAGAGGGTATTACACAAAGAATAGTAAAAAAAGTAATTCTATAAATATGGATATATAAAATGTGTCACTTGTATGCAGCAGCTATGTCAAGAATAGAATCCTGTTTTGTTTGATCTATTAGAAATCACAGCATGCAAAACATATTCATCATGTAGTGATGCAGAGTTAAGCTTTGTTTCACAGGTGGTGGTTATATCATAGCCTGTTGTACGTTATTCAGCCTATAAAGCAACTTTTCATGGCTGGCTGACCATTTTGATGTGTGGGACTTAATTCACTTTACTGGTAAAATGCTGCCAGGTCATCTCAGCAAACAAATTATTTTTTATAAGGCCTGGCAGTGGCTCAGTATTTGTTATATAAATGTTTTTATGTTTATAATGTTATATTTATATATATACACAGGTTTATTATTTTTAAAACATATATAAACTTGGGTCTTGTATTAATTCTCTTGGGAGCCTGGAAGCCTAGAACCAAAATCTATCCTTACTGCATTTGTGGTTTTCCCCTTGATTGTGTTATGGTAGCCTTGCTTATTGTTAATGAGCTGCTGATCTTAAAGGTCTCAAACTCAAAAAACCAGATTTACAGTTCAGATTATATCAATTCCAACACACATGCTTGCTCACATCTGTGTACTGAATCTAATTGTGACGTACCATGCAATTATCTCAGAAATGTGACCCAGATATGTGGAGAGATGGGACTAGACCCCTTTTCATTCTTCAGCTCCAAAAAATACTCCAATGCTCAAGTGAAACATGCACTCCTGTTGCTAGTAGTACTAATAGGTCATTTATCTGCTCTGTGAGCCAGCCATTCAAGGGCATTATTACTCACCCACTGATAAATAGAAAGCCAGTAGTTTCCTGCTGCAGTAGGTACTACAGAACACAAGATCACCCCACTGGGCTGTAATCCCAGCAACCTCTAATCAAGAGGAGATGAGTGAAGGATGGAGTAACTATCTTGCTTCTATCACTTCTGTAGCGGATCTGGCATTAATTTAATGATTCTAATATTTTGTAAGTTAGAAACAGGTGTTTGTAAGTCTTTTCCACATAGGTTCTTTGCAATGCTTAGAAAAAACTAGAGTATGTAATAGAAATGCCCACTGAGATGCTGTAAAGAATGTTCTGATCTCTTAGAGGCACCATTCTGGCAGGCTGGGTTATGATTAGTGTGACATGCTGGCTGCAGACAATGCAGTTAGGAGGATGGAAGGCGGATAATGCAGCCACCTGTATCGAGGACTCAGCTGCATTATGACTTGTCAATGCACACTGTCTCTTATGGATGTCATTTGCTGGTTTCTCATTTTGCTAGATTCCTATTATGCAATAATTCCTTGTGTGAATATTTGAGCTAAAACTGGCTGAAAATTGTTCTGAGAGTCCCTTCAGCTGTTGTAAAGCAGAAGTGGTGCCTAGCCATATCCAGACTGACTTGTAAAGGAACATGGTAAGGAAGCAGTTTCTTCTTCTTGTATCCCTGGGAATTTAGATCTATTATGGCACAAGGTGAGATCTCACTTATCTCCTGCTGCCCATTTTTCTCTATACCGACATGAATGTCTCTAGTACACAACTCCTCATTAGTTGTCCTAGGTGCTGAAAAATTGGACTTTGCTTCTGACTTTTGATCTCTTGTCAGAGCACAACACTGATAAAAAGTGGTATGTTTGCTTAGGAAGCCGGTCGTTTTGGAGTCTTTGGCCCAGGTCGACAAAGGCTTTTAGGCTCCTAACTTCCTTTGATTTCATAACCTCTTCCTGTTCACATCCCCTTTTAGCATTTGATTCTGCCCAGGTTTACAACAGAGATGGGGAGTTACGGAATTAGGGTTATATCCTCAAAAGTATTTAGGTGCCTCCATGTCTTTGAGGATCTGGGTCTTAACCCCCAGATTTGGAATTGAATGAGTGTTGTTTTTCCTATTTCATGTTGGTTACTTTCCTATAAACACAGCACACTGTGGCACAGATCAGTAATGTCTGAAGAGTGTGAGGGAGTGTTGCAGATCAACTCTGAGGTGCACTGGGAGAGCTGGGCTGGGAAGCGCTCAAAGTACTTCCTGCATTTTATCTAGTTCAAGTCAGTGCAAGGAGTCTCTCATCTTCATGAGTGGTAAATGTGCTGTTAAATGTTATAAAAGGTAATGAAGAGGACTGCACTGTATGCTTGGGCATTGCTATGTGAGTGTGAGACAATTCTTCTTGCCCAAAATGCAGAGAGTCTGCAGGTGGAATAAAAAGGAGATCTAGAAAGACAAACATTTTGCTCATAATTAATTTTGAAATGATCCCCCTCCACCCGCAAAGTACTTCAGTCAAATACTCCCCTAGTCTAACCTCAGTGAGAACTGCCAATGCCAACCATCTGGTTTTCGACTGGAAGACTCATTTGAAAAGGGACCCTGGCAGCTCCAGTCAGCACTGCTAAGGGAGGCTCCTTGCATGACCTAGCTTCGCCTGGCTCCCGGAAGCGGGTGACATGACTGGCTCTTAGGCTCAGGGATGGCCATGGGAGCTCCGCGTGCTGCCCCTGCTCAGAGTGCCAACTCTACAGCTCCTATTAGCCAGGACCACGGCCAATAGGAGTTGTGGGGCAGAGCCTGGGGTCACAGGCAATGCACAGAACCCCCTGGCTCCCCCACCTGGAAGTCAAACATGCTGGCCACTTCCAGGAGCTGCCTGAGGTAAGTGCCGCCCAGCTGGTGCCCACACCCTGACTCCCTTCCCGTCCCCCAAGTCCCTGTCCCAGCCCTGAGCCTTCTCCTTCACCCTAACTCCCTCCAGAAGCCCACATCCCCTCCTGCACTTCAACCCCCTGACCCAGACCATAGCCCCCTCCTACACCGCAAAACTCTCATCCCCAGCCCCGTCCCAGAGCCCACACCCCACAGTCAGAGCCTGCATCCTCTCCCACACCTCTGCCCCAGCCCTGATCCCTCTCCACCCCAAACCCATCAGCCCCATCCCCATCCCCAGCCCCAGCCCCATCCCAGAGCCCACATCTCCAGCTGGAGTCCTCACCCCCTCCCACACTCCAGCCCCAGCCTGGAGCTCCCTCCCACACCCTAAACATTTCATTTCTGGCCCCACCCTAGAGCCCACACCTCCAGCTGGAGTCCTCACCCCTCCCGCAACCCAATCCTCTGCCCCAGCCCAGTGAGAGTGAGTGAGGGTGGGGGAGCATGAGCGATGGAGGGAGGGTGGATGGGGGATGGAATGAGCAGGGGTGGGAGCTCAGGAAGGGGTCAAGGCAAGGGTGTTTGGTTTTGTACGATTAGAAAGCTGGCAACCCTTAACCTCACTGAAATGAATGGATTTATGGTAGGATTGAGTTTGATTTCCCCACAAGGGGCAGTTAATTGGTTTATAAGTGAATACTCTCTGCATGGTTCTATGTACCAGAGCTTGAGTACAGTTTGCATTCAAGGAGAAGCACAGCCCCAAGTGGGCTAAATCTTTCTCTATACAGGTGATTAGCTACAATCATCCCTAATGTCCACTCATAGACTGCAATGGAAGTGAATTTGCCCACTGAGTTCACAGGGATTACTCCTATCAGTTTGCCGGGTATGATCTGACCTTATAAGGAAAACGTTTGAATGTCACTTATTAGGGCCCTAGCCTTGCCTTGAGTTATGGGCTTTAAAGGGACAAACAGCACAAATGCACCAGAGTATTTGCTAATTTGCAAATATGCCCTTATTGTCCTCAGTTCCTGATTTTTCAAGGGTGCTATAGTTCTAAAGGGGCATTTCAAGAGCCAGACACAGAGTCAACGGATTTATGCCCAGTTTAGCTGGTAGTTCCCTGTGAGATGCTAAAGGACTATAGAGGGAAATATTTTAAAAAGATAAAGGAAGAAAGGAGCATTGGTTTCTGAATGACAGCTTTAGAGGTAAATTTATTATATATTTACAGAAACCATCTTGAGTAGAGAAATATACATCTGAAAAGCACTTAAGACTGTCTTCTCTTGCAAGAGCTTTAATCATGACATTATTTTAAATGCCAGTTAAGGCATGAGATTCATCCAGCCTGCAAAAAGCATGTGTAATCTGAAAAGTCATCCTCCTTTTCCACCCCAGCCTAAAGGCAGGCTGCCTGGTCTGTCTGCAGGTGTTTCATTACCCCATGGGCTGGTATAGCAGCCAATGCTCCTCTGCACCTGACCTCACATGGAGGATTTAGATCACTGGATATGTGGACTCAGTCCATTCCCCACTCCTCCGGGTCCATTTCTGTTTGACTGTGGGCAGCCCTAAGCTCTGTTCCAGGTTGCGTGGGAGGAGCTGGAGACTCCGATTCACTGCTGTTCCATCTGTGGCTTACCAGGCAGCCCCTATATGAAGCTGTAAATGGTGTGAACCTCCACTGCTTCACTTACAGATAGGAATTGTATCATGCTCCTGTGTTTGACTATGAAGGTCTGATTTATACATGTCATAGAACCTGAGTACACTATAAGCTTTCAGTGCTTGATAAAATTGAAAAGCTTCACTTTTTAAATGAATAAAGGGAAATACACTTTTACAGCACATTGTACACTTTTACACCAGCTGTGTCTAGAGTGCTTTACAAATATAGCAAAGGAAAGTCACTGCCCCCAAAGAGCTTACAAACTAAGGTGATTACCAGATGGAGTCAAGCAAGATTTTCTCCTCCTGCCTTAGTATTGCTCAGTCAGGTGCTTTATGATGGCTTTCAGCCTTCATTTGGAGTAAGTATGGTTCTCAACTGCTGAGGGGAAGGTACTGTCTGTTTTATCCTTTTGTTGTATAAGAGGCAATACAAATTTCAAAGTGAAAAGGATAGAGTGCACTCCTTACCTGTGATTGCTTGTTTATAGTCTAAATAGATTCTAGTTATTTCCATGTTTCAACCACATCAGCTCATATGGCAGTCATTGCTTTTCTCAGATAAACTCGGGGCTGACTATTTAAAAAGAGGAAGGAAGCAGGCTATAGAATTTTCAAGCAGCGGTGTGAAAAGCCTTTGAACATATTTTACTTGGTCATGGTGATATATAGCCCTGATAAGAATTTCCACCAAGTGGCATTATATCTCAAGTTGACTTTTTAATTGATTTGGCTCCTCTGATCTGTACTGTAGTAGACATGCACAACTAGCCTTTGGAATGAGTCCAGGGTGTAATGGAAAGTTCACTGAAACCCCATCAGCTCTTGTTAAACCTCAGTGAATTTCAACCCAGCACATTTCCTTTGAATAATTAAACGTAGTTAAGTTGGAGTTGGATTTGAACCTCTGGCTCACAACTATACTTCACAAGGAAAGAGATGATAAAAAACCCCTTTTGTGATGGATAACTGCACCTGGCAGTTCAAGGTGGATATTTTTGCAACACTTCTCACATTTCCAGGTTCAGAGTCCATTCTTCATCAGTTGCAATACTGAACTGGTAAATTCTCTAACTTGTACTTTTTCTGGCCCCAACCCCCTTTCTTATGTAACAGCCCAAGTGTTTTATACTCTGCATTTGTATCACCTTCCATCACTAATTTACTTCTTAGCAGTGGTATGTTACCAGGGTAGTTACTGTATTATGCTAACTCTTACAAATGAGGTACAGAGATTTGATAATTTATCAAAGTAAGCCTGGGAGAGCTGGAATAAAGCCTAGGTCTCCAGAGTCCTAGGCTTGTGCTTTTGACATGAGACCATATATTGTGTATGATGCTCAGACATACTCTTATCTCAAAAAAATTCCAGACACACCTTTTTATATAGATAGATAGATATAGGACTTTAGAGTTCCAGATGCTTGGCACCTTTGATTATCAGGTCCTATGTATTTAGATGTACAATAATCCCCCAATATCTTCAGCAGGGGCCAAAAATGGAAGATGGCTTCTTGTTGTCACTGTGTATCATCAGAAAACTGTTTCACCCATGACTTTGGGCAGGAAAACAGTGTATGAACTGAAAAATCCCTCCTGGACTCAGCTATGTAAGAGGTGCATCAGGTCTTCAGCACTTATGGCTAAGAAGGCTCTGTTGTGTTTCCCACCATGAGGTGCAGACTGTGCAGTACACATCAAACTTTTCCCAAACAGTTCTTGAACGCTCAGTCTTCCAAATGCTTTGCTCTGTTTAATAGCAGAGATGGGCCAGGCTTCCAAATTCAGATCCAGGTCTGAACTTTTCCAAAGTTTGTTTGGTTTGGTCTGGTCTGGTCTGGTCTGTCTCTAATACAGGTGCTACTAAAAGAAGGAAAGCAGTATGGATTAGTGGCTTGGCCGCTGGCCTGAGCATCAAGAGGCTTGAGTTCTGGTCCCAGCTCTGCTGCTGGCCTGCTATGTGACCAGAGGCAAATCCCTTCTCCTCTCTAGGTGTTCCCTTTCCTAACCTTTGTCTCATCTGTTTAGACTGTAAAAGATTGTTTGTACAATGCATAGTGTAATAAAGGTCCCAATCTTGGTTGGGGCTACAAGATGCTAGTGAAGTATGACTATATGTCAAACTATTTCCCAGATTCCAGTGATGTTTTACTTGCACAATTTTTTGGTCAAATACTGCCCCCAAGTAAATATTTGTTTTTAATGAAGAGAGTGTAGGAAAATAAACTCAGAATTTATCAAACAAGAACAGGCTGGTACAACTTAAGAAAACAGCTAATTGGAAGGTTTTCAATGAAGTTTATACCAGTGATTATCAAATTATGCTTTCTTGTTGGCCCATCTTATTATCTAATTAGGCTCTGCCTTGCTGAGCTGCTTATGTCTGCATGGCTGAACAGCACTGAGCCAATTACTTCACATTATTGTTGCATTGCCCTAATACTGTGTAAATGGATTTGAGTTAAAAGATATCCTCTCTCTGAACTGTAAACCAGCACCTTGTGTTTTGTACAGAAATTAATTTTTTCATTCCACCTGAGGAAAGGGGTGTGCTGAACTCTGATCAAACATTAGATACAGTTCAGTAGTCATAAGTAAACCTAGAAGATTCTGATTTGATTTGGATAAGCAGCTCAAAGCTTGGATGTTCGTCTGAACTTTTGGGGGCTCCCTGTGAAATTCTCCCCCTCCCATATTATCTTTTGGGAATTTTGAATTATTCCATTTTATCTATGTGTGTTTCGGTCCTACCCCCAGGGAGTGAGCAGTGCTAGCGGGTGTTACAGAGTGAGCCTGCCCTGCACTCAACCCCACAGCTTGAACCTAACCCGACCCTCACCTCACGGCGATGGCTCGTGTCCTGCAGGGCTAGGCCCAGCTCCCTGCTCTGGGCATTGCAACCTGGCATGCAGGGTCACAATGCCACTCATGTTTGGCCCAGCTGCCCCTCCATCATGATGATGGTGGGTCAGCCGGGCCAAACCAGAGTGGCACTGTGACCCTGCATGCCAGGTTGCAGCACCTGGAGTGAGGAGCCAGGCCAAGGACCATGGGACAGGAACCACAGGAGCTGCCTCTGCCAAGTGAGTTTGTCATTTTATATGTTGTTTTGCATTTTATTTCATTTGTCAAAAAAAAAAAAATCAGGCTTCTGCTTATCTTTCTGCTCCTCATGAAGCAGTGGAGGCTTCTTAAGACAGCATTCACCTGCTCTGGTTTCTGTTACCAGTAGCAAGGTTATTGTTGCAGGCTACTGTAAAACAGTTCTGAACCTACAACATCCAAGCACGCCTGAACTCTGAAGGAATTTGGATACAGATCTTACCTGCTTGTCTTGCTCTAAGTGCACCATAAAACAAAACCCTTCTCTAACATACCAGATAAATCATACATTCTTCCTCATCCAATCAGCCATTAAGAAAGAACAGCAATCACACACACCGCTTCTGCTCCTTCCCTCTTGCAAACCCTACCTGCTCCTTAAAAGCTTAGCAGAATACATTGGCCTTTCAGTGTGTCCTGAAGGTCAGCTGATTCATTCTGTGTCAGGTCCAGCTGGGAAGCAAATTCCGGAATCCTGGGTCCCACCCTGAGAAATACCCTGCAAGTAGTTGCCTCTTGTTAAAACCAGGAAATTGTCATCTCAGGTGTCTCTGCTGATCACTTGCTAAGATATCTCATCATCGGAGAGGAAGTCTGTCAGATCACTAGGTCTGAAATGATTTCCCCCCCCCCCCTTTTTTTTACTCAAATCTATCAAGACAAGAAGCCTGTCACACAACAGGCCAACCCAAAACCCTAATACAAGCCTCCTTAATTTTGGGGGGAAGGTTGGGTTTGGATTCAAGCTTTGTGGCTCAGACCCTTTTCCAGTACCTGTGTCTAATTAATTAGTTAATTATTATTATTATGTGTATGACCATACTGCCTAGGAGCACTAGTCATAGACTAGGACCCCTTTGTGTTAGAAGTTGTACAAACACAGACCAAAAAGACAGTTTCTGGCCTCCACTGTATCAAAGCTTATTCTGTCTTCCACATGATGACCATGGAATTAAACCCAGGTCTCCCACCTGCAAATACAGTGGATTCATATTAGGTTTCATTGTTTAAAAATATGTTTCTTTGATGTTCACTATGCTCCTTCATTTGTATTTTTTTGTCTTGATGTCCACAGGATTAAATAAAACTTTAATTTGGTATTGGAACAAATAACCTTTTTCAGTTATCTAAAAACAAGTGAACTGTAATTGTACGAGACAGATGAGTCCTACTTCTTAGCACCAAGTGAAGAGGATTGTCTGATGTTTAATTTAGTAAAGGAAGTCACTTGATAATGCTTAAGTGTGTCTGACACCTAGTAAGTTTTATTTGTTAATCTTTTTAACTTTTCATTTTATCATGACAGGGTTCTGAAAGCAAATAAGATAAATGAGATTAAATCTGTCATCCTGAATTACTCTGCAAGGAGTTATGTGCAGAATTGCTCTATGCCAAAGATGCATAATTATGCAGAAAATGCTGCCTGTGTAATTGTGTGCTTAGTTCACAGATTCATAACTATCTACAATATGTGCTTCTGCTTTGTACTGGCTCTAATTTTTGTAGTAAACAAAACGATTAAAGGGCTCTTCTCTTGGTGAATTTCTCCTTCTAGCACAGCTGAGGAAAAATAATAGCGGTAGTCTGCAGATTTCCTAGTTTGGGTTAGAGATCTAAATTAAACTTGGAACAGGGGGCTTATTGTGCCCTTTATTTCCAGTTAACTTGAATTTAAATGTTTACTGTTATATGAGGAATAGCTTCTGTAGGAGGTAGGGAGTCTTCGAGGCTGCAGTTGTGTCAGGTGGGACATATCTGATTGCTTTGTACCAAAACCATGTGAAGTAAAAAAAAATCTGGCATTGTCTCCCCTCACTTATCTTTTGCTTTTGCTTCACCTGCGTCTGACGAAGTGGGTATTCACCCATGAAAGCTCACGCTCCAAAACGTCTGTTAGTCTATAAGGTGCCACAGGATTCTCTGCTGCTTTTACAGATCCAGACTAACACGGCTACCCCTCTGATACTTGAAATATTCTGGACAGTAAGCAGATGGAGGTGGAGGAAGGCAGTTAACGCCACAAATGCATTTTTATTTGTGCCTTGGCCTAGACTTGAATCCAAGTCTCCAGAAGAGAAAGGCATCTCTCTTATGGAATCTGCACAAACATGACTGTGAACTTCCTCTCTTGGCATTAAAAGTGCAAGGTACCAAAAGTCATACTTGTTGCACAGAGTATTAGTAGCAAAAGAAACTTCCAAACTGCGTTTAAGGCTTCTGTTATTTTTTGCCTAAAAATGGGAGTGAAGGAAGAACAGTTAGAATGTGCTGTTTCTAGGGAATCCTTTGCCCATCAAACTGTACTTTTCATCTGATTTTTTTCCCCTGAAGTTCTCCTTCAAAGAGGCTGAGATTGTTGCATGAAAGTTTCAGAATACCTTTGGCTTCTTAAAAACATATCTTTACTGAGATTGGTTTTGGCTTGATCCCAGTTTCTGCTTTTACTTGTCATTCTAATTTACAGAGGAAAAACTCAGAAGCCCCTTTCATAAGATCTCATTTTACACAATATTTCATGCTACATAAAAATTCTGGAAGGAAAAAGTAGAAAGGAGGAAACCAGAGTCTGGCTAATATTTATGATGACTCCTTATACCCTTTATTTCAACTTCCGTGAAGTCTTTCAGTTGTGCTACTCATCCAGTAAATGAACAGCTTAGTTTGTGGTTATAGTTTTCCTAACGTTATGCTGTGGTTGTTGGGAATGTGACAAGGTAAATCACACACAAGAACTTTAACAGTTATCACATTAATCGTCCAAGGCAGTTTAACTCATTAAAAACCTGCTCTGTGTGGCCAATTATCTGTAAGAATGACTTTCCTGTCCTTTGGTTTGCTGACTTATCCCTTCCCTGCTTGACAAGTGAGGAGCAACTTCATAATCCTTAATTGCTGAGATGTCTTGTCTCATTCACTGGGGAAAATGGATTCATCAGTAGCTGGATGGAATAGAATTATAACAGCTTTAGAGAAGGAAGTTCCCTGAGCAAAGTTTATCCCATAGCGGCTTACTGCTGGGTTTCTTACACTTTCCTTTGAAGCATCTGGCCAAAGTCGGTAACAGGATATTGGTCTCTTCTAGCATGACAATTCTGCAGTCCAGTCCCAAACAAATCCAGCAAATATAGGCTGACTGAAGCAAAGAAAGGCGAATAGGCCTCTTTAGCTTAGTTGTTAGTAAAGAATCTTACAGGCACTCTGTGAAGTAAAATGGGGGACGCCTCGTACTGTTACAGTGGTTGGGGAGGGAAGGGGAGTGTAGGAGAATCTCTGTGTATTGCTCATTCACTAGCAGACGGAACATGCAAATGGCTCTGTCATTCTAATACTAGCCACAAGGGCCTCTTTAATGGTCTTTCTCCAAGGTCAACAGCACCATTCACAGCTGTTCAAAATGATATGTCTGGAACAGAACAATTTGAATTAGATTTGGGGAAAGGTTGGCTGCTTTATGAGTATTACAGTCTGGCTCAAACGTAGGTGTAAGTAACAGCCAAATATTGGTGATGATGAATGATATACACTAATGGGGGCAGGGCATTACGCTGCTGTGGGCATGGGGTAATGCCTGACTGTCAGGACTGGTACAGATTAAAGGTGCCCTGCCAGTTGTGAGGACTCAAACTTTTTGGTTCTATAATTTTTCTTACTTCTGTTTGCAAAATCCATGTGACTTTTTAATATGCTTTTTCTTTTTCATAGAATCATAGGACTGTCGGGCTAGAAGGGATCTTGAATGGGCACCTAGTCCAGTCTCCTGTGTTGAGCTAGACCTAGGCCATCCCTGGCTGGTGTTTGTCCAACCTGTTCTTAAAACCCTTCAATGATGGGGATTCCACAGCCTCCCTTGGAAGCCTATTCCAGAGCTTAACTAACCTTATGGCTTAACAGCCCTTAGCATATTAGAGGGGTAGTTGTGTTAGTCTGTAGCTACAAAAACAATGAGGAGTCCGGTGGCACCTTAAAGACTGACAGATTTATTTGGGCATAAGCTTTTGTGGGTAAAAAACCCCACTTCTTCAAATGCATGGACTTCATCAGATGCATGGTCCATGCATCTGAAGAAGTGGGGTTTTTTGCCCTAGAAAGCCTATGCCCAAATAAATCTGTTAGTCTTTAAGGTGCCACTGGACTCTTCGTTGTTTTTCTTAATATATTAGAAGACTGTTATCTTCTTTTCTCAAGACTAAACGTGCCCATTTTTATTAACCTTTCCTCATAGGTCAGGTTTTCTAAACCTTTTATCATTTTTGTTGCTTTCTTCTGGATTCGCTCAAATTTGTCCACATCTTTCTTGAAGTGTGATGACCAGAACGGAACACAATATTCCAACGGAAGCCTCTCTAGTGCTGAGTAGAGTGGGACAGTTACTTCACATCTCTTACATACGACACTCCTCTTAATACATCCCAGAGTGATTTTAGTCTTTTTTTGCAACTGCATCACATTGTTGACTCATATTTAATTTGTGATCCACTGTAAGCTCCAGATTCTTTTCAGCCAGTACTAATGCCTAGCCAGTTATTCCCCATATTGTAGTTGTGCATTGGATCTTTCCTCCCTAAGTATAGTACTTTGCACTTGTCTTTATTGAATTTCATCTTGTTGATTTCTGACCAATCTCTGATTATCAGGGTTGTTATGAATTCTAATCCTGTTTTCCAGAGTGCTTGCAACACGTCCCAGCTTGATGTCATCGGCAGCTGCACCGTACTGCTTTCTTCTTTGGTGGCAATTCAGCGGCAGGTCCCTCTGAGAAGGACCGAGGGACTCGCTGCTGAATTGCTGCTGAAGAGCCCGACATGCCGCCCCTTCCGCTTAGCTGCCCCAAGCACCTGCCTGCTGAGCTGGTGCCGGAGCTGGCCCTGCTTCCCTCATAGAAAGAGGTTTTGCAATGATTTCCAGGAGTGATATTTACAGACTTAAGGGCTCTCACTGGGGAGAACTGAGTAGGAAATAAAAGAGCTTGATGGAAATTATTTGTTTTCCTATTTGTACATCCTCTGGAGATTGAGAGATTCAGTTCTAATTAACATCAGTGGGAATCAGGAGTAACCCCAATTGAAGGCATAAAGTTATTCTGTTTTAGTGACTGAAAGCAGAATCTTTGCCACTGATTACAGAAGTTCCATGTCAGGGTGCAGCAGTGACACAAAAAGGAAAATGTGAAGTCATTTAAAAAAAAAAAAAAAGATTGCTTCATAACGCAAGAGCTCTACAAATAAACAATTCAGTCCTTTCTGCCCTATAGAACTATGCTGCTTTACAGAGGGCAGATAATATGCACTGTAGATCATTGAAACCAGCCGTAATAGTTGTTTCAACTCCTAGGTAACAAATTCAACCACTGTACGACCTGTGGGGGCTCGTAATGGTGCGTCTCTGCTTGCATGCTGTGAACAGGAAGCTGCTACTTGTTACATCATAAAACGTCCTCATCTGTAATTCTTTCTCTCTGCAGGTGCCCCTGGTTAACAAGAGCCATCTCCCCAGCCATCCCTGTGTACAATGGGCTCGTGTTCTTGTTCGTACTTGCAAACTTCAGCATGGCGACGTTCATGGACCCTGGAGTTTTTCCACGAGGTAATGGGGGATGGGTGTAAAAAATAGGCCAAGGCAAACAGTCGGGTTTCTGAAGCAGCACATATGCCATTTGTTTCGTTCCCCCTCCTATTTTTATCCTCAGCTGGCGGTAAATGCGAGGATGTAGCTAAGTCGTGGATACGCTCCGTCAGTTTCTGAAATGGAAAGAGTTTTTGTTTCTCCTTGTACTTGCTTGAATTGGTAATCTGGGGCCTGGCATTGGATAATGTAGCTCTCATTGAGAAGATAGCCAGACTGATGTGATTGCGATTAGTATCCCCTGTGTCATGCTGGCACATTGGATTTACGTCATTGCCTTCACAATAGGCAGCTGAGCACGATGCAGTGGAGGGCTGAGCTTCTGAAAGCGGCTGCATTAAAACAGCGATTCACTCCAGCAGGCTTAGAACAAACACAGTAGGACTGAACACTAAAAAAGATAATGATTAAGGCCTTTGTTAGAGTGGATTTTTAAAAATATATTGTAAAAGAAATAGATGTTTAATAGAGTGCTGATTGAACAGGATAAAAACTGTTTGTTTATTGTTATGGAAACAATGCCATGGCTATTTCTTTTAAACCATCAAAATGAGACAATTACTGCCTCACTTTGTCCCTGTTCCAATAGTCATTCACACACAGCTTGCAACAGAGCCTGTTTTAGGGGAGATCACAAAACACAAGGCTCCCTGCCCCTTGCAAAGTGCATTTTCTCACCTGCATTCAGTACCTTCTCTTCATTGTTCCCTTGAAGGAGCCGAGTAATGTAACTGCTCGTGCAAGTGATGCTATTTCTTCTCAGACAGAAGCCAGTGATAAACATATTCTATTTATATAGCTTCTTTCAGCTGCCAATCTCAGAGGCCTTTACAAACACTGATTAAGGTAAATATTATCAGGGCTGCCCAGAGGATTCAGGGGGCCTGGGGCAAAGCAATTTCGGGGGCCCCTTCCATAAAAAAAAAAGTTGCAATACTGTAGAATACTATATTCTTGTGGGGGCCCCTGCTGGCCTGGGGCAAATTGCCCCACTTGCTCTCCCCCCCCCCGGGTGGCCCTGAATATTATTATCAAGTTTAAGTGATTAAGGTAAATATTATTACCAAGTTTAAGGGTTAACTCACAGTGAGGTTAATAATTTGCCTCCAAGGTCATATGGGGCCAAATTTTCAACCATATTTAGGTTCCTAAAGATGCAGATAGGCAACTGCTATCTCCAAAAGCACCTGGGGCTTAACTCTCATTCAAATCAATAGGTGTTAGACGACTAAGCTCTTTTAAAAACCCATAGAAGCAGGATCCATGAAGGGACTTAAGATGTTGCAATGCTCAGTGTCATGGCACCTAACTTTTAGGCATCTAGAAAATCACAGGAACAACATTGCCATTCACACAGCCTGAGTTAGGTGCCTATACAATGAATGAGGAGACATAGGCACCTTAGACTGCAATCCACAAAGTCAGCAGGCTAGGTGGGGAGCCGCCTAAAGTAGCTCATGGGAGATGCAGACTAGAGGAGTGATTGCTAAGCCCTGCCTCTAAGCATGCCTACTGGATCACGTCCCTGCATGTGATTTAGTGGCCGAGTGCCTATCTTTTTGAGTCTGTGACTCGCTCTGGAGCTTAAGTGGGAGATAGGTGTCTGGACACCTACCACGAGGCACGTGCGCAGGCTCAGGTGGGAGATAGTTGCCCATATACCCAGAGGCAAAAACATAGGCACCAAATGAGTTTAGGTGCCTACAGGTTAGGCGACAGCTGAGTGTGAGTTTTGTGGATTGCAGTGGTACCTAAAAAACAGGACTTGAGTGCTAAAAACAAGAGTTAGTTGCCTACCTCCCTTTGTGGATCCCACCCTAGGTTCCTATCTTCCTTTTGGTGCATGCATGTCTTTGAAAGTTTTTCTCGTGGTGACTAACCAGGAATAAAATCCAAGACTTCTAACTCCCACTACTTGTGGTTCATCTGAGAGGAGAACAGGAGTTGAGCCAGCTATGCAGATAGGTCAGTTTTAACAATGGCAAGAGGTAAACAGCAGAGTTCCCCAAGGATCTGTATTGGGGCCTGTGCTGTCAACATATTCATTAATGGTCTAGAAAAGTGAAGTTTGCAGATGGTACAAAATTATTCAAGATAGTTAACTCCAAACTGTCTGTTAAGACTTACAGCAGGATCTAAAAAAATTGGGTGACTGGGCTACAAAAGGGCAGAGAAATTCAGCAGTGATAATTACAAACTTATGGCCATTGGAAAAAAATAATCCCATCTACACATATATAATGATGGGTTCTAAATTAGCAGTTACCACTCAAGAGTGAGATCTTGGAATCACTGTAGATAGTTCTCTGAAAACTTCCGCTCAATGCACAGCAGCGGTTGAAAAGACTAACAGAATGTTAGGAACTACTAGGAAAGGAATAGAATATAAGACATAAAATATCATAATACCACACTATAAATCCATGGTCCGCCCACACCTTGAATACTGTGTCCAGTTCTGGTTGCCCCATCTCAAAAAAAATATAGTGCAACTGTGAAAGGTTCAGAGAAGGGCAACAAAAATGATCAAGAGTATAGAACAGCTTCCATAGGAGGAGAGACTAAGGCCAGGTCTACACTGCGACTTTAAATCGGTTTAATGGCCGATATACCGATTTAACACTGTATCCGTTCACACGACGTCGTCATTAATATCGAGTTAAACGGCTCCTTAAATCGATTTCGGAACTCCTCCCAAACGAGAGGAGTAGCGCTAAGTTCGATTAGTGATAACTCGGATTAGGGTTCATGTGGGACGGAAATCGACGTTAATTGGCCTCGGGCGGATCCAGAGTGCAGCACTGACTGCTCTGGAAGCAATCTGAACTCGGATGCAGCGGGCAGGTAAACAGAGAACCCCGCGAACTTTTGAATTACATTCCTGCTTGCCCAGCGTGGAGCTCTCTGATCAGCACGGCTGGCGATGCAGTTTGAAAATCGAAAAAGAGTCGCAGCATAGACGTACGGAGATACTAGGTCTATCGGCTGTATGGGGAAGACAAATCTGTTGTATAGCTTCGTTGACGAACAGCGAAATGCTCAAAGCGTTGACATAAAAACACTGCAGGATACACAGCGCTGTGTGGACAAGCGTTAACGGAAGCAGAAAGACTTCAATGGACGCTCATGAAGGAGGGAGGGATGAGGACTCCAGTATCGCACAGTCCAAGAGTTTGAAAATTATTTGCATTCTTGGCTGAGCCCCAATGTCATGTAGGTTAAACAAGTGGTCTTGCGTGGTTCAGGAACAGGTCCCCAGTTTTATTTCCCCCACGTACACGTGAAAAACAAAAAAAAGGGAAAGATGCTGTGCTATGGCGTTGCTCAATGCACTCCGCGAAAAGGCGCAAGGGTTGTCCTGTGCCTTCACAAAGGAGGGGTGAGGTGTCCCAGCACACGGGCGGGGCAGTGTTTTCTGCCCATAGGCCAATAGTGCTCTCAAGCCGCGAAGTGGAACTATGGGATGCTGAGGAACAGCTACAACAGTGACGCGTCCTGAAATGATGGGTAGCTTTGTGACCATAGGACGCAAACCAATCGATCGGGATCGCACTGTGGACGCGCTAAACCGATTTTATTAGATCTGTTTTGTAATATCGGTTTAAGCTAATTCGAAATAATCGTGCAGTGTAGACGTACCCTAAGACTATTAGGGCTGTTCATCTTAGAAAAGAAATGGCTAAAGGGAGATATGACAGAGGTTTATACAATCATGAATGGTGTAGAAAAGTTGAATAGAGAAAAGTTATTTACCCTTTCCCACAATACAGATACCTGGGATCACTCAATGAAATTAATAGGCAGCAGGTTTAATACCAACAAGAAGTACTTTTTCCATACAGTGCACAATTAACCTGTGGAACTCATTGCCATGGGATATTGTGATGGCCAAAAGTATAACTGGCTCAGAAAAGAACAAGATAAGTTCATGGAGGATAGGTCCACCTATGACTATTAGCCAAGATGGTCAGGGATGCAGCCTCATGATCAGGGATTATGTTTTTAGATGTGGAATTTTCAAAAGTACTCAGCACTCATTGATGTCAATGGGAGCAGAGATAGTCCAATGTTGAGTAACCCTAGAAGTCCAATCCTACTCCCATTTTAAATCCATGGCAAGGCTCCTATTGATTACTGGTGCAGGATTGGATTCAAATGTGCTGCATGATCAATTTCCTTGTGCTAAAGCTCTTGGAGACCCAAGCGTCCCTGCCTAGGATGCCCAATCATTAAGGCTACGTTTTAGTCATGGGTATTTTTAGTTAAAGTCATGGACAGGTTATGGGCAATAAACAAAAATTCACAGCCTGTGACCTGTCTATGACTTTTACTATATACCTCTGATTAAAACTTGGGCTGGGGGCCGCAGGTGCTGTGGGGTGGGTGGCCCGGGACCCCGGCTGGTGCTGGGAGGAGGGGCTGGGCCGTGGCGTGCAACCACTGCTGGTCCTGAGGGAGGCTTGGTGGGGCTGGCAGGCTCTCTACCCAGCTGGGGCTGGCATGTCCATGAAGCTCCTAGGGGGAGGGACGGCCAGGGGGGCTCCACACGCTGCTCCCTCCACAAGTACCAGCTCCGCAGCTCCCATTGGCTGGGAACCATTGCCCTGCTCTGCCCACTGGGCATTGCAGCTGGGGAGCAGGGTCGGGGTGGGGGCTTGCCCCATTCTGCCCACGTGGCACTCCTGCTGGGGAGCGGGCTCAGAGCACAGGGGCTTGCCCACTCCCTGGCTGGAATGTTGGGTGGGCAGAACAGGGGATACCCCCACGCTCCCACCCAGTCCCTGGCAGGTGCACTGGACGGGGGAGCCAAACAATGTTATAAGGGAAATCTGCAGGACTTCAAAGGAGTATGTTCTCTAATAGGTCAGTTACTGTAATGACACTGGAGTAAACCAGTAACTCTGCGGAGATGGATACCATTACATATGTAGAAGTCAGAAGAGCATCAGGCATTGTAGCTCAGTGATGGGAGGAATTAAAGCCCAGCTTTGAACACTCAGAAACTTAGTTTGAAATCTGGACCTGATTTTGGGGTATTGATTAGTGAGCCAAATACAGACACCAACCTAGTTTCCTGTAAGCTGCAGACTATCAAGGGCCACTCAGGGAGGGAGAGGTGCCCCTCCCCTGACCCGGCCCAGTCCCGCCAGAGTTGCTGGGGAGAGGAGCCCTTCCCCCAGCCCATCCCAACCCGGCTGGAGCTGCCGCATTTGGGGAGAGGCACCTCTCACCCGTCCCCGAGCTACTGAGTGAGAGAGTCCTCTCTCCCTGCTGCAGCACTGGGGCAGCCTGCACCCCAAACCCATCATCCTCAGCCCCACCCCAGAGCCCACACCCCAATCCTCTGCCCCAGTTCTGAGTCCTGTCCTGCATCCCGAACCCCTCATCCCTGGCCCCACCCCAGAGCTTTCACCTCTAGCCAGAGCCCTCACCCCCTGCACCCAACCTTCTGTCCTAGCCCTGAGCCCCCTTGTGCACCCTGAATCCCTCATCACCAGATCCACCACAGAGCCTGCACCCCCAGCCAGAGCCCTCATTCCTCCAAACCCCAACCCTCTGCCCCAGTCCTGAGCCCCCTCCTGCATCCCAAACCCCTCATCCCTGGCCCCACCCCGGAGCTTTCACCACTAGCCAGAGCCCTCATCCCTCCAAACCCCAACCCTTTGCCCTAGTCCTGAGCCCCCTCCTGCATGCCGAACCCCTCAGCTCCACCCCCATCACACATCACCTCCATATTGTTGCACATAACAAAATTCATTCCACACATGGATGTAAAATGTTAGAGTGAACACTGACACCAGCTATGAGCTGGGAGCCAGGGACTTAAGGTTTGGGTCCATCCAGGCACCAGCGCAGCAAGCCCATGCCTGGGGTGGCAATCCGCGGGGGACGGCCTGCCGGTCGCTGTGAGGGCGGCAGTCAGGCAGCCTTTGGCAGCATGCCTGAGGGAGGTCCGCCGGTCCCGCAGCTTCGGCGGCAATTCGGCGGTGGGTACGCTGAAGGCGCGGGACTGGCAGATCACCCACAGAAATGCCGCCGAATCTGCATGACCAGCGGACCTCCCGCAGGCAAGTCGCCAAAGGTCACCTGACTGCTATGCTTGGGGCGGCAAAAAACATAGAGCCGCCCCGGGCCCATTTCCTGACTATTCAATTCCAAATGTAAACCATTATTCAGAAACATGCAGCTTTTTTTTGTGGACAGTGATAAGTACTCTTGACGATTCTATGTGTGTGTGTAAAGTGCCAGCTTTCATCATGAGTTTTTCTGAAGGACAGGTGTGTGTGTGTGTGTGTGTACTGTATGCAGATTCTTGTCTGGATACGTTAGCATCTTTACAAGCATTTACCCATGAGCCATTAAGCTAGGGGCTTGTTTTATTTCACACTGGAGCTTTTATAACAGGGATGGGCAAAGTACGGTCTGTGGGCCGCATCTGGGCTGCCAGACGTTTTAATCCAGCCCTTGAGCTCCCATTGAAGAGCGTGGTCTGGGGCTTGCCCCGCTCCAGCTGGGGAGCGGGATTGGGAGCTACTCCGCTTGGTTCCCAGAAGCAGCAGCGTGTCTCCCCTCCAACTCCTATGCATAGGAGCAGCCAGGGGGCTCCACTCTACACACTGCCCCCACCCCAAGTGCCACCCCTGCAGCTCCCATTGGCTGTGTGTTCATCAGTGTAGGAGGGGGGACATGCTACTGCTTCTAGGAGCCACTTGAGGTAAGTGCAGCCTGGAGCCTGCACCCCTGAGCTGCACCCCCGTGCCTAAATCCCCTGCTCCAGCCCTGATCCCCCTCCCACCTTCCAAACCCCTTGGCTTCAGCCCAGAGCACCCTCCTACACCACAACCCCCTCATCCCCAGCTCCACACCAGAGTCCGCATCCCCAGCTGGACCCCTCATACCCCCCAACATCCAACACTCCCTGCCCCAGCCTGGAGCCCCCTCCCGCTCCCTGAACTCCTCATTTCTGGCCCCACCCCAGAGCCCACTCCCACTCAGCCAGAGCTCTCACCCTCTCCCACACCCCAACCCCAATTTCGTGGGCATTCTTGGCCTTCCATACAATTTCCATCCCAAATGTGGCCCTTGGGCCAAAAAGTTTGCCCACCCCTGTTTTATAACCATCCCATTCCCTCCCCCACTCCCAGAGAATGTATATAGCTTCTGAATGAAATGTTTCATTGATCTGAATAGTATGTTAGGCTATGCTGGAGAAGCAGATTTCTGGGTCAGTACTGATGAGTCAGATAATTAATTTCTCAGGGATATCTTGCTTGGATTTTTGTTTTCAAACTAATTCGGTCTTCCCTTGACAGTCTTCATTGCAATTGCTGTTGCCTGACCAAGTGGTGGTCAGAGTTGTTTCAATCTACTAAAATATGCAGCAAACCTCTCACAACAAGGTGCTTGGGAAGCATTGTAGATTTCCACCCCACTTTGAAACTATTTGACCTCTAGTTATATTCTTCTAGGAGCAAATGCTGTCTAAAACAAGAATCAAATAAGATCAGTGGTCTGGCTAGCAAGACAATAAATGGACTAGGATTATTCTCTGGGCTAATAAAATGAAGTCTGGAGTATTCAATCCTTCTGCAATCAGGGCACCCCTTTCTGACAATACATCACTTCTAGCACTCTTTATTGCTCCGAAAAGTACCTGCACACGTGTAGTGTCTATGTATCTGACCCTGACAGTATTAGATCTTCCACCTTTAAATTGTAATCTGTATTATTTTTATTTATTTATTTATATGTTTACATCGAGCAGCAGATGAAGATGAGGATAAAGATGATGACTTCCGAGCTCCACTCTACAAGAATGTGGAGATTAAAGGAATCCAAGTACGGATGAAATGGTGTGCCACCTGCCATTTCTATCGCCCGCCCCGCTGCTCCCATTGCAGCGTCTGTGACAACTGCGTTGAGGTAAGTGTCCTTGATTAGCTGATTTTTTGGCTTGGATTTGGGTGGTGGACCTGTGAACAGCTAGATGACCCAAGTGAGTGAATGCTCCCTGTCTTTCACTCTTTAAAAAAAAATGAGAAGTAAAGGGACAAATTCTCAGCTGGTGTAAATTGCTATAGCTCCACTGATGCTGACAGATTGCCTAAGAATCCTACCCTGAATCTGATTGAAGTCACAAGTGAAACAGAGTTTGGTGTCATCCTTGTCACTAATGACTCTTTCTCCACCCAAACGCAGTGCATGATTTGGTATTCCTTGCCGCCTCTACTCAGGAGTAGCCTAGGGCTTATGAAACTGGAAGCATTACAAGGGAAGGTTATGGTGCCTTGGCAGAATTTAGGAGGAGACTGGGGGAAAGTCTGCTTGCAACATTCCTGATCCCTCTGCTTTGTCTCCTATTAAATATGTAAATATGAATTGCAGTAGGAGTGTGCTTTTTTTAATTGTAAATCATAACACTCAGTAGCATGTGAATTTTAGAAAGAATAGAATAAGAATTTCTGAGTCTAACATTAAAATACAATATACCCATTTATAAACTTCAGTTAGAGTCCCATGACTATGACCGCATGCATGCTTCTAATTCCTCTACCTTATGAGGCTTGGACACATGTTGATAAATATGAGGTCATAGTGAAGCACATAGTATATTTAAACAATAACCCCAAAGTAATGGAGTATGTTACTTGGCCATAAACATCTCCCAAATTTATAAATACAGTGTACTATAACCATAGTGTTTTATTGCCACGGGAGCTACAAATTCCACTTCTTAAGGATCGGTGCTATTGTAAGGTGTATTCTTTTTAATTAGAATGATTTAAATCTTTAATGCATTTTAAAATGTATTCAATTGTATAATTAAAATAATGGGAATCCCTAACTGGCAATAGGCTAAAACTCTCCAAGTGAATTGCAAAGTCAACCAGAATACAATGTATGCCATATTGGGTCAAAGCCTCTTTGCCTTAATCATATGAATAGCCACAGTGGAGCTAGTCATGTGAGAGAGGCAATCTGGGGTTGGTTTATGTCATTTGCTTTATCCTTAAGAGCAGATTCCTAAATTATAGCCAGCTGAAAGCTATGCTCAGCCTAATACCCATTAATAGATAGGACAACAATGCCCAGGGCCCTGTCATAGGGAGTGTCAGCAAGGTGCGAGAGCTGAGGGGATATGGGGAGAAATAAATTGCTGGAAGAAGCAGGTCTTCCAGAAAGGACAGGGGCAGCCATGACAGCCATTTTGTTGGGCTGATGTAGGCTGTTGGATGGAGCTGGCTTTTTCACTAGAAAACTGGACCACACATTCAGAGTTTTGAGTTAAAACATTAACATTTGTCACTGATTCTAAATGTTGTTTAGGTGAAGCTAAATTTTGAATTGAAATTTGAAATCCTTCCCCCCACCCCTCAGTATCTGTGTGAAAACTCCATTTTCAGTAAAGGAAGTGTTGCCAACACAAGATTGCCTGAAACTAGCGGGTGTAAATGCTTGCAATTCCATGCAGCCCTAATGTCGCCAGTGGCATCAAGACCACAATATTCCAGGGAAGTCAGAGAGGAAAGTGGGAGGGAATCCCAGAGTAACTTCTTGTTAAAAATAAAATGGCTTGGAACTCAGAGGAAGTCAAAATGCAAGACTCCACTGCAGTGGGTTCCAGTTCTAGGCATAAGTAAAACTCCTCAGACCAGCTGAGCATTACTTGCTGTTCTGATTGGCTAACAGGGAATCTCTTGCTATATAATTAAAATGTGATTGGTTACTGAGGTATACAAGCAAAGGCATTAATGGCTCATTAATCAATAAATTGCAGTCTCAAGTTAAGTTGCTTATTGATTCTTGTGACTCTTATTCCCTAGGATACCTGTACATTCTAGTAGTGCCTGGACATAGTTATAGTAAAAAAAGTCTATTGGCATTTCTGTTAGGATACTCCTTTAGGAAGAGATTGTAATTTGTATCTTTTATTTCACCTTTGCATTGCAACTCACAATAAAAACTCTTTAGCCTAGAGACAGACTTTTTGAGCACATCTGATTTCAAACAATCAGATTGATTCTAATTCGAAGATGTGCAAAGTGATGTACAGCTTCCAAGCTTTCAGAAACAGGTGCTCTTTTCTATCACATCACTTAAAAAACAAAACCAAGTGAAATATAACACTTGGTTTGACCAGTTGGACCTGAAAATGAATTTGTGATAGAATAATGTTTCAGGACAAATTTTCATGGAAGTGCCCAAAGCTGAGGTTTCAATATATCTTTATTTCCAAATATTTTGAGCTGCACATGTCTCTCGCACAACATAGTTATAGCTAATTTACAAGTTACTTTAAAAATAACACTTTGTCATTAGTGGGAGGTATCTATCTAAATATAACAGTATTACAAAGAAAAGGATAAGTCACTATTTGATAGGAAAAAAGGGTATACTATACTGCATGTGAACAGAACAGAACAGAACAAGTTTGCTCACTCCAGCTTGAGTATACTCAGATTTACGCTGGTGTACATCAGGAATAACCCCAGTGAAGTCACCAGAATTACAGCCATATAAAACTGGTGTTATGGAGCTTTTAAGGGGTCTATGGCCTCATTAAATGTATCTCCTTAATCCAGCCTTGTGGCACATGTGAATTCTTGATCAGGAAAAACTGGATGTTTCAAGTGCTTATGTTTTTTTAACTTCATCCAGAATTTTCCCCCACTTATTAGCCAGATATTGCTTCCTGCCTGAGCTTTGCCAAAAAATACTTTTTCAAGAGGCCAAAACCTCAGAATAAAAAAACCCTGGATCCTTACTGAACTTTTACATATATAAAGTGGGTGTGTTTGTGAAGCTCTACAGTTGGCAGGGATGTTACAGGTTCAAGACTCTGCAATTTATGATAATCTTACTCTGATAACTATACAATGCTACAGGAGCCAGAGAAGAAGAGAAACTGTCTTTGCCCCACAATGTGGTGTATACCTCTGTTTCCTTTTTAAACCTATCAATGTGTCTTCATCCACAGTCAGAAGAATCCCTCAGTCCCAGGAGAATCTTACAAAGAGCGTGTAGTATGTTGTTTTTGCCTGGGCAGCCAGGCAATGTCAGGATAGAGCCAATCTGCAAAGGTCCAAACCTAATCTGACTTTACCTGAAGTTCAGGAGTTTTTTGGATGGATGTAGCACAATGGTTCACATTTATTTCTAAGGCAATGTTTTTTTTTCACTGCTTGGATATTCCATGTCTCTCCATCTCTTTACAAGGACTTTGACCATCACTGCCCATGGGTCAACAATTGCATAGGACGGAGGAACTACCGATATTTTTTCCTCTTCTTGCTGTCCTTAAGCACACACATGGTCGGAGTGTTCAGTTTTGGGCTGATCTATATTTTAAACCATATGGAAAAGCTGGGGGCAGCTCACACCACCATTACGTATCCTTCTTTTTAATCTTTAAGAAGTCGAGGTGCTGTAAGGAAACTGTTTGTATAAGATTTGCCTTTCAGGAAATGATGGGATTGGCTCCCTTTCTCTGATACCCATGTTCTTTTGTAGTAAAATCCAACCCAATTTCTCCCCAGCATTTGCCTGACCTACAGAAGCCTTGATTGCCTCAGAAGTTGCTGCTTAGTGTCTGTATATCTCTGTCATTCAGCTGCCATAACAGAAAACAACATCTTGCTTCATTAAAGTCCTCCCTTTAATTTCAGTTGGATATGGTTCTCCTATTTATATTGTCCAAGACTGTTGGGTAATATTACTGTGTTTAAAACAGTTGCTTTGCCCCAGAGGTGGTTGCATTTGAGTGGTAGCTATATATCCCTCTACATGTTTTGTAAAGTGCTGTGGTATCCTTCAGGAATAAAGATTTCTATATGGTTGTCTTGGCTTATAGAAAAACATTTCCTCTTTTTTTATTTATCTGAATGAGATAAAGAGATGGAAGAAGCAGAGTTAGAAGGAGAGGGGATATCAGGTGAGGATCCACTAGCCTGTGTGGTGAGGACTTGCCATAAAGCACTATATCAGTTATAACATTATAATTAATTAAGGGAATTGAAGAAGAACAAAAGGAATCTTCACAATTCTATATGAAATGGGGACCATAGTTGGAGTCTGATACTCAGAAGTGCTGATCCCCAGTAACTTTCATTGACTCGAAGTGTATAGAGCCTTTACTGAATAGTTACAACTAAAATCAGTGAATCAACATTCTGTTTATTTGAGCATAAGCTTTCATGGGCTACAGCCCACTTCATCAGATGCATCTTATGCTTATGTTCAAATAAATAAAACTTATGCTCAAATAAATTTGTTAGTCTCTAAGGTGCCACAAGTACTCCTGTTCTTTTTGTGGATACAGACTAACATGGCTGCTACTGTGAAACATTCTGTTTGGTTTTCAGCTTCTTTTAGTACTTCAAGGACCCATTTAAGGGGGTGAAATAATCAAAACTGGTCTTCCCACTGCATTTAGTCAGTGGGAGCTATGGATCTTCAGAACCACTCAAGATCAAGGTCTCCTTGCTGATACTCCAAAGGTGTTTTTTCTACAGCATTCAGTGGATCTTCTGCCATAGTAGCTTCACGGGTGGGCTGATTGACCTGGCTGCTGTGGAAGATTTGCATAACATGCTGCAACCTGGCATTCTAGCTCTGCCGGGATCCAGACATTCTTGTCAAATGACTATTTATACCTATCTCGTAGAACTGGAAGGGACCTTGAAAGGTCACCAAGTCTAGCCCCCTGCTTTCACTAGCAGGACTAAGTACTGATTTTGCCCTAGATGCCTAACTGGCCCCCTCAAGGATAAAGCTCACAATCCTGGGTTTAGCAGGCCAATGCATTTACACCTCTTGATTCAGTAGCTTGCACTAGGCATTGTACCAAGGTTACCACAAGAACATACTGTAGTATTTGAGTCAGTTCACAGCATCCTATGCAATACAGGGAGTTTTAGTCTCATGCTAGAAAATAGTTTTATGATACTAAAAATGCCAACCAGTAGTTTCTCAACATGCTGGGAGGTTGAGATGTAAAATTTAGCATTGCCCAAAAACAACGAACTGACCATTAAATTCTAGTTTAGCTTCTGTCTCTCAAAATGCTTGGTGAAGGGACTGCTTTTTCAGTGAAGAGGAAGCTGAACATCTGCATTTACCTGAATCTACATCACATGGGCCAGATTAGTACCTAGCGTAAACACGAGTAACTCCATTGAAGTGCTTGTAGTTACACCATCTTCCACCATATATAAATTTGGCCTAAGCCACTGGGCAATGATCATCATTGCAGGTCTCCATGCACATTTTTGTTGAGGATCCTGCATCTTCATAGATCATGGATTTTCACAGTGCTATATGTGCTATAAATTCCAGTGTGCATTTTAAAATGAGAGGACAGCTTGGAGAAATGCAGGAGAGAGATCACTACTCTGCTACCTTGACATTCTAGGACCTGGTCAGTCCCAAATGATTGTATTCCTCTGTCTTGCAAAGGAATGGACCAGCTGACTAGTTCCTTGAAGCTACTAGAGCAGGGATAGGCAATTTATGGCACACGTGCCGAAGGCGGTATGTGAGCTGATTTTCAGTGGCACTCACACTACCCAGGTCCTGGCCACTGGTCTGAGGGGCTCTGCATTTTAATTTAATTTAATTTTAAATGAAGTTTTTTAAACATTTTAAAAACCATATTTACTTTACATTCAACAATAGTTTAGTTGTATATTATAGACTTATAGAAAGAGACCTAAAAACATTAAAATGTATTACTGGCATGTGAAACGTTAAGTTAGAGTGAATGAATGAAGACTCGGCACACCGCTTCTGAAAGGTTGCCGACCCCTGTACTAGAGACTGTAGAATGAATGAAGTGAAGTAAAGTAAAGTAGTAAGGGAGGCATGGGGACCTTATGGCTTCCAAATACTCAATATTGTGTTGGACACTGAGGAGCAGATAACTTTAAGACTCATGTTAAACAAGAAACTAACAGCTCTGATAGACTAAAGTAATTTCTAGTGCTTAATTCCAAGACATACTTCAATGTGTAGTTTTAAAAAACCCTAAAGAAAGGTGGGGATTACTTACTAGATTTCTAGTTTAGGGAATTCTCTCTCCTCTTCCATTCCTTTGACCCTCAATCTCCCTTTTCCCTGTCATTGAACAGTTTCCTTAACTCTGGGATGTAGCATGGCTGTCATGTGTGTGACTGGATTGTTCTTTATCCCAGTCATTGGTCTCACGGGTTTCCATATTGTTCTAGTGGCACGAGGGCGTACAACCAATGAGCAGGTAAGAAAACAATTCTACCTCCATGTTCCTATTAGAGGTGTGAGAGTTGAGAAGGATCCCTTTCCGGGGGAGGATAAAGAGAAGATATAATATCTAAAGATGGGCAAATCAGGTTGGGTAAAGCAGCAGCTGACCAAATCTTAACACTCAAACTGATGCTTTACCGAGGGTCTAAAAAGGTTGGGTAACTTTTCTTCTCAAATATCTGTTTGACTAAATTCTGGGCAAGCTCCCGGGCACAGCGGAATGGGACAGGCCTATATAAGTCCTCAAAGCAGGGTTTAAGTGGTGCATGGAATATTGCCAACCTCAAAAGTTCCAAACTCATGAGTCAGACTCAAAACAATTGTCACATTTAAAAAAAAAAAAGATTAAATTGCACTCTATTCTGTCTCCTGATTTTGTTGATTCTGTCAGCTGCCCCTGCCTGCCCACAATGTGTGTAACAATGAGCAGCTTTGAGCTAGCTCATTGTCACATACACACAGATTCAAGCTCATTTTGCTGCTCCAAAACCTGTGCTGGCCAACATCTTGTGACAAAATACCCAGTGAAACTTGAATTGCCACAAAATTATTCAAATGTGTAGAATGTGCTGCCTGATGATGCAGGAAATCTATCAGCATCTTCACAAAATGCCAATTAATTAATATAGTGTCTCCCAAGCCACACATTGGCACACCTAACAGTTAGCTTTGTGCCCCGCTAACATTTGCTCCAACCTCCGGCCCACATCATTTATGTGCCTGCACATCTGCCCTTTGTTCCACAACACATCTCTTCTCCTCCTGCAGCTCCAGAGATTCTTCACTCATACCCTCTCAGGGTGGAGACAAGGGGGCAGCTCCAGTAGGGTCCTCTATTTTATATGGATTCTAATACTGCCCTCCTCACTCCCACTATCTTCCAAGAATGTATTAAGTGATGTGATTAACCGTCTGTCACACGTGGTTCATCCTCTCTCCTAGCCTCTCCTCACATGGAGAATTGCATGTGCAGTGATTTTGTTTTGGTAGAGGTTTGTTGGGGGGAGGTGGGGAATTCTCTTTAAACATACGTGCTGCTCTGTGTGTGTCAGAGAAGGCAGATCGATAAAGTACACCTTTCACTTGGAGCAGAAGGTTTGTGATGGTCCTTAGCTCCTGAGCAAATTTGTGCCACAGTCTCAGATCAGCCCTGGAGAAAGCTTTGTCTCCTGCACAGATGAGGCTTACCTATGAGGTGGAAAGTGCCATTGTGCCTAAGGAGCGGAGTGGTTGACCATAATTCTCATCCCATAACTTTAGACAATTGTTTTAGCTATCCTGGGCCCTGGCCATTGAGCACCTGGAAGGTAAGGACAAAGATCTTGAACTTGATCCTATTCTATGGGAAGCCAATGCAGAGAGCAGAGGACAGGTTTGATGTGCTCACTGTAGCCCGTGTTGCTGAGAAAATGTGCTGCACCATTCTATACTAGTTGGCGTTTCCTTAGGGCTGATGACTTAATGTTCAGGTACATTACATCGCTGTTGTCCAGACAAAGTGCTGAACTGACAAAGGTATAAATAACTGAGACCAACTCACTGGCTAAGAGACTCCATCACATTCTGTGGGCAGTCAGGCATGTTAGGAAACATTACTTGCAAAGCTGCTATATGATGCTTAGCATCAGCGAGGAATCTAAACCAGTTGTGGGTCTTGTTTTCAACCAAAGGAAACTTCATAGTGCCAGTAAACTCTTTAAACTGCTTTCCTTTGCCCACCAGCATCACCTCTGTCTTGGGGTTAAGCTCCAACCAGCTGTTCTTCATCTATGAGCTGAACTTCTCCAAGCTCTGGGCCCTCTTGGTGGCAGCGGTGAAGAATAGGTAGAGCTGTGTGTCAGCTTCATGCTGCTGGGAACTGAATCCATGTTGTCAGACCAGCTCACCCAGTAGCTGCTTGTAGACATTGAATAGGACTAGAGAGATAATTGATCCTTATGAGACTCCACATCTGACAGGTCTAGTAGCTGAGGTCCAATAACCCATCACCACTCTTCTAGGTGACACTGCTTGGTTTTTTCTGCTTCCTTCTCCCTTCTTGTGAAAATGGGATGGCTGTTTTTTTCACACACCCTCACACCCCTTACCTGAAAACTCATGTCACTTCCAAGGGGAAAATGCTTTGCTTAATGCATGTTGGGATTGGCTGTCCTTCCCTAGGGGGCTGGGAAATGGCAGCCACTCAGAGGGGGCTTTCTCCATGGCAGCCTGAAAATTGCATGAGACCCAGAGCTTTGTGCCTCACTGCAAGCCTGTCTGCATCGGGGCTCAAATCATGTTACAAGACTTGGTGGCATTGTGCATAGGCCTCATGCTAGCCCTCTGCATCTGGGTGAAATAGTCCTTTTGGATTTCATCCAGGCCAGAAAGAAGAAATACTACAAAACTCTAGTCTTCTTGTATTTCAAGTAGTTTGAAACTGAAAAGTGTCAGACTCACAGCAGTTCTTTGGTATGCTTATCTGAACTGCCAAATCTCTTGAGGTTCACCTATCTGTAATGGCGTTCCTATCTCTCTGTGCCATTTGCCCAAGACTAAATGTAGCTTTCACTGAATATCACAACTTCTCTATCATGTGGACTATCCAGCCCTGCTTGGAGGATGGGGTCCATGATCCATCAGGTCTTTTCCAGAGGAAGCTCATTCTAGTAATTAAAGCACAGGCCTGGGAGTGAGGTAATGTGGATTCTGTTGCTAGCTTTGGCACTGACTCACTGTGTTAAAGCATTCACTTTTCTCCTGCAGCTGCAGTACTGAATCGCTTTCCTCACCAACTGAAATAATGAACAAGCAAAATGTGCTCAACTGCATTTGTCCCCCTTTTCTCCTGCTTTTTTTTGTAGCCAAATAGAGCAGATTTCTGGTGGTTTGCTAGAAATTCTTGGTTACTGTGTCCATGCCAGGTTTCACTGTCTCTAATTATTCTTACTAAAGAGGGTATGATTTTTGGGGTGTATAATAGTTGAGTTTACATTTTTCATGAGCTTTTGGAATGACTCAGGAACTCATTTATGGGACCAGAATAACACAAGATGTCATCTTATCACTGTATTTTTAGTTCCTGAATAGAATGAACAATACCCTTCAGTTCCACAGCACGCTCCACCTGAGGATCTCAAAGTGCTTTATACATAATTTATGTAATTGACAGTGTAGTCTGTGAGCTAAGGAAATATTATTCTTGTATTCCAAATGGGCTGAGATACATGAGGTGCCTTTCTCAAGGTCTGGCATCAGGTCAGTGGCTGATCCAGGAATACAAGCCAGAGCTGCTGATTCACAGTACTGTACTTTAGCCATTAAGCCATTCTTCCAATCTCTGGAAGAAAAGATCTTCTATATTGGCCTTGTAAATAGGTTCCTGTTGCACTAAAAAGGCCAGCAACAAAATATGAACATCAAGACAGTGTTTGCCATTTAATCTTTACACTTGTTGCAGTGCAAGTAATTAGCAGGGAGGAATAGCTCAGTGGTTTGAGCATTGACCTGCTGAACCCAATATTGCAAGTTCAATCCTTGAGAGTGCCGTTTGGGGATTTAGTGGGGGATTGGCCCTGTTTTAAGCAGGGGGTTGGACTAGATGAGGTCCCTGATATTCTGTGATTCTATTCTAAATTTACAGCAGTTATATGGTGCTCCCTGTACTATACCATGACTAAGAAGTGTTACTTGCAAATGGCAGTTCTAATTATTTTAATGGCAACCACTGTATTGAAGGATCTGGCTTTACTGAGTTTTACCCAAGTATGACAATTTTTACCTTTTTGGCGTCCCATGCTGTGCAGCGATGGTATGATTGCATACCCTCTATAAGTAGAGCCCTGCAAATACAGATATCCGCAGATCATTTTTGCAGATCGAATGAGGATATCAATTTTATATCAGCTCGGGGCTCTTATCTATAAGGCTAGAATGACCCTTATCATGAAACTCTGTCCCAGGCACACAAAGTTTTAAATGAATCCCACCAGTCTAGAGGGGTTTAACCATTAGGAAAATAGCTAATTCCCAGGCAGATGTTATAATTCCATAACTGCCCATTATGGGCTTCCTGGCGCCTTCCAGATAAGCATTAGGATTGGCCACTGCTGGAAATGGAATGCTGATCTAGATGAACCATTGGTCTCATCTAATATTAGGAACATAGGAAGGGACATGTCTGTGGGATTTAGGAGCTACTAGAGTATGTCTTGCTAGGACAGAAGAAAGGGAAGCAGGCCAGATCAGGCAGCCAGGCTGAGGGCAGACTGAGGACTCAGGAACAGGAAGAATACGGTGGGATGGAGCTGGTGCCTGTGTATTGCAGACAGGAAGCCTCGAGTTCTCTGGATTTTGAGGCGGGGGCCTTTAGCCTATATGCAGATGGTAGCATAAAGGGGAGGTGTGGGCTTAGGAAGTTTGTGTTAAGGTTTCTTATGTATTCGGGGCTGGCAGAGCGAGGGAGCATCACTTACATGAAAGAATAACTTCCAGTTGGGGAAAGTGAAGCGCAATGGATATACAGAACAGCGAGGACTGGAATACTCATTCTTGGGGTTCTAAGTGTTAATGGGTGCCTCTTCCACATTTAGAGCATTGATCACTGCAATGAATATTTTTCCAGGTGACGGGTAAGTTCCGTGGGGGGGTGAATCCTTTCACTCGAGGATGCTGCCATAACGTGGAACATGTGCTCTGCAGCCCTTTGGCTCCCAGGTAAGGAAGAATGTTATTCTTAAACTTGGGTCACAAGGTAAACAAAACTTAATGTTCTGAGCCACCCCAGAGTCTGACCCCATTCATCCCCGCTAGTAGTATCTGCTGAGGAGAGATACGATATGTCAAGACATTGGCAGAGCTGAGGGGAAGCTTGTACAGTGCTTTCACTGTGCACGGCTGTTAGTCTTGCCATTCTCATTTAATATAATTCACAATCTTCACTCCCAACCCAAGTATTTATGGTTAGCAGGCCATATCATATCGACAGCTTTTTCTATTTACTGAGCCATTTTATAATAAGACTGGATTTTTCACAAAAAAATAATAATTGGGATTGATAGCCTATTCCTGCTCCCTGCTTTTCTCTAACATGGCTTCATTAAGTTGCTTATCCAGTGAAATTCAATAACTGGATGGATCCGTGTCAGCTGTAATCTTCCTAACGCAACATATTTTCCTGTGTGGTACACTGCCCTCCAAAGTACACATTACAGATTCTAGTCACTGCTGGAAAGAAATGAAGTATCTAAAACCAACCTTTTGCCCCTTAGGTTTATAATTAATTCAAGGCAGCTGTAGCTTTCAATCTCACAGACATCTTTCATCATTATAAAACAGATATGATTTCCTACCTGGTGCTACGGTTTGCAGTTTTGGATTTTATTTATGGTTCCTTACTTTTCAGCAGATATTTGTCCCTGTGCCCTTTGAAACAATGGTCGTGAACATTAATGTTGCTATAGAACAGAAAAGATTGAACATGGATGTCCAAGGTGCTGAGCTGTCCAGCAGAAACACACATTCTTTTAATTGTAGTGGGAGTGGGCTGAATGTACTTTTCAAGGTGCTGAGCTGTCCCAACCTACACACGCTATTATCTCTAGTATGTGGTTTTTCTTGATTAGACAGCAAGCAAAGCTTAGCAGGCTATTCCTAGTGTTAAAGTGGTAGCACTGGAAGTGGAATCTAAATTTCTTGAACTGATCAAATCATGAGCACTTGAATTAGGTCAGCGACTTTAGGAGAGCAGGCTGTTAAAACCGATTAGGCACATAAACTGAACAGTCATTTTTCCTTTGCAGTCTCTTTGATAGGATAGAGTGTTGAGTAGTATCTTTACTTTTAAAATGCCTTTATTGTACTCAGAATTTTAGGAAATATCATCCTAGTGTTTTATCAAGGCCCATTCAAACTGTCACATATCTTCTCCCTCAAGAACTTGTCGAAATCACCAAGCAAACCATCACTGCTGAGGTGTCCTGTCCATTGTCCAAATTAGAAGAAACTAATGCAGATATTTTGATCTCATGTCACTGGGTATCATATGGTGGTGCAGTCTCCTTTAAGTTTATCAAATTGTTTTACCTCCATTTATCGGTCCCCAAGCAGTGAAAAACTTTTCAACCAACTCCCAGGAATGCTCCTTTCACAATAAAATTTGGGGGTTTGGGGGAGAAGAGTGATGTGAAGAGATCCACCAGCTCAAAATCATTCCTGTGTTCCAATTTTATCATCCCTAGAAAGGGTCTAACTTTCTCACATCTCCTAATATAACTAAACTCTTCTAGGTGCTGATAAACCAAGTCCTCTTCCAAAACACAATTGGCATGGCACATTACTACTCACATCTCCTACAGATCTGGCAAAATCCAGGGGAAATGCTTTTACTGGTTGTGTGGCTGTGTGCTACCCTCTTGCCCCTCCTCACCTGAACAGCGTTGGAGACCAGTGTATCAAAATTGCAGGGTTTTTTATTGGTGGTATCTCCTATTCAGCTCCTGATTCACTTCAATCTTTGTACCTGCTGGGCAAGCATCCACTGAGATAAATGTCCTTTACTCATATAGATTTTGCCATATCTCTTAAATCATACACTGCAAACATAGGGTTTTTCTTGTCTGCATGACTAGGGTTTTTTAACAATTATTATTGAATAATCAATCAGATACATTGTTGAGCCAAAGAAAAAGCAGGCTGTGAGTGTGAAGCCTCCTTTCTTCAGACCAGATCTATCCGAGCGACAGATCACAGTGAAGATAAGTGACAATGGGATCCAAGCCAATCTTAACCGAAGCAAGGTAAAGCAGCCTTCAATACCCTCTGTCTATGAGTACAACTTGAAAACTAGGCTGAAAATAACTTTTGTTGTTGGGATACTCTTAGAGATAATACACCTCTGGAGGAACATGAAGGAAGTCAAGTACTCTTCCCTGCGTTTTGAAAGTAAATTAGGAATAATAGTGCCAAGAGCTATTGACCCTTTGAAGGTCCTCCTATAGCACTCTAATGGGAGAGCAAGAGAAGGGTGAGCATTGGTTCTTTATGGCAGTTAGTTAAGAGTTGGCACAGGACTTTTCACTTCCTGGCCCTTGTTCTGGTTTTTGTTTGTTTTTTAATTAATCCACCATATTGTGCTGATGGCAGGAGTTCTGGCACCATTAGGCAACCTGGCTTACTTGAGGCAAGCAATGAGCCCCAAGCCTTCAGCAAGCACTGTGGTCCAATGCACAGAGCACAGAACTAGCACCCAGGAGAACTGGGGTCTGTTCCTACCTCTGGCAGTGCAACCTTTGCAGATCATTCTACATCTTGGTATCTTACTTTCTATTTGTATATAAAGGGAATAATGATGCTTTTACCTAAGTAAAGTGCTGCAAGATTTATGGTGCTAAGCTTTATAGACATGAGAAAATATCTCTCAAGCTTTTATGTAGTGAACTCCTGGAATGGCCTTCTTGGTAGTAAAGGAACACTAGTTGCTGATGACTTCTCTGCACGGGGAAATGCCGACGGTGGTATGCTGTGTGTTAAGGAACATGAGGTTAAACATGATCTGTCACTCTGTGTAGATAAGAACTGTTAGATTTAAAATCAGGTCAGTTGGTTGCGGTTAAACTAGGTTTTAGACATAACAGGCCTGTGTACTTAGAGTGTTAGATTGTGTTTATCCCCGTGTTTGTTAACACATAGTATACCACTCTGACATTTCCCAGTGTAGACAAGTCTTTAGAATCTATAATACTTTAGCACATGTTGTTATCTAAACCACTTGAGGGAAATGATTGATTCCATGGTTATTTTCAGTCTAAAGTTAGCCTGGAAGGTCTGGAGGATAAAACCATGGACATCCAGCCACCTCTGCCTCCCAAAGGAGATCCAAGCAAGTACTCTGAACTGAAGGGGCAGCTGGGAACCAGTGAAGGTATGGTAGCCTGATCAATACTTTATTTTTGATGCTATGAAAATATGTTGGTGTCCGTGCATTGTTCTTCCAGAACCTTCATGGAATGTGGATTTCTTTGTGCTTTTCGGGAAGCTCTTAATTCTCTTAATTCTTAATTTGAGAGAGAATTTGATATAAGTATAGAATTCACTGCAGACAGTAAGAGGAAAACACTACACTTATTTCAGAATATATCACTTTGATACTGGGTAGGCAAGTGTGTGTGTTTCCATTTCAGCTGGGATGAGATCCAGCAAAGGACCTGGCAGAGGTCATTTGGAATTCCAGAACGAGGGTTGTTTGGCTTTACAGTAGAGATAAACCCCTCGACTCAGAACTTGGATCTGGATCTGGATCTGACCTCTCCCAGAACCCAAAGTGTTCTAGTCCAAGTCTATGGTTAGGCCAAAGGAGGCAGCTGAGAAATTCAGATCCTGATCCTAACTTTTTAGATCCAAACACTCCTGAATGTGGGGGTATTTAGTTTGGACCCAACTGTATTTTGCAATTGGGGAAAGATGTAAGTTGGCAACTCTGGCTTTAGCTACCAAGGACCATATTATGTCTTATGTTTTCCTTGTTTTATTTAGATTGTAAGCTCTATGGGCCACAGAGTATGTCACGTATACGTATCTAATCCTGCAACGAGTTACAGCCATGCGTGTAGCTACTTCCATGTGGAGTTCCATTGACTTCAGTGGGACTCTGCGCATGAGTACAGACACACAGCATTTTCACCCTTTGCAGGACTGGAGCTCAATTTGTAAATCGCCATGTTTATTTATGGGGTTTATATACAATTCTGTAATCTTATTTGTTAACATGCCATTTTAGACATACTGTTCATGCCCACGGTCTGTTGACATTTGTTTTTCCAGAGAGTGGTCTTTCACCTAAATTGATAAGTCCCCCAACTCCTGCCATGTATAAGTATCGACCAGCTTTCAGCAACAATTCCAAAGTCCACTACCATGCTGCAGCTGAGCAGGTGAGCTTGTCATAATGGTCGAGAAGAACCTGTTCCAAACAAGCAGTAGACTACTTCAACCTGATGGTGAACTACCTCCAGGCTGTTGTGAATGTTCCAGTACAGAAGTCAATATTTGTACAGGTTGGTGTTTCACACTTGGAATGTACAGTACTTTCTGTGTGAAACCACCTTTTTTTTTCAGTACTATTGCAATTGTCATGATGCCCTACTGAAAAATGTGCCCATTGGCTTTACCAAATTTTGAACCTGATCCTGAGAACTCTCAACTTCCATCAGCTTCCATGGACATGAAAGTCAGTTCCCATTCATGTCAAAAGTGGTTTGTGTCTGCTTGTGTCCTTTAGGGCAACAGATGACGTGCTCTGGTGATGCCTGAGCATGTAAGCTCACAAAGCAAAAAAGAGCTTTAAAAGAATTCCTTGTGGGTATATATTGTTGTTGAAATTAATATAAGATTATGTACATTTGAATGGCCTTAACACACTTTTAGTGCTTGGGTTACAGTTTTTCAAAAATAACCCTTCATATTATCTGTTAACAGAAAGAAAATTAAGGTCATAACAGTTAAAGGGACACTCTGTCCTGAAAAATAGGCTCAGAAGTTACCAGTTTGTTCTATCATGTATGTTCGCAAAATCCATGCAAATGTTTATATATCAATGGATATTTCCCCTTAAACAAATACCCCAATGCTATTTCTTTAAAATTAATTTCAGCAGCAACTCCATCTTCCACCCTACAGTAATATCCCGGGTATACCTGCAATCAAGGAAATGAATGTAGTAGAGGTATGAAACAGAAGTCAGATTCAAGCTTCCAAGGGGTTGTTCTAAATGGCAGTGATGGGGATAGGGACAAAGAGGGGCTTTGGCAATGTCTCTTTAACTTTGAAAATGAAGGCCGTGTCTGCTCATTGTAGATATCACTGATTCTTTACCAGCTTAAAAAACTTAAGGTTTTAGTCCTACTGCATGATCTACTTATAAATCATGCTTTCTAGATCTGTCCCCAGAATGAGGCAGAAATTGCCTTGTGAAGGGGAGCATTTCAGGATGTGAGTTCTGCACCAAGCTGGCTGTATCAAAATCTTATTATTTCATCTTCACTTTATTACTCGACAAATGGCTTGCCAACGAGTTGCAAATATATTTACAGGCATCAGCTAGTGCTTAACCTGAAATATTGATGTGTGCAAGCAGAGTACTACAGTACAGACTGTATTCCAGGTCCAGATGCAGTGCCTGACATAACCTCCAATGGATAAACTTTTTTCTCCATTTGGGATGTACTGCAGTATAGATTCTAATCAGACCAGGGGAGTGGGGGGGTTCTGGTAATTGGGTATAGCGTCTTTTAACTGCTAGGTTTCTAGTTCAAATCTAGCCTCAGATGACAAAGTCACCTTAGACTGACTGACCTGTGTCAAATAAGGTTAGCGTTCTTTGTAATAGACAAGTGGCTACATCACAGAAATTGGTACCAACTGGCAACTTTGCTGGCCTTTTAGAGGACTGAATAGATGTGGTGAACAAGCCACATCTAGGGGTTTGGGCATAACTGTCCTCTTGCTTCAGGCTTGAAGTACAGTAGCGGACTAGTGTGAAGATTGTGCTGCTGCTTCTGAGCTGTTCCTGGTCTTCAGCCTGTCAATCTAGCACCATTCATGAGCAATAAAAACAAATGGGGGGAGGAAGAGCGGAACACCCAGTGGGGGGAAATAGGCCAACCACTTGTATCATTTCTTCCCCATTAAGCAGAGTCCATCAATCCCTTTTCCAGAGAAGAATCCAGTCTATTTCCATGGTGGAGGAAGGTAGAGAACTATCATGCACATTCTCTATCTTCCAGCTCAAAGACACAACCTTGAAGTAAAAATGAGTATAAAAGCACCTTTTTGTCAATTATGCTTTTTTTGTATTATTTCCTTTTCTTTTTACAAAAAAAACCTGAAAGTAGAAAATACGAGCAGTATTGATTGCCTTTCTGATTAAATAAGCATTCACTAATCAGTCTTTTTTTTTTTGCAGAGTTCCAATAACCAATTCATTGTCAGTTATGGTGAAACCTATCATAAGGGACCAGCCAAAATCAGTTGCTTAGCAGAGAATGGCCTTTAAGTGAAGTTTGAACAAAATTAGAGGCAATCTTACATATACTTTAAAGTGTATGCTTACAACAGAGGGGTTTTCTTCATGGTTTTGATGTATATAAATAAAACATGGGGTTTACGTTTCCTTGGATGTAGAACTCTCCCCCACACAGCACATGAAATGGGAAAAACTCCCTCACACCTGCATCAAAGCCACAACTTTTAAAAGTGACCTTTGACTGAGGGTAGCTCAGTTTGTGGCCTCTCAACTTCAATGAGCTTTGGCCTATATTTCAGAATCATTCAGCACTTGTCACATCATTCTATGTCAGTAGGAATCTGGGATGCTCAGCACCATTAAAGTTAGCCCAAAGTGTGTGTGGCTGGGCTCTCTGAAATGGAGGCTCCAGAAACTGGAAGCTACTCTTGGAAATTTTATTTCTAATCTGTAGGGACAAAGTTTTTCAAGGTCAATGTTGTCCAGTCAAAATCTGACCTACTTTGACAGGAGTTTGATCTGAAAGGGGTGGTCACCTTTCTTTGCAAAGGGCTTTGTTGCAACTGTCAGTGCTTGCTCCTCGGCCTATTTATTACGATCAGTAATACTTACCATGTAACAAATATGAGTTAACCCTTCTCACCTCTGAGGTAAATTATTATCACTGTGTTGCAGGTAAGGAATCTGATGCACAGTTAAGTGACACTTCTAAACACATAGAATGAATCTGTGTCAGATCTGGGCTGAGAATTTGAGACAACCTGATTCCCAGCTCTGTTCTCACTATGCACTTCTCACTCACCAGGAGAAGCAAATCAGTGCTGTGTTCTGTCATAGGGTGCCTTCCCTCTCTCATACTCATCTCTGTTTTAGATCACCATGCAGGAGGGACACAAGCAAGGAGTTTTGATTGAAGATAATAACCAGAGTCTTGATTATCAATCGGAGCCCAACCTGGACATCTCGAACTACAGGAAGAGCTCGCTTCACAAGACTTATCAGTCCTCCCCACTCCAGATAGACTCCTTCGCCGTCAATTCGCGATCCCTGAGCTTGAAGTCTGCCAACAGGAGAGGGACAGACAAAGTGCCACTGCATCCAATAAAATCAGAAGGGGCTGCTTCCACCCCCTACAAAAGCATCTTTTCCCCCAACTCCCTGTCAAACAGAAATGGAAGTCTGTCTTATGACAGTTTGCTAAACTCCATGTCCCCCTCCGGGAGGAAATGCATAGCCCATTCTGCTGTTGGCTCCGTGGGGTACCATTCGCCATATTTGTCAGCCAAAATGTGCCACCTGCGGGGGAGCGAGCTGCAGCGCCAGGCTCCACAGAATTTCAGCCCGGTGCTGGGGGGGCAAGAGTCGCACCAGCGGGACCCCTCTCCTGTCCGTTATGACAACCTTTCAAAAACCATCATGGCATCCATCCAGGAGAGGAAAGAAATGGAAGAGAGGGAGAAGCTCCTCCTCTCACACCCGGATTCGGTGTTTGCAGACTCGGGTGTGTATGACACCCCTAGCTCTTACAGCCTTCAACAAGTCAGCGCGCTGTCTGAAGACCCTCGCAGCATGGTGATGAGATATGGCTCCAGAGACAATTTGATGACTGCGACCAGTTTTAGCACAAGGAACCCTATACTGCAGTCCTCGGTGTCTTCCCTCTCAAGTGCAATGGCCAGGGCACCAAGGACTTCCACAACTTCCCTTCAAGCCGATCTAGCCAATAACAATGTCCAGTCCCATCAGGCACTACAAGGCAGGGTGAGCAATGGCTCCTACAAGTCACCAGGCCATCAGGTCCCATCATCCCCTACAGGGATGCCTAGGTCACCCTCTTATGGAGGTCCGAAGGCTGTCTCATTTGTTAACACTGTGGAAATAACGGAGGTGCAATCTGTGGGAGCACAAAGGTATGGATTGCTTAAATAGCTTGTAAGTAACAAGGTCGTGCTTGCAGGCGAGTACAATAGCAGTTATTAATTGTCAGGACTCAGCTTACTTGTTTGCTTAAAAAATAGCAGGCATTGAGATGTGCGTGGGTAGCTCTTTAGTTCTGGGTCTCATAACAACTTTACCATCACTGAACATTTGTTCTTTGTTATTACTCAGGCTGTAGGTTGTAATAAGGATTTTCAGTAGACTGAAGTGCTTCATTAAAGGCCTTCGTCTTTTTCTTGATAACATGTTCCAGTAATGGTGGAGTATTGACTCTAACATTTTATACAAATGATTGAGCTTGAATAACACTTTTTGGTGAAAGAAGAGTTTAAATTTTATAATGTGGAATGTCTTGATGATTAAATGAAGTTGTAAAGTTTTTACAGAGTTAGGCGTAAACAAGTGTTTAATTGAACAAATTAGATAATTAATTGAATGAATTAGATAATTATTTTAAAATTATGGGGCTGATTCTGCCACTCGTACCCATGCTGAGTATTGCCTTCTACTTTAGGACTGCTGGCAGCATAAAGTGTTACTCGCTGTGAGTAAGGATTGTAAAATCTGGCTCTTAATGATTATTCTGAGTGCCCAATAATGTGGAATTGGCGATTAAAGAGCACTGGTCAATTAGAATCTACCCACACCTTGCTGTGTCTTGTTGGCATAAGGAAGGAAAAATTCTGTGTGGAAACTTATTTATTTTATTATTTATATATGTTACGGTTATACTTTTAGCTATATCCCATAAATTTTTTGGACTGTCCATAAATAGAGAAAGTGTTTCCTCCCCAAAGCCATTCCTCTTTTAATTCAAAAAATATTTTCCTCTTGATTTACTGAACTGTTAATTCTCAGTTCATTCCTCTTGTCCACAAATGGATTGTTCATGATTAATGCTGCGAGTCTGTCACGGAGGTCACGGAAGTCATATATTCCGTGACTTTCTGGGACCTCTGTGACTTTTGCAACATCTGACACCAAGGCCACCTGAGCAGCTCAGGCATCCCCTGGGCCAGCCATACCAGCTGCTGCTGGAACAGTGTCGGGCCATGGTGCCTCCTCTCCCCAACAGCTGCAGTGGGGGTCCTAGGTGCGCGCCGTCATCCATCCCACCGCGGCAGCAGCAAGGGTCCAGGGTCGCATGCTGCTGCCCCCCTCCCCCCCGCAGCACCAGCGGGGGTCCTGGGCCGTGCGCTGCCACTCCCCCAAAGCACCCATGATGCCCCCAGGCTGCCTCCCTCTTGAGCACCCAAGCCTCCCCCACCAAAATCACCTTCAGAGCCCCCAGCTGCCCCCATCCCAGAGCACCCAAGATTTAGTCAGGGGTATATAGTACAAGTCATTGACAGGTCACTGGTCCGTGAATTTTTGTTTACTGCCCGTGACCTGTCTGTGACTTTTACTAAAAATACCTGTGACTAAAACGTAGCCTTATTCATGAAGGTGGGTGCAGTGATTGATTGGGCCAGTGAGGTCCAAGCAATGATATTAAACTCCTATAGCAGTGTGACTCTTCATTCAAGTCAGATAATTTGCCCAAACTGTTTTGTAAAATCTGGTTTGCATGTGTATCAATTTAAGATTAGAATGTTTTATATTGCTTGTATGAGCTATTGGATACAGATGATGGTCTTGTTACTCTTCTGACCTATAATGGAGATACTGGTCTATTTCTGTGTAAAAGTATGTTTTCATTCGAAAACGGACTAGGTGAAATTGGCTTTCCTTCACTTTCTTAGTAGAGATGATTTAACAAATAATGGAATAAATTAATCTAGATTGTTCTGAATTGGGGCATATCACTGAACAGATTATTGATTGAATTTCCTCACGTATTTATTTGAATATATTTGAGCTCTTTGGAGAAGTCTTTTAAAAATATGGCTTGACTATAAACAGTTGATAACCTCTTTTTATTGTTGTGATTAGTCAGATAACTCCATAATATTATTTCTGTTTCCTGATTGGTTGACTATGCGAGTACTTGGAGGTGAGAATTTATAATTTGGCTTCCTTGAATACTTGCAGTTATCACTTTGAAATCTGCTTTCTGCAAACATCCTTGCCAGTAAATCTATTGTACAAATGCTCCCCCAAAAAGAAAGAATAAGAGGCAGGGAGCATGGCAAAGAGTGAATTTCTTTAAAAATACCAAGTAAATGCTATTTTAATAAATAAATCAATCCCATCTTTTTTGCCTGTCACAGTTGTCACCTCATGATGAGTTTCAGCAGAAAGACCCAGAAATGAACAGCCCTGTAGCCTGAATTAATTTCATCATGGAGGTGGTCCTTGTAAAACAGAATTGACGCTAGCTGACAGGCAGCATCTGGGAAGCTTGTAGCACCACTTCCCATGCTATAATGGTTCTACAGAAGAGTGGAGGGTTTCAGATTGGGGTTTGATATGACTAAGAGCATGGATAACTGGTGTCTGAGCAGTTTCCTGAAATGCTAGCATCAGTCACGTGTGGTTCTCTCTCTTCCTTGGGGAAAATATGCGCCTTGAGTTTGAAGGTCTGAAAAGACCTCACAATATGCAGCCCATACTGTAATCACTTCAGCTGAGTCTCAAGTTGCAGTGGGGGAGGTTTAGGTTGGATATTAGGAAAAACTGTTTCACTCAGAGAGTGGTGAAGCACTGGAATGGGTTACCTAGGGAGGTGGTGGAATCTCCTTCTTTAGAGGTTTTTAAGGTCAGGCTTGACAAAGCCCTGACTGGGATGATTTAGTTGGGAATTGGTCCTGCTTTGAGCAGGGGGTTGGACTAGATGACCTCCTGAGGTCCCTTCCAACCCTGACATTCTATGATTCTATGAGTGCATGATGGAAGGATCTAATTCTGTGCATCAGAGAAGTACACCTTTTTTCCGTATCTGATGCTTTGTGCCTCTGTCATGCCCTCTGGTTAGTTTCCAGATTACACAATCCAGCACTAATTTAAAGAAAGCCATTGAAACAATGCAGAAACATTACTGCCCTTGCCCTAAAATCCCATGTTTCTCCAAAGCCTATTAGTGAATTGTAGTTTTTAAAATGATTTTCTCAGTGGCAGAATAGTGAACATTCAGCAAGAAGACACTTCTGTCCTTTTCTCTTCTTTTCATATATATTAAATTAATGGTTTTATTTTAGTGACAGGAACTGTCTGTCTTCCCTTCCAACTCTGCCTGCAGTTTGAGCCCCAAAGATGCCAGTTGCTGCTATGGAAATTAGTATACGGGTGGGGAGGGAAGATGCTGATACAACAGCTGTTTGTATCACATTGGTCTCTGTCTCTTGTTGATCACACAGCTGTCACCTTATGGGCAAGTGGTATAGTTTCTGTAAATTCACTCCAGGTCAGATCTCTGCAGTTTTCAGAAATGCTAAATGCAGTACAAGAGGCCTAATTTTTTTTTCCAAATAGGTTGAGCACCCATAACTTCCATTTGAGGTTAAAGGGAGTTACAGGTACTCAGCACATCTGAAAATGAGTCATTTCCATTTAGGTGCCTTGATGGTGCCCAAAGTCAAGCATAAAAATCAATACATTTGACATTTTTAGGCTACAAGAGTCAAGCTGCAGCAGGAGTTCTGTGCTAGTAACTCTGCATACATCTAATGCGCTACCTCTCATGACAGCAGCATTGCAGATACTAATGGCCCTCCTCCACTTTCTCCCAACTTCTGTCTCTCGTGTTTCATGAAGGAGATCCTCAGATCCCTTATGCTACATGATAAGAAGAAACTGGACTATTGAGACCAAATTCAATGCTGATTTAGGCCCTATGTAATCCTTTAGATTTCAGTAAGATTGAGCATGGTGTAATGAATGCAGAATTTCGTTTTTAAGTAGCTTGCACTAAAGTTGGGAGTACAGATTTTGGGGAGCAAGAGATTCAGATGCTGACAAGCAACTTTAAGGAAAATACATACTGGGAACATCTCTGATTTCCCCTTAGGAAGCAGCTGCTTTGTGTACCACAGAGAACCCACATATTGGGAGGAGGTTCTCTGGCCAATATAGGACTGGAGTAACTGTTCTGTGCTGGTCCCCTACTCCATTTTTATTATTGCAGTAGCTCTTAGAGGCGCAGGGCCCCATTGTGACAGGCACTGTTCAAACAACACAAGGAACATGTCTGGAATGTACTGCACTCCTGCTATTATTCTCTGCCAGAGAAGTGGCCCACAACGGGTCAGTCAATACAAGCCAGTCCATTTTAGAGCAACCATAGGGCATTAATTGCATCATAAGATCAGGGCCAGAATCAGGGCAGTGCAAAGATGGCTTAAAGCTATGCCTAGAAAAGAAGGAATGAACCATCCAGCCTATTTTGCCTTGCTTGAGTTTCCTCTAACGTACTGCTGGTTCAGCAGGAGGTACTGATAGAAAGTGCCCAGTGATACAGAGTGGAGGAAGAGGGAGCAACTGGGAATTACTAAGCTAAAATCTATCAAGGGACTTAGGTCAGAGAAATTAAGTTCTCAGGAAATACATGATCTTGTGCACGTGAGCACTTCATGTTCCCTCTATTTTCTTTAACCATTTCATTTCCTCTGGGGCTGTGCTCCACTACTGAGCTCCACTGAGCAGATGAAGACTTTTGAGTTTACTTTTTACAGAAGATCAGGGACATTGGCCTTTAAATCACATCTGTGTTTCTGCAGGAGCTTCTGATAAGCTTTTTGACAAGCAAGAATCAGGAGCAAATGTTCAACCTGGCTTCCATTTTTTAAAAAGTAACAAGAAATAGCTTTGGTACCCAGGGACTTACAGGAAATCTTCCATAATTTCCTGGGCTCCCAGAAGCCTTTTAAAATCTGTGAGGAGCCAGTGCTTCAGGGAGCTATTCTGGGAACTGTGAGATACCTGGAGGGTAATGAGACTGCGATGGAGCATTGCAGCACTAATGTGGACAGAACTTCAGTCAAACCTGCATGGACACTTACGCTGGTACTGACACTTGTGATGTCCTGCCAGTTCAGTTACGTATAGTTTGGTTCTTTAGTGCAGGCACGGCCTATATGTGTAGCAGGACTTAGGTTGGCATGAGGTATTGGAGCCACTTCTTTAGCTCTAGGGCAGAACATCCATACCAGGTGCCAGATGAATCCCTGCTTCTCTATCCTGGGAAACTTTGGGCTAGTTGAGAGAGCATATGGTGGCAGTGTGAAGTTAAGGCTCATCAGTTGGGTGCAATAAATCCTACCTTGTGCTGCCATCTAAATGTTTTGCTTCCATGCAGATTGGGCCATGTTCTAAACCAATTAAAATGGTCTTGGCTTGCAGATTATCCCTTTTAAAATATATTTTTGATACAAGGTAGTTTTGCTACAATAAGTACATGTAGTGAGCACATATGTAGTAACCTAGCCTTAAGAAAGGGTCAGATGAAACTTATGCTCCATCCAAACTGATAGCATATATTAAAAGAAGAAATCATGTTTAAAGATTCATGATTATAAAATTGCTTCAAAGCAGGGGACGTTTTTTTAGTGTAGCTGGGATCTAAAACCAGGGCCGGCTCCAGGGTTTTTGCCGCCCCAAGCAGAAAAAAAAAGAAGAAGCCATGATTGCGTTCTGCAGCTCTAGTGCCACTGCTTCAGGCTTCGGTGGCAATTCGGCTGCTGGACCTTTGCTCCGAGAAGGACTGAGGGACCCTCCACCAAATTGCTGCCGAAGACCCAGACGTGCCGCCCCTCACTGTTGGCCGCCCCAAGCAGCTGCTTGCTGGGCTGGTGCCTGGAGCCGGCCCTGTCTAAAAGACTCCAAGCAGAAATACCAAGGGGGTGATCCAAAGATTACTGAAGTCAGTGTAACTAGTCCAGTTCTTGTCAATGGACTTTGCATCTGGCTCTAAGTGAAAATACTGATGAAAGCAAGAAAAATTCCTCCATCTCTGTTTTGGGAAGGACAGTAAGTGTACACACCATCACATTATACAGCCTTAGCCACAGTTCATCAGCAGAGTTTGAACCTGGGATCTTCAGCACCAGTTATAGATATCTGTCCCACTTGAGTTAAAGTAGTAACTCAGTGAGCTGGTAATTGGCTGTTATCCTCTACATAAACTAGCCATTAGACGGGGACAGGAGAAAATACTTTGTATGCATGTTCAATATCACTGACTTTTTAAAAACAGCACTCCCTATTGAAATTAGCTGGGCGTTCTCTTTAAAATTCAGTGACACAGTCTGGACATATACAAGAGTCAACCATTTCCTTGCCTATAAAGCAGTCTCATCTGCTTCTTTATCCCTGAAAGGTATTGTTGAGAAACTGATAGATTGATGGGACTGACATTGGGAGGAGCCAAGTAAAAGAATCTGCCTTAGAGCGCAAACTAACCTTGTTTATTTCAGCATATTCCATTCATGCTCCATTTATGCCTTACCTGAGGGCTACTGGATTGTGATGGACAAAGGATTTACACCCTACTTTGACATATGTTAACCTTTTCAAAATGGTAATTTCTTTCATAAAGATCCTTAATCATATCTGTCATAATTGCTCTGTAAGGGCCAGATTCTACAGTGCAGCCTTAAAGCCATCTTACACATTGCAGGAAGGGTCAGCCTGATGGAAGGGTGATTTTCTGTTGAGTGACATAGGAACTCTTGTACTGCTGCTGGCACAGCTGGAAAAAGGGGCCTGGCTCATGCACCCTGGGGCTATGTTATCCTGGGTTGTGTTTCAGCTCCCTTGAGGCCTTTGCAGACCATCATAAATTAGAGCATCCCTTAGGCTGCTCTAACATGATAGATGGAGTAGAGGAAATGCAAAGGTGAGCATTGGTTAATATGGTACCAGGATCAGGGGAATGGAAACGTGAGCTTTAAGTGACCCTTCCTGACTTGCACTCTGTTTTTCCTCTGTAGTTGAGGATCTGGGCCTAGAGGTTTATGCTTTACTTTTATTATGACATTTAGGGATTAGTAACAGCATTCTGTTCTTTCACAAGAAGTGTTTTGCTGCTGCCTTTCCTTAGGTGATTTTTCTGAGTTCTTGTTTTTCTTCTGAATATACGTAAAATTAAATTTGAGCAAAGGCCAGCAATGCAAAAGAGACCTTGCAAAAAAAGCAACTTCTTACTCAATAAGATCCAATCCAGCAAAACATTTAAGCATGTGAATAATCCCAATGGGCCTGATCTAAAGGCAAAATTAAGCTACGGTCTCTAATTTCAGTGTGCCTTGCATCAGGCCAATTGACTTCAGTGGGGATACTCACATGTTTAACTGTTCTGCTGTATCAGGACATAAAGTAACAAGGACAATTGCTTGTCTGGCTAGCTGGCTGCCATTACTTTGATCACTAACCCTGGATCGCTTTATATTTATTTTGTTGCAGGGAGGACATGCAGTTGAAGACACCTCACAGTAAAATAAATGGACAGCCAAAAGGAATTTCCAGGGCAGATTGTCGACTGGGTTCAACGTCAAGTTCCCAGGGGGCCCCGGTCAGTCCTGCTAGACACTCAAACGTTAAGAAGGTGTCTGGTGTTGGTGGAACAACCTATGAAATTTCAGTGTAAAATAAAAATTAAGATAAAGAGCCATCCATTAAGGCAGCCATGAAGCTAGGTGCACTGTGAAGACTCAAACAACATCAACCACAAAAGGAGCAGCAGCTGCCAGTGTCCTTTTTGGGTTTTTTTTCTGTTCGTTTGTTTTCATCTTTCTCGTTTGGCCAAAAAAGAGCTGCAGCCTTATTCTTGTGGGAATAAAATTGTACAGTCCATCAGAAACTGTCTCGAGCTGACTGCGGAAACTGGCTACCACCTAGCACCACAACCATAGAGATTATTTCTTTCATGAAAGAGAGTGAAAAAGCCATTGTGTATTTGTCTGTCAAACAAAACTGTCATGTAGAAGTTGTGCTATGATGAAGAATTAATCTGGGGTCATGTTTTTCCTCACTACAAGTTTTCTGGCCAGCAAAATCTCGGGACAAGCCACTGGCCTGACTCTTATTTTCTTATAGACATGGAGACCAGACTCCTTGTTTGCAGTCTGTGTGTATGAGAGGTACCATTTGTCCCCCAAAGCATTGTTGGATGTTATTCCTCCTGCTTTAAAGGAACCAGGCAGGGTGCAGTGGCCCTCAAGCATCATGTAGTGTTTTAAAGTCTCTTTCTTTCTACTCCCTCCCACCCTCACCCCTGGCTCTAGGTGGAGGGGAGAAAGAATAGCAGCAGCTTCTCACTGTCCATGATTCGCCTCCCTGTGTGTGAAAATGTGTGTGTGTGTGCATTTATGTCTTATGGAATCGGACTGCCACATAAGTAAGGATTTATCATTCCTCCCTGTTGCTCCCCCTCCCTCTGTTTTTAAAGGCTTCTTACTCTGAAAAACAAGCCTCTAAGACATAAAAAAAAAAAATTCAGATGGAAAATATCTCTCTCCTCCTTTTTGTTTATGGGATGTATGCAGTAACATGGTTTATTGTCTTGCAGTGGTGCAGTGTGTATAACCTTAGAGGAAAGTTATCATGATCTGTTGAATTTGCAGTGTGTGTGACTGAGTCAAGCACATACCTAGAGGATATAAATTTGCTGCCTGCCTAATGACCACCAGCCCTTAATATTGCTGGGCAGAAAGTTTTTTTCCAGTCAATAACTTTTTTCAATATCAGTTATATCCATTTAGTTCTCTGGGCTTTCCTCCTCCTGCCCCCACAAAGCTATGTTTCTCTTGTTGAGTTTTGAGGCAACATTATTTTAAGAACCAAAAAAAAGCCAGGCAGATAGCGTATGGAATCTCTGCCTTCTGTCTGGCTCTTCAGAGGCAAATAGTTTTGCTGGACATCTAAATTCATCTCCCCTTCAGGATGCTGGCTTGAAAGGGATTAATGTTTTATCTACATGCCATGCTGAAAATGGAGAGCTCCAAATTTGATAGTCAGAATTTATGTAACAATACAGAAAGATAGTTTGTTTTAATGAACACTAAGATTTATTGTCCATTGAGGAAAATACTGACTTCAGCTTTGTCTTAGTTAACATTTGCCTCATGATTCAGAAAATCTTGACAGCCACCTCAATATCTGCTTATTATGTCCCTTGTATATCACATCTCTTTTTGAGAGGTCAGATAGAAATGGATGGTGGGGTTAATCATGCTTCTGAGTAATGTTCTTGGCTTGAACTAGATCATCTGAAGAGAGAAATTTGGAAAGTAACATAGCAGAAATAGACCCAAAGTAATAGTGGACAGCAAAGTAGATATAAGCTTGCAGTGCAGTATGATAGCAAAAAGACCCAGTGACATTTTGAACTGCATGCACAGAGGCATCACAGAACTGAGAAGTAATAGTCTGTCTATATGGCGTTGGTATAATTTTATCTAGAGTATTATCATTAGTTACAGGCAGTTTATTGCCAGAACTGTATTGACAAACTGGATCAAGTTCAGAGGGGAACAATAGATGTAAACAGAGAGCTGGAGAGGCTGATTTAAAAAAAGATTAAGAGCTAAAATGTGTAATTAATTGACTGAGCAATGTTAAGGGAAGGGGTTATGATAAGCTTACAGATATGTAATTTAAAGGATGTAGTCCCAAAGGTGATACAAGGGGTTATCACTGGTAGCAAATATCTTGTATTTAAAAGGAAAAACATTAAACTGAATAGCAGAGTAAGGGATTATGGAATAGTCTTCTAGTAGGAAGTCTGATCACTTAGAAGATTTAAAACTAAATTGGACAAAGTCTTAGAAAACTTTCTACAGGGATCAATCGGGTACTGACAAGGGGCTGGTCTAGATGGCCTTATAGTTCTCTTCCATCTTTAATTTCTACTCATCTGCAATTCCAGCATGAATTTAACTCCTTGAGGGGTGAAATTCATCTCTGTGGAGAGAGTAGCACAAGGCCTATGCATCACTTAAGTATCACTTAATGTCACACTTAAGCCATCAAAAGAGAGGTTAAGTGGAACGTAGACTTTGTGTTGGCAGTCTGCACCGGGGGCAGATTATATCGCTCGGAGTGATTATAAAACCAAGCCATCCAAGTAAGGCTTTTATATTGCACCAGTGTAGCTTTGAAAATATGCATCCCATGGCACTACACTATGAACATACTTTATGATGTTAGACAAGAACAATCTACATATTTTAAGGGCAGATAGGCCTTTGAAATTACTACATAAACTCCTGAGCAAGAATGATTCAATAAGGCTAAACACAGTACTATATGTACTATATGTCTAAACCTTTCAAACACTTATAGCCAGGGTTATTTAGCTATAACTCGTGAAGAGAGGAAGAAAAATAATTGCATTGGGAATACAAATAATTAGGTTACAGTGCAAGGTCTGAAGGTGGCTTAACTAGAGTTGAGACTCATCTGGCACGTTAGTAGGCTTATGATGGTACTAAAATTCTTTTTTGAAGTTTGCATATAGAGTAGTGTGAATGACCTGGAGATGGAAGTAAATTTTTCAACTCTTCCTGGAAGTAGTATTCTAAGAAGTAATTTGAGATTGCACACAGCAAGTTCAGCCCCATTCCCATCTAAAGCCCCAGTCCTGCAATTGGAGCCAAATGAGCACAAGCATCTGCTTGCATAGTTCTTATTGGAGGACTGGGGATCTACTCATTAGCAAAACTGCTGTTGGCTTTGGGAGCAACATCTGGCCCGTGTTATTTTTTCCAGCTTTCCAAAATTACAAGTTCTTCAAGCAATTTACAAATTATTAATGATGTGCTACTTTTACTCACATAGTCCTTCAGTTTTTATAGACAGTAAGGCCCAGTACTTCAAATGGTATGATTTGGTATAGCTCTCTTTAAATTGGCTAGAGTTATGCCAATTTACATTCATTGAGGATCTGATCCCCTGGATCGTAACAGAAGATCCACTGCAGGTTAATATGTTTTTTAAGTAGCCTCTTGTTTTGTCTTTCTTAATTTGTACTTCAAAAGTCTTAAATCTTTTTAATATGTTTTTATTTTTAGCTGTAGATTGTATATTATGTCTATTTCTTATTTGAGAAACATTGAGTTTTCATTGCAAATCCCATTTTATTAGCATCATTTCACTGTTCATTCATTCCAGTTTAACACCCAACTTTCATTTTAGTACAGTATGTCTTGAGAGAGCTGACACTCTGTAGCTTTAATTAACTGTGTAATAAATAGAGTAACATATTAAATGAACCTTACTCCATGAATGGGTGAGAGAGGAGATCTTTTTACGTGAAGCCTTACAATTTTTCTTTTTTTACTTCTTTGTGTTTTGACGTAATCAGAAGACCTGCATAGCAATGACTTTGAAATGGTGGGCCAAATTCTGCTCTGATTTACAACTATAATTTGGCTCTGTATGTTGAAAACTGGATACAGAAGTAACTGAGTGAGCAAAAATGTTGTGTTATCTGAAGGGGAAAAAACCTTAGGGTTCTGTATTTTCATGCAGCTGGGTAATAAAGTTTCAGAGAGTTGCAGGCCTGTGATAAGTATATTAAAAAAATCTCTGCCTTGGATTATTGTGGGAGGCTGTCACAGGAAGCTCACAGCTAACACGTTTGTATTTACTTTTTAAATTAAATAAAACCCAAATTCAATCATTTTTTTTGGTTAACCTCAGCTGTAAGAGGTACCCAGACCTATGCTTTAATGTCCAAAATCTGATATGTGGCAAATGAGCTGTTTGTGTTGCTGTGTTGAAAATGGAAGCCAAGTATTATCTGAACTTTGCCTATTATAATTGCATCATGAATACTATAAGGGAGCCTCTTCAGATGATGGCTGCACTCCTATAAAGCTTAAATGATGTGGAAATTGCAATGCAGTTTTCTTTGTACTATACCTCTGATCCAGCCTAGAGATATATATTTGAAGAGGGAAGGGTGGGGAGGGTCAATGTTGCTGTCACATAGACAGTTTGGGAAGTCTATGTTGACATGTTTTTACGGTCTATATTTCACATGTTTTGCCACCTTGAATTGTTGGAATGTATCTGTGCAGGCTTTGTGGAGCTCTGTCTGTAAAACATTTTTGTGGATCTGGTAAAGTGTGTGTGTGTGTGTACACACACACACACACACACACACACACACACTTTGGTATTTTAAGGTGTTACATTTTCCTGGTGTTTCTGCATCAGACTATATAGCTTCAGGATTGTCCAGAAGGCTCATATGTTCTTTCTACCCCTTTTCTGAGGCCTTGTTAATGTTCCATTGATTACATTGCAGTCCATGGGCCAAATCCTAAGTGGCATGAAGCATCTTCAGCTCCCCCTGACTATACTGAGAGTTGTAGATACTCAGCACCATCCATGCTGGCCTCCATGTATGTGTAAAACGTAGAAGTGTGTGAAATGTGGTAGTCTTGCATGGAACAAAGGTCAATCTGGATGCAAAAACCTCCGGTGGTAAAACACAAAGGGAACTAATTGAATCTTAAATACCTTCTTCTAGATGAGGGTGGAAAACAAGGTGAGATGACTCCTTATGGTAATCTCTGAAGGCACTAGTATTGCCAATGATTAAGTGTGGTATCGAGGACAGCAGGATGTGTACATCTGACAGATAGCCAAATTCCAGTCTGTCTAACCACCTCTGTCAACCCCTTTGTTTCTAGTCTGTGACAATATGCCAGTTAGGTCTGTGCTACTAGTTTATAGTTGATACAGTTGCCAAACCCTCTTAAGAGCAGCTGCTCTGGGATCTAAGAAGCCATAATGTGCAGTATGCAGACTGGTGACACTGAGAAAGGATTCATTCATGAAGAGTGTTCATTGTAAATGCTTGTGTGCTGGAGTGTCTTTGAAAGATAAAGATTAGGCTAGATATATATATAAGGATCAGATCCTCAGCTGGTGTAAATCAGCATCGCTCCATTGATTTCAGTTGAATCAAACGGCTGAGGATCTGGCCCACTATATTTTATATAAAATCATACTGGCTTATTCAGATGTTTTCTATAAGACACAGCTAAATTTACTAAGTTAGCATTAATTTCTCTGATTTCTTTTTTCAGTTCTGTGGGTCAAGTTTCGGCTCACTTTTAAAACTAGATATAAGAACATAATATTTGAAAGAAGGAGAGACAGATGGGAACTACTTGTGCGGGTGAAAATTGCTTTTAGAGGAAGAACAATTACATACTAAGTGGATTTGAATTACTGTCAAAATAATTTTTGTTCGTCTTATCACAATAACTGGAGTTTTTAAAGAAGTCATTTCACAGCTGGTAAACCTGTATCATCGAAACATTTAAAAAATGTCTCGGTTAGACATGTCAAACTGTATGGTGAAATATGATTTACTTCCATAGTTAAAAAGAATTCTAAAGAACTGATGGTACATTTGACTGTGCCTTATAAAGATATATGATATGTGTATATATATTCATAAGTGTGTAAATATATTCAAAGAAAACTGGTTACAGATTTGCTCATCTGGTATATTTTAAATGTGCAACTGATGTTTGTTTACAGAAACAAAAATTAGGGGCGGTGTCAGCTGCTATATATATATATATATTTGTTGAAATACAAGCTGAAAATACAATAGAAGGTTAGATCAGAGCTAGCATCTCTGCCAAAGGGTCGGGGCGGCTCTAGCTTTTTTGCCACCCCAAGCATGGCAGGCAGGCTGCCTTCGGTGGCTTGCCTGAGGGAGGTCCACCAGTCCCACGGCTTCAACATAACTGCCACCGAATTGCTGCCAAATCCACAGGACCAGCGGACTTCCCACAGGCATGCCGCCGAAGGCAGCCTGACTGCTGCCCTCGCAGGAACCAGCAGGGTGCCCCCCACCCCCCGGCTTGCCACCCCAGGCACGCGTTTGGGGTGCTGGTGCTGGGAGCTGCCACTGTAAAAGGTTCTCTTGAAGATGCTGAAAAAATAAAATCAAGTAGATGGCAGAGCAATTTTAGACTCTTTTGAGGGACATTTAAAAAGAGGAGTGGTTATGAAAGCTTGGGGAAAATCAGTGTTATTATCTTAGACCTTGTCCTTCAGCCTAGTTCCATATATTTATTTTCACTGGTATACCATCCTGTTGCCCCATATCTTATGTATTCACCTTTCAAATCCATTGCAGAAAGCAGGATACAGGACCTGATGATCTTGCTGTGGTAAATCCTTTGTTCCAGTTCTGTTCTATGCATGTCTCCATATCCCTAAGTGTGTGCAATATGGCTGTCTTGTCAGTATATGATGTCTGTTAGCATACTTCCTGGACCTGGATCTACAAAGAGGGGAAACATGCTTGGTGCTGAAAGGAATAAAGCAGGGTGAGTGTGGAAGGGTGGGTTGCATTTCCTAAAAGAGGATAAGAGGATAGAAAAATTGAAGTAATTCCTCAAACAAAACAGTCTTGGAAAAGCTGGCTCAGGTACAGCAGCAAGACACCTTGTTTCTCATTGACCTTGGCAGAATTTCATTAGCCCTTTAATGTGAGCAAACTGACCTCAAATGATTTCTTCGTCAGTAGACACACAGCCATGTACGCAGCTATGGCTTAAGCATATTTTTGGACATTAGATCTTGTTTCAGAGTGAGATAAGTGAGTCTTTGTATAAATGATTCATCCTTTCTGGTGATTGTGAGTAAGAACTTACATTATCCATGTTATCTTTCCCCTACACTTTCTTTCCCTCATACTATCTCATACCATGTAGCTATCCTGTTACATTTTGTTCACATTCATTCTTTTTTGTGGATGCTTCAGAAACTTGTACCATAAAACTGGGGTTCTCTATTGCTCTTCAACAGTAACTGTGTGTGGGAATTAAAGAGCATTAACACTAGCTGTCCTCCATTTATTAAATCTAGTGTGTAGATCCACTCCCGGAATATCTGGCCTCAGCAGCAATAGCAGACATGGAAACACTGGCTGTCTGGTCAACATGAAAATGATCAGCATCTGCAGATATTCCAGCTATCCATTCCTCATTAATCAAAGTTGCTCAGGACTTCTTGTGCACAACCTTTTAAGTGGAGAAACCCAGTTTGTGGTCCAGTGCTATAGCAGAAGAGTATGTTATGATTTATGGGCCAGATTCTGTTTCCAATGGGCCTTCCAATAGTCAAACAAAATCTGAAGACTCCTCATGGGAGAAGAGAAGTACTGCCAACACAAAAGTTCAAAATTGCTGTACTGTTCTTTCTTTTTCTCTGCATTCTTCTCTTGAGCCTTCAAGGCACATCTGGTTCATATTTTCAAGCTTTTCTTCACAACCATAAGGACTTATTGTTTTAAAATGAAAGCAGTGATTCTCACATGATCATGACTCCAGGAGCTGGAGTTTTAAGCAAAACATCAAATCTTCTGACACCTGCCATAAAATCCTGAGAGTTGGCAACACTATAATGTGATTTCCTAAAAAACAACTTAGGAAAGTCCCATTTGTATAGTGGCTGTTCACAGAGCCTGACTCACCACAGCATTAGGCCAGTGTGACTCTATTGATTTACACTGGTGTAAAACTGAGGTAACATCGTGAATTAGAGTCCCATAGCCATCTCTGTGTTGTGACTAGCAAAACTCTTGGCTCAAAATTAAATCCTTTGGCAATTCTCCTGCATTTGTTTGTTTGTTTGAAAAAAGAATATAGTTACTTTCCTGCCTACCCTGACCAAGAAACCATCTGATGGTATGATTTGGATTCTGTTGGCTAGTGTATGTCCCACGTTTGGGACTTTCAAAGCCAGATTATGTGAATTGGATGTCCAGTCCCTTTGACAGCTTTGAAAGTCCCATCTTAAATTTAAGATTCACTGAGACAAACAATGGTAATATTCATTCTGTCTTTAGAATTCCAGCCAAAACATGTTCTTGCTTGGATTTCAACATCGCCATGCAATCCTTGTGCCAGTGCATGAGAACCAGATGAGGAAACTGACTGGAAACAAAAATGAAATTGTCCCATCTGTTTTCAGTCTGAGATCTGATTGGAGTGCAGAAAGCAAGCAACGAGTAAAAAGGTGACTAGATTTCTTAAATTATTTCAGTTTTAAATGATGTAAGGTGTCATTGTTAATTACTCAAGTAAGACATTTTGTATTTTAAAAATTTCCCCTTTGCAAAAAACCGAAACCAAAAACTAACCACCTGTCATAACTATAAAGGGAAGGGAACAGCCCTCCTGTGTACAATACTATAAAATCCCTCATGGCCAGAGACACCAAAATCCTTTTACCTGTAAAGGGTTAAGACGCTCCAGGCCCTGCTGACCCTGCGGCCATAGGGACCGACTCTTTCCATCTTGGTGGGGGGAGTCGTTTGTTTGTGTCTTTTGTTTTGAGGGTTTGTTCGCACTGGGACTAGGGGACCGACATCATCAGCTCTCCACATCTTTCTGCAGTCTCTCGTATTCACTTGTAGTACAGCCGGCAGGGCGTGTTGTCTTATTTTGTTTCTAGCATGTAGTTCCTCCCCACTCTGACTTTGGGTTCAGCATGTGGGGCTGCATCCTTCTCAGCTTACCTACAGTTAGATCTGGTTTCGCTGCCACATCCAGATTTCTCAGTCTGGACACCCCCTTTCTTTCCACACTTCCCTTCCCTACGTAGCCTTGGAGACTTTTTCCCAGTTCTGGTGAACACGCTCCACCCTTGGATCTACACAGGAGTTTCCCCATCCCCCCTCCTTTCCCCCCAATTCCCTGGTAGTCGATCCTCCCTTGGATTTAGGATACTCCGGTTTTCGGCTTTAATTCAGAAACAGATCATCATCTCCGTAAACATCAGGTGGAAGTATTTTTAACAAGGGTAAATCAGGATTCATATAGCCGAGGAACCCTCTAGCCTTAGTTCAAAGTTTACAGGAAACGAGGTAAAATCTCTCAGCAAGGGAACATTTACAGTTTGAGAACAAATAAAGACTAACATGGCCTTGCTGGGCTGTTACTACAGAGTTTGAAATACGAGACTGTTTCAGAAAGATTTGGAGAGCCTGGATTGATGTCTGGTCCCTTGTAGTTCAAGTGCGAACACCTCAAAACAAGAGCATCAAAACAGACTTCCGCCCATTCAAGATTTGAAAGTATCTTGTCCCCTTATTGGTCCTTTGGGTCAGGTGTCAGTCAGGTTTCCTGAGCTTCTTAACCCTTTACAGGTAAAAGGATTTTGGTGTCTCTGGCCATGAGGGATTTTATAGTATTGTACACAGGAGGGCTGTTCCTTTCCCTTTATAGTTATGACACCACCTTACAAATTTAAATGGTTTAAAAGCCCTTCTTGTAACAAGGCGTGTAGAGTACCTGCCACGTAAAATCCTCAGAACCCTATTGAAATTTCCAGGGTTTATTTAATCTCTTAAAAATCCCACCACTCCATATCAGTGCTCACTTACTGGAATGTTTTTGCTCCATGGGGTCAAAAGTACCATTCTGAGGATACACTTAAACTATTGCCTGGACTAGATGCCTGCTGGGAAAATTCTCGTTGAGATAGTTTAGGGAAAAGATTGAGAGAATATACCAGGTTTGCCTTGGAAGTTGATGCCTGAGTAAGAGATTAAGGAAAAGTTAGGCTGTCATTTGAGTAATGTATTGCTTTGGAATTACCATCCATGTTTTGGAACCAAAGTGTCCTTAAGTGAGTGTGTATTGAGCCACAGCTGCACACATGGTCATCAACAGAGACTGACTCTAGGGCTTTCCACACCAAAACCACAGCCTTGGCCATCTGAGATAAACAAATAATTCTGTTAGATATGGCATGAGAGAGTACTTGTTTCCAGAGAGAGATGATACCACACAGTAAGCCCGTGAATTACATGTGCACAGCTCCCAATTAAGTGGTGAAATCCTAACCCCATTAAAGTGAATGAGAGTTTTGCCATTGACTTCAGTGGATTTTGGATCTCATCCAATGTGTAATTCTTAAGTGGCAACTTTAGGACATAAGTTATCTAACATTAGAACAATATATAGGGCTCCTAATTAGAACTGGTAAAAAACTTTCAATAATTTTTCAGCAAAAAAGGACAATTTTTTGTGAAAACTTTCACCAATATTTCCCCATTTTTTGACTAGCTCTACTTCTAAGGGCTCTGCTGCAGAACACCCACAAAGCCTGTGTAAAAGGGCTCTGTATGGGGGATCTAAGAGGGCCTGGGATGAGGAAGGAATCCTTCATCCATAAGCTAGGGTTTTGGTAATGGAGCAGCAAAGCAGTACTCAGCGTCTTCCTGCATCCACCTCCATGGGAAATTTATAGCTGTGGATCATGGGCCAGGGGGCTGATAGGTCAGTTCCCATACCATGTCCCCAGACCACCTGCACTGTAGCAGAGAAGCACTGTGCCTATGGAGGTGAATAGATTCTGTGTGTTCACATACACTGGAACCACAGCAGTTCCACTGTATTGAAAGACTCCTTCACTCGTTTTAGAAGAGTGACAGCATATTGTCCTAAGTTACTGAATATCTTCAAAACGCTTCAGGATCCTTGGATGATAGGCACTAGGGGATCACAATTGTATATTATAACTTCTATTATGGCAGACAAAGCCCACAATAATAATAAAAAACAAGGCATTGGAGGGAATAAATGTTGTTGTCCTGATAGTTCCTCTTGTGAGATCGCACATTAAATGACTTCATGCTACCAACAAAAATCTTTCCAAATATCCCTATCCTTTTGCTCTTGTTTGTTTTAAAGATCTGGAGACGGATTTGATATAAGATTTGTAGATACAAGTTAATGGTCTGATTCTGCAGCCTTAATCAGGAAAAACTTCCATTGCTGTCAATGCAACAACTGAGTAAATTCAGTGAATTTCACTGTGGGCTCAGTCCTGCAACCCATACCCTTCTAGTCAGTTGGTCTCAGGATCAGGCCCTAACTGACTCAGTGAAAGATGTTTAAAAGTATAGATTTAAAAACAGGGTTGCAAATGCTTGTAAATAGATGGGTTATAGTATGAACAGAGTGATTTTTCAGAGAAGTTTTGTAACAAAATACAAACATACAGATTCTTTCCATGTAGTTGGTCACAATCTAATGTACATTAGATAACAAAATGTGCGTATTTTGCACAGGTATCGTACTGGCATTTTCCTAGTATTAGGTTTTATGATTTGCAGAAACCAATTATATGATAGTAGTTATATGGTCAATATGAAGGATGATCTGCTGGGTAAGGCACTGGAGTGGGCTTCAGAAGAACTGAGTTCAGTTCCTGGCTCAACCACAGATTTCTTTGTTTTACTTTGGGCACATCATTTAATTGCTCTGTGCCTCGGGTCCCCTTGTGTCAAATGGGGGATACTGCCTCCTGACCTCACAAGGGTGTTGTGAATCTTTGGAAGGGCTCAGATCCTATAATGAAGAGGATTAGATAGATACACCCCACAGGTATCCAGGAGCAGTTCTATAGCTTTGTGCATTTTCAACTCCAAGCTAAAGACTTTAGTATCTTTTTAAACCACTTCCTTGGGGATGGAGTTTTGAGGCTGGTTGTCTGATGGATGTTGTTATGGGAATCTAGGTCTCAAATGCTGACTTTGAAAGACCAGTTTAGTACAGATCCGAAACAACTTTCTGCCTTGATTCTTTCTTTGACCTTTTGAATATTTCCTTTATAATGTTCATCCCTCTGCCAATAATACCTGCTTTACAATGTCCTATTTATTCCAAAAGGATATATGCATGACTGCCTTAAACAATTTAGCTCTCCTTTCCCTGCTTATTGGGATGGTTGTACATATAATTTTTTTTTCAAACAATGAACAGAAATACAGTAGAATAAACTGCAGTAGATTGAGTGGCCTTAGAAAGGGATACTACATCTTACCGAACTGTGGGTTTGTAGCACAGAATACAGAGTGACAATGGGCTTTTGGAGCCATGGCCAAGGTGTGAGTTGCTGAGGAAATACAACGTTTTTTATTTTTTCTTGAGAGCTAAAAAGCTACTATGTTGCCATGACAAAAAAAGTTATTACTTCCTGTCTTTTTTGTGTCCATTTTAATGTTGTACAGAAATACATATAAATATATATCTGATGCCCAGTATTCATAGCACATGAAGGATATCAAAGAAGGAATAAAATCATATATTGGTGTAAAAAATATTTCCATTGCTAAGATGGTCCTTTCTCCAGGATCCTGTTTTTAATCATAATTTGAAAGTGGTTGGGAGGGTTAGAAATAATAACTCTTTGGATGTTTAAGATATGAAAACACACCCTGCTTTAAGGGCTAGTTGGTAGGCGTGTGTGTGTGTGAGAGAGAGAGTGTGTGTGTAAATACAATTTGCATGAGTTTATTTAAATCTAAAGGCAAATTAAATATATTTATTTTCACTTGTATTAAAGCACAGAATGGCTGCCTTTTTCAAAACCTGTAACCCTAAGTAAGAAAATATACCATGGTAATTTACTGTATTTCTCCCTCATTTTTTTACCGAATTTATAATACTGTTCTCTCTGGGTATCTTACTTTTCATTTAATTTCCAAAATAAATTTTTTCTTGTGTTTTATCTACATGAATTCTTTAGATATCTATACAGACTCTTTTTATATATATCTAAAGTGCTGGAGATTACAGAGTCCCATTTTAGCATCGTTTCATGTGCTGGCGAAGGATCTTTATTTAGGCTGTGAGGGGTTTTGTTTATGTACTTGCAAATGTAATGTGGAAAAATCACACACAAATCAGTTTCCAAAAGAAAAGGAAGAGGGGCCAGAACAATGGCTCCTTCTCCTGTCCTGTCCTCCCTGGGACTGTAAGGGTGCACCCACAATCACTATTCCCCGAGGAATATTCTCTCTTCTTCCATAGATTCACAGAAAGACAGAAGGGACATTGTGATCATCTAGTCTGATTTCCTGTGTAACACAGGCCAGAGAACTTCTCCAAAATAATTCCGACAGCAGATCATTTAGAATAACGTCCAATCTTGATTTAAAAACTGTCCATGATGGAGAATCCACTGTGACTCTTGGTAAGTTGTTCCAACATTAAAAATGTACACCTCATTTCCAGTCTGAATTTGGCTAGCTTCAACTTCCAGCCATTGGAGAGTGTTTTACCTTTCTCTGCTAGATTGATGAATCAAGGCCCCCTTTAACCCTCTCTTTGTTAAGCTAGTCCAGGGGTCGACAACCTTTCAGAAGTGCTGTGCTGAGCCTTCATTCACTCACTCTAATTTAAGGTTTCGCGTGCTGGTAATACATTTTAACATTCTTAGAAGGTTTCTTTCTATAAGTCTATAACTAAACTATTGTTGTATGTAAAGTAAATAAGGTTTCTAAAATGTTTAAGAAGCTTCATTTAAAATTAAATAAAATGCAGAGCCCCCCAGACCAGTGGCCAGGACCCAGGCAGTGTGAGTGCTGCTGAAAATCAGCTCGCGTGCCACCTTCGGCACCTGTGCCATAGGTTGCCTACCCCTGAGCTAGTCTATCACTATAAAGGCATGTTCCCTTTAATCATTCTCCTGGCTCTTCTCTGAACCCTCTCCAATTTATCAACAGTATTTATTTATTCATTCTTAAAGCAGACCGCCTCCCATTGTTCCCTCGTGGGCAGGGGAGCTCTGCACAACCCCTTACTATGTGTAATGTGCATCACCAAGCCTTTTATGAGTTGTCCTTTTGACAGGGTGTTGTAAGGAGCTGAGCGAAACCTTATGTGCTGAATTAAAACCCATTGAGCTGGATAGCTGTGAAATCCCCTTCAGTTAACTGAAAGCCTAAGCCCCCACCTAAGACCAAAAGTGTGTGTGCACCGACCCAAGCACTTTTGATTCAATATTGTTTAGGGGCGGAGGTGAGAGAGAGAGAGAGGTACTTAGTAAGCAGCAGTCCTGTTACAAACTGGCATTGTTGGCAGAATCCGATACCCCCTCCCCCCACCAAGGAGGGAAGGGGATATTGAAGAGGTAATCATAAAAAGAGATGGAGGAAATTGTCTGCCTATTAGCCGAGCAGCGGTAAAAGATTCAGACATTCCTCCTGCAACTTTTGCTGAGCCAACAAAAGCAGCATGGGGTACAATTTGCCAAGCAGCAGCAGTGGCAGGGGTCTTGAAAGTCAGCAGTTATTTCAGCCATCAAGGGAGGCTGGGGTCAGTCTGAAGAAGATGACCCCACCAAGGACAAAGACTAGCCCCTCTGAGGTATGTTTCCGGTATGCAGGGGAGTCTCTAGCTATTTTGCCGCCCCAAGCACAGCAGTCAGGCATGCCTGCAGGAGGACCACTGGTCCCGCTGCTTCAGCGTACCTGCCGCTGAATTGCTGCTGAATCCGCGGGACCGGTGGACCTTCCGCAGGCTCGCTGCCGAAGGCTGCCTGACTGCTGCCTTTGCAGGGACCAGCGGCGTGCCTCCCGCGGTTTGCTGCCTCAGGCACGCGCTTGGAGCGCTGGTGCCTGGAGCTGCTGCTATCAGTACAGGTTGGAAAGTCATAAGTGAAATACTTGCCCTTTTGAAGGTTGGCATTGTGGGAGGGGATACAATGGTCTGAGGAAGGCAAGAAAAGACCATTCTTGACAGAAATGGGACATGATCTTTGGAACAATCCATTAAATTCCGATGTATAACTTGTTAGCTGGAATTTGTAAGCCTCCTGTATGTGAAAAGGGACAGGAAGAGGAAGGGGTTCTGCACCACTCTGTGGAGATCACAGACAATTTAGATCAGAGTACCAGACCGCCTAAGGAGGATGAGCATAAGATAGATGAGGTAGAAGATGTGCCAAAGTTAGAGTTTGAGGTACCCCTGACAGAAATTAATCCTGGGAAGCAGGTGTGGGTCCAGGGGACCATCAGATTGCAAACTAGGGCCCAAAGGGAGGAAGCTGGCACCCAAATGGTGCAACAGAGGGTTGCTGTAGAGCCCCAGATAACACGAGGAAAGGGATGCTCAAATGGGGAACTGTGAGGTAACAAGGGAAGTGTGAGTAGCTCAAAACCCTTTTCAGGGTGCCTGGGAACAATTGGTTGAAGAACGTCCGTCAACCTTAGCACACAAGAGGCTGCCTGCTAATTATGGTGAGCAAGCTGGAAGGGGAGCTGGAGACTCTGAAAGCCCAGACCATTCAGGCATGTAGCTGGCCACACCGATGAAATGGCCAGGGGAAAAAAGGGTGCAGGTATTTTCTCTAGGAGATCTTGCCCTGGTGTGGGCGAAGTTCTAAAGGGGGCACAGTATGTAATAGGGTGGCTTGTCCTATGGGCTGGAGACCCTGGGGCTTAGCGAACCCTGATTACAGAATGGGCCCTGCTTGAGGGGAATCGGGCAATTCCCTATAATGAAAAGACAGTGGAGCCAATAAAAGGGGGGAAGCCTAGGGAGGTGCAGCTATGCTGTTGGATATTGCAGGGAGAATAAAAAAGTGTCCTGCAGGACCATGATACCAGGTAGCTTGGAAGGTGAATCTTGATGAACAGGAGGCTGCTGGAGGATGGGAAACCCTGACTGTATTTGGGACCAGACGTCAGAACCCCAGTGAGGTAAAGCTGGGAGATCATACCAGGATGGAAGATGAACCCTGGAGGTGAGAGAAAACCCCCAGAGCTAAGTATGCACGTTTTATTTGTGTTGTTATAAGGGACTTTAGTTTGGGACTCTGGGTTGTTATAAACTGGTTCTGTTATTAAACAAGCCCCAAACCGGGGTATTTTTAACCAGAAAGAGCCTCCTGTGAGTTCATAAAGGGCCCCAAAGTGAGGAAGAACAGAGGTAGGGAGCGTGCAGAGACACCTCTGGCCAGGAGCTGGCGCTCACTATGCAGCAGTCCTATTACAGAGCTGTAAGGTAAGAAACTTCTCCTTGTGGTCTTAGTTCTTTCTGTGTTCAGACACACAGGACTTTGTATATTCCTTGTAAATAACCAAGATGCCATCTAAGAAAATAGCAAGACTCCATCAATTTCTACTTCCAACTGGAAAATCCCCAGGGCTCTGAATTTTGACTTAATAGGAGTACAACTGGTGTAAGAAGAAGGATCCAGTTTCCAAGGAGAGAGATTGTTAACTGGTATTCCTATTGAACCAAAATGGAACTAATAATGGAGGTGCTTGCAGAAATAAAAAATGGCCAACGGGATATAAAACTTCACAAAGGAAATTTAAAGCAGCATCTGGAGCACTCCCAGAAAGGGCTGATGGCTGCTGCCTTGCAGGGAGAGGACAAATCATTGTTGGAGTGACACCAACTGCAAAGTTTCTAGGCAGGTTGGGAAGCCCAGCTGCAAGCCCTCAGGCTGGAATGGCAAGACAGATCAAAGACGTGACTAGCAAACTGACTGCCATAGATCAGCAGTTTTCTCCTGAAATAGTGGAGACCGTGCAAGCTTTAGCCAGCATGGAACTTGCCAACATAGATGAACTGCAGCAAGGACTTAGCGAGCTGAAAATTCAGCTCCAGAAGGAAATCCAAGAATCACAGGTCGCAGTGGAAAGCAGCTGCTTAGCTGAGGAATTGAGCCACGCAGGGGACTTGAATAAGACTGGATATTTACAACTGTTTTCTATCCCAGTTGTAACCCACAGTGGCCCAGATGGGAGAGGTCAGGCTGTTCCAGCCTAAATAATGCAAAAGCCTCACTATCTTTGAAGGAAAAACACCCTGGGAACATAGGTGCTGGAAGTAGGGGTGCTGGAGGTGCTGCGCACCTCTGGCTTGAAGTGGTTTCCAGTATATACAGAGTTTACCGTTTGGTTCAACGACTCTCAGCACCCCCACTATAAAAAATGTTCCTGTATCCCTACCTGAGAGGCTCAGTTGGCTCAATTCAACATGATAGCTTCAAATGAATGGTTGGGAAGAAGGACGGAAAGGGAGTTTTCTAGCAGCCAGCTTGGTGGCCCAGCTCTGGTGGTGCTACAGAACTTACCCCTAGGAAAGAGAGAAGTTATGCAGACCTGATACAAGCCCTTGACTTGCAATTTGGAGCTAGCCATCCATCTCAGCTGGCCAGCACACAGCTAGGAGCTAGAAGAGGGAAAGAGGAAACCACATCTGAACAGGAGAAGGACATGAAGAGACTTGTGTTCCTGGCATACCCAGATACCCCAGAACCCTTCCAGAATAGGGTGACAATGGACCAATTTATAGATGTTTGTCTGGACTTGTAGATCAAGATCAGCAAAAGGAAGCCAAAGGCACTTCAAGAAGCTGAGAGATTTTGCCACAGAAATTGAATCTTTTCTTGCAGCAGAGTGTTGGAAGAGGAAACAGCTGCTCGTGAGGAAGATGGAAGCTGATCACCATGAGCCCTGTAAGTACAGCTCTGTGTCTAATATGCCTAATAAAAGAGAGGATTCTAATTTAATTCATATTGAATTATAACAGAGTACAAATCTGATTTGTAAAACAAGGGAAACTGGCAGTATTGCAAAAATGTAAAGGAAACAGTTCAGTTAAATGCTGCTACTGTGACAAAACTGGGCAAGAAAGGATTGTTATAAATCTAAGGCAGGCCAAGATCGACTGCTGCAGGTGTCTAGAGAGATACTTTGAGAAATGGGGGAATGCCAAGCCGAAGGGGCAAAGGTATAAGGATCAGCCCCACTGTTTTTGTTTACATCCGTGCAGTTAAACAACGATAATGGGAGTTTGGCTATTGGGTATGTAATAGGACCTATGATATGCATAGCGATAGTTGACACAGGCTCAAACATAACAGTTATTAGACCCATCACACTAAAAAGGCTAGGGAATAGCGGATCCAGAACTGAATCACCTAATTGGTCTCAAATAGAGACTGTGACTGGGGCAAGGGCATCCATCTGAAAATATGGTTTTGACCATTGGACCTTTGCAATTTGAGCAAGAAGTCTGTGTGGCTGAAATAGTGGATGAGCTAATAATTGGCTTGGATTTCAGTATGGCTAATAACTGTGTAATAAGTGTCAGGAAAGGTTCTTACATATTCCGTCTGTGGAAATTCCCTTTGGGGAAATGACCCGTGTGAGATAAATGGTTTGTAGTCAGTTGGTCTGCAGTGAATGAATTGCCCTGCCCTGGAGGCACAACCATTATAACAACTACATGCTGTGGTAGCTGTCCAGCAAGGGAAAGATGAGGAGTGGGTGAAACCTGTTTTGATATGCAGGCTCTTTGATATGCAAGTGGGATCTTAAGGTACATCTGCACTGTGATTAAAAAACCTGCGGTACTGAATCTCAGAACCCAGGTCAGCTGACTTGGGCTTGCTGGGCTCTGGGTAGATGTTCAGGCTCAGGTTGGAGCTCAGGATCTGAGGACCTTTCACAAGGTCTCAGAGCCTGGGCTCCAGCCTGAGCTGGAACAGCTACCCAGCAATTTTATAGATCAGCAGCCTGAACCCTGGGAGCTTGATTCAGCTGATCTAGGCCAGCCTTGGCCATGCTGTGGGTCTTTTATGGCAGTATACACATACCCTTAGCTGTTAAAGCTCTTGTGGATCTGAATCAGGAACCGATCTCTGTTCATTTTCTGAATGTTTCTGACAGGCAGCACATAAAGAAGGGAAACCATTTCAGTAGTCAGCAGAGTGTGATTTAGCATTTTCAGACTCTTGTGATTGATCCTGACTTGGCCTATCCATGTTTCAAAACACCTTTCCTATCGGACACAGATGCTAGTGCTTGCAGTTAGGTGGACAAAATTTCAGCTTGGCTGCCCCCCGGGAATCTGAGAATATAGCTGTGGAAGTTAAGGTGGGAAAAGTTGTCAGAGGTGAATCCCTCATTCAGACAGAATGGCAGGCCAGCAAATTCTGCAGAAACAATAGGGTTCCTCAGGGGCTGAATGAAAAGAGCCTCTCCCTGATTGTTGAAAGCAAATCTCTGGAGGGAGAAGCCCCAGATTCGGGTGTGAATAAAATTCTTGTATGTTGGTGATATGAAACTATTCTGACAGAAACACACTATCCATAGGTAAATAATGAATCTTATATCATTTTTTACTTAAATTATTTCTTTTCTTTCTGTTTGGGTTGGGTGGTTGGGGGTTCACTATTTTAGGCCTCATCAGGATAGTGAGTGTAGCTGAGGTGGGGAGTGTTGTTATGAGCTGGGTGAAACCTTGTTATGGATTAAGACCCCACTGAAATTGATTGGCGGGAACTCAACTTTCAGTTAACACAACTGTATGCATAAGCCCCCCACCTACAACAAAAAGTGTGTGTGAAACCACCTAGGAGTGTTTGTTTGAATATTGCGTTGGGTAGGGGTCATGTGAGTGAGGGTGTGTGAGAGAGAGCATGCGCGCAAAGACAGATCACACAGAAACTGAGAGCAAACAAAAACAGCAAGAAAGCCAAGCAGGAGGGAGTAAGAACAGTGTGACGCTGGAAAAAGAGAGACAGCTTTTTGGCCAAGTGTTGACTTCAGAACCTTGGGGGCTGTAAGCTAAGAAACTGCCGCTTTTTTTCTTAGCCCCTTTAGTGTTCAGAGACGCAGGACTTTGTACATTCCTCATAAATAAAGAAGCTGGCATTGAAGAACATTCTAGACTATAAATTTCTACTTCCAATTGAAATATCCCTAGGCCCCAGACTTCGACTAGCCTCTTGGATCCAAAGGGGGCAACCGTATATTACATGCTGCACTGTGCAGTGGAGTGGACTGAACACAGGCCCGGGGACCAAGAGACCTGGGTCCTACTTGCATCTGTGCCACTGATGCACTTTGTGACTTTAGGAAAGTTCCATCCTCTCATTGCAGCTACTTCTGAAGCATAATATTGACTGACCTTTGAATAGGGCTTTGAGATCATCTGAATAGTAATTTATTAAGTAAAATACAGTTTTATGTCATCCATGGCTTTTCAGGCAAGCTGGATCCCAAAGTAGTTAACAGTTGGGCAGCATGTAATATAGCCAGTGCAAACATCGGTGGAGGCACACTGTATTAGGGAGCAGAACCAACCATTCTGTCCATGATCAGAAACCCAGGGGAGAGAGAAATGAAGGTAAAGAGAAGGAAGAAAAGATATATCTTAAGTTGACAGGGAAGGGAATATATAATGTCAAAATAAAACCAAGGGCAGAAGGGGTTCATTTCTGATAGATAAAATGGATAAAGAGAACCAGTGCTACTATTTTTTATAAATTTAAGCAGCAGCCAGTAGTCATGCGTCACTGTTTGTCAGGTTCCTTTTAATTAGAGGCTTAGATCTAAAGCTATGTGTATGGGGAAAAAAATACAACACACAAAATTCAGAATACTCACAATTTGTGTTCCAGGTCATTTTGCAGCCCCAAAATTGTGTTTTTGTGAGATAAGCATGAAATGGCAGTATTCAAGTTTGAAACATGCGAAATTAACACTGATGTAACTGAGCACAATCCTTGGAGTAGCTCTTTCATTTTTTTTTAACTATAAAAGACTCATAAGACAATCTGCCATTAATGATCAAAAGACTTGCACAAAATGTTTGGTATATTCCGGTTATGGTTACAGCAAGTACTGATTACTTTAGGTTTCACAAATATTTGGACAAGGCCATTCATAAATTCCTATTAATGTCAATGAGTATCACACTTGTCTAATCAACTTATTTTTAACTAGACCTCAAATTATATTCCCTGTCTCTATGAAACAGACTCACTGACAATTCATATTGGATTGTAACCATTTGCACAATATGCTAGTGGTAAATTGCCTACAGTGGGGAATACCTCCAGCACAATGTTTTTTAAAAAAACAAGACATCGAGTCTGAACATTTTTTTCAAACTAACTTTTTTTTTTTTAATTTATAATACATTTGCTTACTTGCAAGAATACCACACTGAGAAATTTGGGGCAGCAAGGTGGAGATTTAGACTCTGTAAAAGTTATTGGATTTTTCTCCCATTATTTATGCTAAACATTTTTGACAATTCAAGGGATTATATTTGTACATGGGGCCTGGTTTGTTTTTGGCAGCCATCTAAGCAGGGCTGGCTCCAGCTTTTTTGCCACCCCAAGTGGCGAAGCGGAGAAAAGAAAAAAAAAAAAAAAGATAAAACCACGATCGGCAGCACTTCGGCAGAAGCTCTACTGTGTCGCTTCATTCTTCGGTGGCAATTCAGCGGTGGGTCCTTTGCTCCGAGAGGGACTGAGCGAATTGCTGCCAAAGACCCGGACGTGCCACCCCTTCCCATTGGCCACTCCAAGCACCTGCTTCCTTTGCTGGTGCCTGGAGCCGGCCCTGCATCTAAGAGGTCTGTACACCCAATTCCTATTAATGTCATGGGAATTAGGTGTCAGTTAGACAGCTTTAGAAATCTCAGCCATGCTTCTTTATTACCCAGTCTTGCAGGCACAGACCTCACCTAAAAAAGAGAGACTGCTTCGTGTGTAGAGCAGTTTTCCATTGCTCCAACTCAAAACAGCAGTTTTTTAAACCTGCGCCATAAAACAACTACCACATTCCAGTTAATAAACAGTCTAAGAATAATTCAATGCAAATTGCTCGTGTACATGACAAACATCCATGTAAATGGCAAACATTTTACTTTACGGTTTCACTGACATTATCTGTGACAGAATGTTAAAGAACAGAATCTGCTCATACAGTTCTCAGCTCAGCAAAGCACTAAAGCATATTCTTAAATGTCAATGGAAGTATTTGTATGCTCAAATTTAAGCATGTGCTTAATTGCTTTGAAGTTTCAGGGCCAAAGATGGCAGAAATTCATAGCATGTGGCAGTCATTTCAGCACAGTGAAAATCATCCTCCCCTCATAACAAATTCACATCTTGTTTATACTAGGGAATGTAAGGAAAAATTCCCAGAGCACCAGTGTTACCAGTAGTTCAGCTGCAATGATGTTGGCAATGGGCAGAGGCCTGGTCTCAGCAAGGTTTTTTTTTTATCTCTGGCCTTTTTACCAGCATGTTCCTCAGTAGGCTTAATTATTATGGTGGTAAATGCTAGAAGTCACTGAGACCTTGATCACAGTAAGCTCCCACGTCTACTAATACCATTGCAACTAGTGGCACCAGAATAGACAACGTGATGTAAGCAGTAAACCATATAGTGAATGGTTATCAATAGGGAGTAAACACTGACCACATAGTGAGTGTAAACACGGGCACCTCCTGGACTGCTAGTTCTCTGCACAAAGACATGGGTGGGGCAGGGAGAGCAACAACTGAAGAAAACAGCGTAAATGCTGCTGTACTTCTTAGCCGTATTCTGGTCTGAAGTACCCAGGCACAATGCTCTCTTGAGACGGGGTCAAATTAATTCATTTTGAGCCTTGCAACCCTGTTAAATGTCACACTTAATTTTCACCTTAGTGTGCACCCTAATGGCCAAATTGTGTGCTCAGATAGACACTCACAGCGTTAAATTCACCCCTGTGCTGAGGGCTACCTCTTGAGTCTTAGTACTTAAGGCTATGTCTACACGACAGCTTATGTCGGCAAAACGTATGTCACTCAAGGCTCTGAATAAACCACCCTCCCTGAGTGACATAAGTTACACTGACACAAATGCTCATGTGCATAGTGCTATGTCAGTGGGAGAAGCTCTCCTGCCGACATAGCTTCTACCATTCGCAGAAGTAATTTTATTATGCCGACAGGAGAGCTTTCTCCGCTGCAGCACTATACACGTAGACATGTCCTAAAAGATTCACTTAAGCCTGTCCTCTGAGGGGTTAAGTTGGTGTGTAAACCCTGTAGTTGACTTAAGCTATTGATGTACACCACTGTATAGGACTGTATTGATGTGCTAGCCCTCTGTATAGGGCTGGTTTTTCATCCAGATTTCCCACTGATGCCATATGGAGTTGTGTGAATATATCCAAGGGCAGAACTTTGGCCCAGTAAGGGCAGCAGCATAATTTAAAACATATGTTTCCCTTTCAGGGGGGCAAAACTCTATGTGAGTGAATTTGGCTGTGTTGAGAATTCCATCAGAGCTGTATAAAGTGTTAACCTTGGCCAGCAAAGATACCCAAATCAGACTCAGTTTGAGTCCAAATGTTTTTTTCTTGTGACTTTCTGATACATTTGGCAAATATTGCATAGAGTTTCCAAGTTGCCTTCAAAATACAGCTATATATATTCAGCAACCAGTAACCTTCTCGTGTGTGCTGTGATTCATCAGCAGCAATTGTCTTTGGCAGGACATAATTTCAAATCTTCTACTTGGGATGTCTGCCAAATTTTTTGGAACAGAGATGGGATGAAAAAAGTTATTTATAAATGCGAATAATTATGCCTTACACTTATTATACTTGGGAGTGAGCAACAGATAGACGACATGTGTAATAATGAGTTTTTATAACAAAAGAAGCTTGTCACAATTTTCTAGTTGCTGACAAAAAAAATCCCAAAAAAACAAGAAACCAACAATCCTCAGTTGAAATGACATTAGTGGGACACAAACAGACCAAAGCTAGGCAAATCAGATTTCAGAGGTAAGACAGATCTCTGTTAAACTGATGTACATTTGTAACAACTCCACTAGTTTTAATGGAACTACTCTAGGTTATCACTGGTGTACCTGAGATGAGAATCTGTCCTTAACTTTGGATTTTGTGTGCAGAGGCCAAAAACTGAATGGACATAGAAACTGCACTAACACTTCACAACTGAAAACGATCCCCTCAAGGGTAAGCTGGCAGGAGTAGTGTGGGGAAGCTTGCAGTGCTGAGTCAGATGCAGTGTCCTGTTCTGTAAGTAACTAGAGGGCTATTTTCTGTTCTGAAAAGATTTATACAAATGAATCTGTTTTCACTAATTCTCTTACCACTAGTCATACGTAAAATTCCTTTTCTGCTGAGAAACCCAGATCCACCTTAACAAACACTGGACCATATACATCTCTCTGTAGTTATCCCCATTCAGGTGCAGAGGCATAGTTCCTCAAGGGTATTTCAGTGCCTAACTCCTATTGATTATCAATACCTTTAAGGATGTGAAACTTGTGCTTAGAAGTACTGGTGGCCCCATTGACTTTAATGGGACTACTCATATGTTTGAAGTTGGGCGTATTCTTAAGCACCTTGCTGAATCTGGATCTTAGTCTCTTGAAAATTAAGAGCAGTGTTTGAAAAGCTTGTCTGGCTAAATGCTATCTGCAGATGTTGTTTTTTTCTGGTGTCGCCAGCCGAGAATGTCATACATGTGGCTGCATATTTTGCCATTTCTCCAGGTTCATAATTAGCATCACTTCACTCACAAAGCAGTTCATTGCAGGGTTTCACATATAGAATTTCATCGCAGCTTGAACGTGAAAAGAAAGGACTTAAATGTTTGTTTCCAAAAGAGACACAGCAGGATTTAGAGATCCCGAGTCAAGCTCATCCCTGGAGTCATTTAAATGAAGTAAAGAAGTAAAGGATATCTTCTGAACTAGCCTTGGAGGTGGGGCTAGGAAGAATGAAACGAGTGTAAATTCTTTGGGGCTGGAACCTTGCCTTCCTATTTGTCTGTAAAGCATGTAGCACACAATTGACCCTACATAGACTTACGTAGTGCTTTTCATCTGAGAATCTCAAAATGTTTACAAACATTAAGCCTCATAGCATTGTGAAATAGATATTAGTAGCCCCATTTCATGAACTGGGTGGCTGAGACAGATTTTAAGTTACTTACCCAGAAACAGAACCTAGAATTTCTGACCCCCAGGGTACGTAGTCTAATCACAGTTCCTCCTCCTAGGGGGAATACCACCTTCTCATGCAGTGCACCAGAATCTAATCATTTTCAGCCATACCTACCAATACACACAGCCATCAAAAAGTTATTTGTTTCCGAAAGAAAAAATTCAGTAAAGTTTAAATATCTTACTTGTCCCAACTTTATCTTCTTTCTAAAAGGGAAAAAATAAATATACAATTAACAAAGAGTTGTCAGCCCAACAGTTTTGATTTCTGAAAAGTTAACAAACCTTGTTGCAAAATCTAGATCTTGCTTACTAATCAGGATTTATAAAATGCCTAACCATTTTTATACCGCTCAATGCTGCATCATAATTAGCCATCAGCAGCACCTGTGCTTAGTTAACAAAATAAATGTTTACTGTTGACTGAGGCCATATAATCAAATGACTTTTTCTCCTACTGGAGAGTGACCACATTAAAATGCTTTGATTATGTTTCCATTCATTAGGCATCTGCTCCTAATTATGCCCTCCTGATGTGACACACCATTATTTATTAGAGCATTACACTGGGTAACATACTTTCAGCATCTTTCTAATAAACCTTTAATTTCAGGAGCAAGGTTTCAGAAGCAGAATTGGATGTATTTACCTAATGAAAGGTCTAATCAAAATAAAAAGATTAACAGTTGAGAATTGTTTTATTTTTGCACCTGTATAACTTAAAGAAAGGCTTTCATTTCACAACTGTAACTTGACAAGCCCTTTGGTTCATAATTGGTAGATAGAAACATTTTAATTTGAAATGAGAGAAATCTGAGATGTTGAAAAGTAGCTTATGGCAGGAGCATCATTCCATTATGATTTCACTAGAAGTTTTAAGGCTCCAGTCCTGCAAACATTTATGCACGTGAATAACTTTCCTGATGGGAGGAGTCTCTTGCATTCCACGCATGAAAGGCAAACATTCAGCCTCATACTCTTGAACCTCTCTGCAGCAAGAGAGTCAATCACAGGATGCTGGGGGCAACTGGATTTCTGCCACCAGAGTCCTCCCTCGAGGAGTTCTGTAGGGTTCCATTCCTGTCCTATTCAGTAGATTGTATTTACATGCAGCTGCTAGAAGAAGTAGCTTCATGGCTACCATATGCAGAAGACACATGATTCTCTTGGTCATGCCCAGTCTACAGTGAGATCACTTGTCTCTGCAATCTTGGTGTCAATAAATACAGGACAGTCTGGGGAAATCTCTTATTCTCTGGGCTATTGGGGTCTGGGTGTGCGGTAGAGGTGACAGGCTCAGCCCTTGGAGTGCCTCACATCAGTTGTTAGCAATTGCTGTAGTTGATTAAGGAGGTTGCTAACGAGAGTGCCTTCCAGTCCTCCTCAACTGGAAAGACAGTGGCTCTGACATGGAGCCTGGAATTTTAAAGCAAGGAAATGGTTGAATCCTTAAAGCAGAGAAATGGAGTCTTCCAGTCCACTGAGAGACGGTGATGCTCCTTTGTTATAAGTAAGAACACAACTTTACAGTTATATAGCATCTTTGTATTCATGCATCTCAAACTCCAGTAATGTGTGTGAGTGTTAAAGGGCACACAGCCAGTGTGGAATTGCAGGGTGGGGCCTGCAACAATCATCCAATAGGGCAGTGACTCTAAGAGGGGTGCTCTCATTGGGTAGTCCTGGTCAATGCAGTAGCCTCTTGGGTTTGCTGACTGGGGCACAGGGCAGTTCATATGAACAAGGAAGGCACAAGAGGACACTTTGCAGCTCAGCCCTCTGCTTCAAATTAAGATGTTGCCTAATGACGGTCAGTAGGAATCTCGACTCACAGTTGGTACACTACCTTTGTCATCACAACTTAAAGAGCTGTGAGGATGGCTCATATGGAGTAGTATATACATACACATTCTCTCATAGTGCCAAGCACCATACAGTCACATCATAATGAAAGGTAAACACAAGACATGAGAGTTATTGGCTAGCAATCTTCCTCCACATTTCATGATCTTCACACAGTCTCGAGAGCAAGTCTTATCACATCTCATCCAGTCAACCTCATCACTGGCCCACACTTGCTGCAAGTGCCCCCGCGCACCAGTCCCTGCAGAACTTGCTTTGGCAATTTTCCTCCACTCATTTGACCCATATCTTCTGCAAACTCAAGTCTTCTTCATGTGATCATCTTGATGATATCAGGTCTCACTCCAGTTATACTGTAAATTCAGGCAATTACTTCTTAGTTCTTTCTTCTTAGCCTCTTAATGTCCTGTTTCCTGTCTCACAGTCACATAACAAGATGCTGAAGACAAGAGACTGCAGCAATTTAATTTTACACTTTATAATTAGAGCCTCTCTCATGAGTCTGGTTCAAGCCTCTTCCCTGCTGCTGGCTACTTGGTGTGGTTTCTTCCCTCTTCTTGCAGGATTTGGGTCCTAGATTCTAGATGCCTGGTGCTTCCACCCAAGGTGACTCCCTCACTGTGCCTGAGACACAAGAGATGTGTCCCTAGGGGAAAATGAATAATGGTACCATTACTGATAAGGAGTATAAAACCCAGTACACAAGAAACAATATTCAGCACAAACCCCAGCAAAGAAATTACAAACCCAAACATAACAGTATGATAAAGGAGGACTTTATTGGGGATAGGAAAGTAGGGTCTGGGGAAGGAAAAGGAGAAGATTAACTAACAAGTGCTAAGCACTAATAAATCAATACATTACCCACCTCCCAACATTCACAATTTATCCCCTGGGCATCGCCCAGGCACACTGAGGATGAGTTCAGAGAGGAGGACTGCAATGTTGTGAACAGTGGCCAACTTAAACAAAAAGCGTTCCCTTCCTGTGTCCTCACCCCAGGTGGGGCAGGTTCCTGGCTTTCTGATCTGAAGTTATGCAACGGTCTTGGCTGGCTCATGGTAGACAGTGCCGGGGAAGATCTCTGCCACTCTGGAGACTGGTCTTTGGCAGGGCTGGAACTGCCTTACCTAGGCAATGATCAGCAGTTCAAAGACTTCCTTTGTGGGGAGTGGGAGTCAATCAGAGATTCCCTGAGCTGTTCTGCTTCTTTCTCAGCTTACTAGCTCAGAGCTCAAAACTGAAGCTAAAACTCCTCTGTCAGAGTCAGGCTGTCCTCTCCCACTGAGAGGGCTGAGCAGCTCTGGCTCATCATTGGCCCAGAAAACTACTTGTCCATATCACCCCATGCAGAAGCTTCCCTATTAGCTTCAGCAGGAGTTCTGAGTCTATTCTGTTCCCATGCATGCTGGGAAATGGTGTCAGAGAGTGCTGGTAGCTGTCATTGTTGTAGTCTAGAGGGAAGGACCCCCTAGAGGCTCAGTCCAGTTCCAAGAGGTGGCAAACTCCAAGTGGGGGTTACAGTGGTAATACTTTTGCTTCTCCAGATGTGACTTAGTGTCACTAGAGCAGCAGTTACGAGTCCAATTCTATGTCAGATCTCTAAGTGTTGTTGTGCACCCCTTGTAGTCATGCCCAGGTCTTTGAAGTGCTCAGCACACTCTAATGCCTTCTCAGATTTGGGCAGAAATATCTTCCCCTTTTCAACAGACTTAGATGTCACCATTGTCTTTGTCTTTTCAAGTGAGATCTTTAGACCTCACTTCTCTGCTTCCCACATTAGTCTTTCTAGCAGTTTTGCACCTTTTCTTGCAACAATAGTGCAATAATGCAGCATCAAATGTAGCCTCTTTCTGCTCAGTGTACACCTGGCAAGCAGATCACAATTTCCAGACATATGTATTTTATTTGCCAGTTTCTTTTCAAAATATTTTCATTCTACAGATTGAGTCTTAAAAGGTTGCCTTGAGTATTCCATAACTGCTCTTTCAAATTAGTAGTTATGGATCAGATAAATCACATGGTATCATTTCCACCTCTAGTAGGATGGCACAAGCACTCCCACATGCATATTTGAACTTCATTTTCCACAGAGAGTTCCCCCATGAAACTTTGCAATTTGCTTTCCCCAAGTAAAACATGCTTTCTCAGGTGTTCGTGGAAAGCGAAAACAAGTGAAGCACAAGCTCGGCTGAAGCAGGCAAATAAATATTCATGGAAAATGTTGTACAATATTCACTCAGCTCAAATATCTTATGCTTCCCTTTAAATGATGTTGTCAGATAAGGTCAGAGAGAGAGAGCAAGGCTCAGCTCCAAAATTCCTTTTGTTGGACAGGGTGAGTCACAAGTGGAGTGTTACTTAAATGCAGTGTTTCACTTGGCTTTTTTTTAATTTAATGACTTTCTACAAGCCCCATTTCATAACCCAACCGTTAAAACTAATGTCATGTTTAGTTTGTGCTGGATCTGAAGCAGCCCAGAATGACATCAATATTTCCTTTAAGAAGGCCAGGAATAAGCCCACAGTATATATTTGAACACATTTGGATCAAATGACACAGAGACTGTTTCCTCTTTTTTTTTTTTTTAATATGCTAAATAGTCAGATGTATTTGTTAAACAGAGGGGATGATAGATGATGATTAAATCTGCCTGCCATAGCTGGAAGTAGTTTTGAAAACACATTTTTGTCCTTTCAGATGTGTTTTTTTATTACCATAATTGCCTTTTTTTTATCTGAAGGTTCACAAATTCCACTTACAAACTATGGGCCAGGGACCTGCTCCTGCTTCTACTCCCATTTAAGTTAATGCTATAAGACTCAGACACTGACTCAGCCCGATAGTGGTCCAGCAGATTCCACACAAATATCAGACGTGGATCATGCTTTCTGATTCTGAGTCTGACTCCTAGGGCTGCTGTAACTTGTGCTGTTGCCTCTATGGGTCTTATGGCAACCAGATAGGGTTCCCAGGCATCTGGTTTTCAACTGGAATGCCCAGTCAAAAAGGGACCTGGCAGCTCTGGTTGGCACTGCCAACTGGGCGGTTAAAAGTCTGGTTAGCAGTGCAGTGTGGATCTGGGGCTAAGGCAGGCTCCCTGCCTGCCCTAGCTCTGCATGGCTCCCAGAAGCAGGTCCCTGCGGCCCTTATATGCATGGGTGGGTAGGGAGGCTCTGCATGCTGCCCTTGCCCTGAAGGACTGCAGGCCTGGCTCTGATCACATCTGCCTGGGATTGTCGAGTACTGCTGGGTGCCTTGCCTAGAGGTTCCCCTTCTTCCTGAGTGAGCAACTGGAGAGGTGTCAGCTGGGACTCAGGATGGCTGGGAGTTGGGAGGGAACTAGCTGGACACTGGCTGAAGGACAACTGGGAGACGAAAATAGCTGTCTCAGGGAGAGAGGAAACTAGCATGGAGGGAAGACGGGTGGAAGGCGGAATGATTCAGAGGTACTTTTCCTGAAGCTGGGAAGGAGTCCATCTTTTAGGTGAGAAGGGTGGACTGACATCTGATGAGAGGGGAAGGGTATACTTGTAGGGCATAGGATGAAGATTTGAGGATAAATACATTTGTCTTCATTGCTTAAAGGTAACATAAGAAAGAATACACACACAGTTCCTGTGTATGATAAGGGTTCATAGTTCCATGATAAACTGAAACAAAATCTAAGTTTAGTTTTAAAGCTGTTTAAGAAGAAACTAAGAACTCAAATGGTTCTGAAATATTATCATTCAGGAAAGAGAAATAAAGACAAAAAAAAATCCTAGTCAGTAGCAAATGTTTGTATGTGTCTGTGATACACTTGTCTCACCGCTGGGAGCCACTGTTGATCTGTAAAATGTCCAAGGAGGAAGCAGTATAAGGCATCAAAACATACCTCTCACAGCGTAAGTGCCATTGACATAAAGTGGTTTCAAGGGAAAAGCACTTAGGTGGAAAAGCTTAAAATGGTTTAACTTCTTTAGCAGAAGTAATGTTTTCTATAGTCTTGGCATAATCTTGCAGAGTTTCTGATGTAAATCACCTACAGTGATAAAAATATGATGATACTAAGTTTGTTTGGGATACATGTGAATGTGGCAGACTCTGCTTTCAGTTACACTGATGTAAATCCAGAGTAACTCGATGGAGTGCACTGAGACTGAAATCAGAAACTAGGCTCGGAGCTGAAACGTTGGTAGAATACTATGGATAGCATTACTTTAGCATGAGGAATTGAAGAGGGGCAGAGTGCATCTTAAACAGGGAAACTAGGAATGACCAGAATGCACAATCAAATGTACAAAGTCTCTCGATTTTAAGAACACACTTTTATCTTCAAAATAATACAGGAACCTGAGGATCATATCTGACAGAATTTCCTTTCAGCCTTTTGCAAACCATTGAGTTCACAGGGTGTAAATCAGTGCTGAAGCCAGTTCCTAGGTCATCTCATTAGATAAATATGGGACTTGGGAGCCAGCTCAGCACTAAGTGTTCTGTTCTGCTTATCTTATCTCTAGACTTGTGTTTTATAGTTTGCAAATAAATTCACACAAAAATGTTAAACCATTACTCAAGTGATTGGATATAGTAGTGCTATGTTTTTAGTAACCTCTGGTTCTGCAACTGGGTTATGGGAATGGGGTAGATGGGGAGACTATATTGCTCTCATTTACACAGCAGCCATCAATGCTTCATAGCAGGAGATTGTATGGCTTCAATTTTCTGAGAACAGCAAAAGCCTGAATGGCAAATTTTAAGACTGAGAACCTTTCTGAATGCTTGTCACTTGTGTGTTTTTGTCCCACAGAAATTACCAGTCATGAAGGACTTTGAAAAATTAAACCTCAACTTGGCCTCTTAAGAGAATGAAATAATATGTATAAATATAGCAGTTAATTTTAATGTTGTGTTTTAGTTTTAATGAAACCAACTCTGACTTCCTCATAAAGAAGCAAGGTAGGTGGGGGGGGAGGGGCAGGTGGAGGTGAGAGGGCAGGGCTAGAGATGAAAGGCCAGGGGCAGGAGGGAAGCAGCTCCAGGGAAGTAATTTCTCAGAGCAGCTATTTAGGAAGTCTGCTGTTGAGAAGGGTTTACTGTCTGTCTGTATGTCTACACTTCCAGCTGGGGGTGTGTGATTCCCAATTCAAGGAGATATACTCAAGCTAGCTCTCATCAAGCTAGTGCACTAAAAATAGAATATAACCACAGCAGCAAGAAGGCAGGAGAAGCTAGCTCCCTGAGTGTATGCCTGGCAGAGATCCTGTATTTGAGGCAGCTAGCCCCTAAGTTAGGGTTTTATCCTGCCTCCCATCACCGGTCTATCTGAGCGCTTTCCATGTAAAATTAATAGCAATAGTGAAGCCTCTAATGGACTTCATGGAGTTTTTGGACCTTCCTAGTTTTGCTGGTAAAAAACACTGGTTGGGTTAGGTTTTGTTGTTGTTTGGTTTGGTTTGGTTTGTAGCAGGGGTATTGGTAGAAATTTAGTGTTCAAAGGGAGTGACTTGTTATAAGTGTCATTCTTATAGAGGACACTTAATGCCTTCTGCTTCCCTGCTCCAAGAAACCACCAATAGCCCCCCTATATAAAAATACATTATATAGTTAACAAAGCTAACAAAACTCATATTTGATCTTTATAGCTGATCTGCTTAGAGGTTTGCTTGAAAATATAACATGGTATTAAAATTTCTCATTGCAGAAAATAAACCAAGACAGAATTTAATTCTTCTAAGAAATCAGTGTAGAGACCTGTTTAGGTATGTTAAAGTTATGCACGCCTCATATCTAGGCTATCTTCTGTGTGGTTTATCAAATGCACTATCAGCCTCCGTGTTCTGTGGTTTCAAAGTTTAAAATGGACCTAGGTTTAAACTTATGTACTTTAAAAAGTATTTAGATGTAACCTTATGCAAACTCCCTTAAATTGTTATTGCATGACTTCCAGTCCAACAGTCCTACTTGGGTGTTTTTGCCATTCCCAAGGTATGTGTTCTGAGGAATAGTGGTAGGCAAAGAATATACCTGAATTCTGGGTATGCAGTATTGTGATATAGGACAAAGAATTGCATCAATATCAACATGTATGTTGTTAATTTCCATTTGGCTGTCCTATGCGAGAGTACACTAATACTGACAGAACTAAACAAGGACCCTGTTTCAAGGAAAAGAACTTGTACTAGGGCTCCGTTAATATTTATTAGATAATCGTGGAGCACAATTTTTTTTGGAAAGGAGTGCACTGTTAATAAGCAATGGAGGAATGAGTGCTTGATAGCTGAACAGCTGGTTAGGAAACTAAGGGAGGTAGGTACTGGCCAGTTATTTGTGCAAGACAATTTATGTTCAACTCTTACAAGCTTTTGTTTTTTTCAATGTATCTGAATCGCTTGGTTTATTTAAACCCACTTCCTTTGTAGCTCTTAAGCAACAAATCCACTCCACTGCAGTGTAAGTTAGCTCAAATCTGTTGAGATCAACTGGTTGGTGCCTGCTTTTACACTGGGACTGAATTTAGCCCAGAGACACTCACATTAGGGCTTTGTTTCTGCAATGATCTCGGTGCAGGTAACCCACTGCACCTAGGTGGAGTCTTATTGGCTTCAGTGGTGCTCAGTATGGGCACAGGGAGCTACCTGTGCAGGATTGAGGCCTGTTTTTAATGTCCAGGGACAAATAACAATGCAACACAACTGAGGGCCTAATCTCCTCAGCAATCCTACTGACTCAATGCAAGTCAAGTGCCCATTAGAATCTATTTGGTTTATTTTCCTTAATTGCCACTGTTTCATGATACTCTGGTCATTGTTCGTAATGGCTTGTGCAGCATGCTTGGGGCGGGATATGCTGCCGCTGTGCATGTAAATACAGTTCATATTGCTTAAGGGTCTGAGAGACGCCACCAATGTCCTTCATGTCGGGGAGGGGTGCACCACAGGAGAGCGCTGGGGTCAGGGATCAGCTCTGAACTTGGGGCCAGCCATGTGGGAAGAAAAGAATAGAGCAATATAGGTCAATGGTTGTCTTTTCCTTTTGTTTGTACAGCACCTAGCACAGTGAGGTTCTGAACTATGACTGGGCTGTTGGGTGCTATTCCAATACAAACTCATAATTGATAAGATGGTCTGGGGACACTTTCCCCATCCCGCTTGCCATGCTTGCTTCAATCTTTTCCCTTCCGCCTTTTCCCTCTAATCCTCTTCCCCCTTTCTCTCCCCCATCCTCCTCTCCCTTTCTCCTCAGGGCCGCCCAGAGGATTCATGGGGCCTGGGGCAAAGCAATTTCGGCGGCCCCGTCACTAAAAAATGTTGCAAGACTATAGAATATTCTGTCTCGTGGAGGGGGGGGCTGGGGCAAATTGCGCCACTTGCCCCCCCTCGGCGGCCCTGTTTCTCCTTCCTTCCCCTCCCCGGCCGGCGGGGAGTGCGCTGCGCAGAGGAAGCTTGTCCCGCGCCGCGCCCCGTCCAGGGCGGAGCTGTGAGGGGGGCGGGAAAGGCCGGCTCCGCCGCTCCCGCTAAGGCTAGCTGCGTCTGGGCCAGGTCGGGGCTGCCCGGCTTGCCTTTAGCCATGGTCGTTCCGCGGGGGGCGACTGGCGCGTGAGCCGCCTGCAGGGCTGGCCGGCGCTCCGTGCTCTTCTCGGGCCGTGGCGTGGGCAAGCAGCCGGCCCATGGCGCTGGGAGACCGCCGAACCCGGGTCGGCGAACAGGGACAGCCCCCGCGGGGACTGCTGCTGACCGCCAGCCCGCCTCCTGCCCCGCGGCGGCTTGGGCTGTAACCGGTTTAAATAGAAGCGCCCCGCACGGACGGGGGCCGGCTTACTGCGCCGACAGCAACTGGGACAGGTAGGAGCGAGCCGCGTCTGCCCGCGGGTGGGGCCGGGGCCCCGGCCAGAGGGGCCCCCAGCTGGCACCCAGCTTCGCTGCGGGCTCCCCGGGAGCGCTGGGGTCCCTTAGTCCTCCCCACTAGGGGCACTTTGATGCGTCCTTCTGGGGGGGGGTGCACATGGGGGAGCCCAGGGTCCTTCCTGCTCCCTGTAGGGGGATTGGCCCAGGAGGGGGGCTACCTGGCCCCAGGGCCGCCCAGAGGGGGAGGAGGGGCAGTTTGTCCCGGGCCCCACAGGGGCCCCCACAAGATTATAGTATTCTACAATATTGTAACTTTTTTTTTATGGAAGGGGCCTCCAAAATTGCTCTGCCCCAGTTCCCCTGAATCCTCTGGGCGGCCCGTCCTGGCCCCAGATGGGCTCTTGTGCTGCGGGGAGGCACGTGCCATGCCTCTAGTGGTTTTGTTAGTGGGGAGAGAAAATGACAGGGAGTCAGGAGTCTCCTGGGTTCTGTTCCTGGTCCAGCCATTGATTTGCTGTGGGCAAGTCACTTACTTTCTCTGTACTTCAGTTTCCCAATCTGAAAAGAGGAGTATTTGCCCCCCTTTTGTAAAGTGTTTGGGGATTCTGGATAAAAGCTTGTGGGAGCTGGCCTGCCTTTCCAAATTGCTTCATAATTAAATTACATAAGTACCCTGGAAATGCAGCCACCCCTGGAGTGTCGGGGTGCACATAAACAGCACATTACTTCTCCACCAGCACCACCACACCTAAAAGACTAACACAGAGAAAAATAGCACACAAAAGTCATTGATAAATCTTTCAACACTGCTCTATTTGAGGTTTCCCCTCCCTGATATAACTTCATTACAATAATGAAAGTAAAATTACTGAAGGCCCCTGTGAGATGGAGGTAACTATAGGTCTACTGGGGGGCGTTTTAAGAGAATGTGATATATAACCAACTTCACAACAGAGTGGGAGGAGAAATTAATAACTAATATCCAAACTTTTTGATCCCAAAGTACTCCACGAACTATACAGAGGAGTCTGCTCAGCTGCCATTGAGATATAACTTCCTCTGGGGTGGAATGTGGCAACAAATAGCTCTTAACAACACTGAACTATGCAACAACGTAAAACAGGAAATAAATTCAGGTTATTGAAATTTTAAGAGGAACTTGTAGAAGAGTAGAATTATCCAAACTGAAATGAAATTAAAATACTGAGGTTAATGGTAGGAAGTAATTGGTGTCTTTATAGGGACTAAATATTCTGTAGGAATACCTTCTGCATTTTTAATTTATGCAATTCTAGTCTTTTCTCTGTGCTATAATATAGGGAGATACACCTATCTTACAGAGCTGGAAGAGACCCCGAAAGGTCATCGAGTCCAGCCCCCTGCCTTCACTAGCAGGACCAAGTACTGATTTTGCCCCAGATCCTTAAGTGGCTCTCTTAAGGACTGAGCTCACAACCCTGGGTTTAGTAGGCCAATGCTCAAACCACTGAGCTATCTCTCCCCGTGTCTATGTGACTTGCGTATAGACATACACAAGTCATTTCTCCTTTTTGGCTCAGTAAGTGTATCATACTAATTCTTTGGAATAGGGAGACTGTGAAGTCCAAGCGTATGCAGTATCAGAAATTGCAGTAATTAACCTGTTTGGATTATTCAGTTGTTATTATGTTTAACCATTTTGTTTAAAAATTATCTTAATATCTTGTGTCAAAAAAAGCTTAGTTTGTATAGGACTGAATCTATCAGGGTGTTTTGTGGATAGCAAACTTCTGACTATGCAGATATCAAACATACGGTTTGGTTAATCTCTGGAACGCCAAATCAGATTTAGATTTTTTTCTTTAATTCTAATAAATTTAATTTGCCTACACTCTCTGTGGGACTGACTATATTCAGCTAATGACTAACCATCTGTATTGTTTACTATAATTACTTTGCAGTTAAAATGGGCAAATATAAGTATCAAGCTTTAGCTCATTGAGCTCCTGTCTGGTGGAATTATCTCCCCAGAGAGATTTGTATGCCAGACTCCAGTTTAATAACACTAAATCCAAACTAAAATCGTAGCAGGCTGTTTTGATTGTATAATATTTTAGAATCAAAATATGAGGCATTATACAATCTAATGTGCCTAAAGATTGTGCTAGATAGATGTAATTTAAAAATCTCAAAGCAATAATGCATTTTTAAATAGTTATTTTTAGTTTGTGTATGTGTGTGTGTCCGTGTCCAAATGGCATATCTAACTATTTATAGAATTCCTGTGCTGAAGAATCCAAATAATTATTACCCATATTTACTTCTCTGTGCACCTGACGTTTATTTCTAGTACTTCAGTCAACCTTGCTCCTTTCATTAGCAGTGTAACAACTGTAGCACACTGAAATCAAACTTAATATGCCCATTAATATGCCATCTCCCTGACATGGAGGCCTACTTGCAGAGGGGAAGGTAGATCAATTTATTCCAAATCCATTCTTGGTTGCTGTATTCAGACCTTCATCATAAGGGCCAGTTGTGAACTTTTTGTCATGAGGACAGTTTACTATGAGGACTTTAGCTGACACCATACCAAACCATTTAAAACAGACCCCAAAGCAGCTACAGATGGTTACTCGGATTGCTAACTTGAATCTAGCCTATGTGAATAGTAACCAAAATTAGAGTACAATGGTGAACTGTGCTCCAAAAGCAAACTCTTTTGGAGAACAATTAGAAAATTGGTAATTGTGGGACTTAAAAATCTGTTTCTAAATGGGTTGGCCCTTGCAGAGGTTGTAATAACCACAAATAAAAAAAATAAATTAGTGGAGATATCCTATCTCCTAGAACTGGAAGGGACCTTGGTCATCAAGTCCAGCCCCCTGCCTTCACTAGCAGGACCAAGTACTGATTTTGCCCCAGATCCCTAAGTGGCTCCCCTCAAGGACTGAACTCACAAGCCTGGGTTTAGCAGGCTAATGCTCTAACCACTGACCTATCCCTCCTCTTTGTAAGTTAAGATGCTGAACTGCGGAGGTTCAGGTTCAGTTCCTAGATCTATCCACAGACATCCTGGGTGACTTCGGCCAGCTGACTTATTGTCCATTTTAGTTGCCCATCTGTAAAGTGAGTGTAGCACTTCTTTATTCTACCCTTTTGCCACTTTTAATAACTAAAAAGATGAGTCACTTCCTGCTTCAAAGAACTCATAATTTTTATGTACTGTACTTTGCACAAGGGGGTTTCTGATCTCGCTTGACTCCTTTAAGTGATAAGAAAATAGTTGGGTTTTCAATTGATCTCTCTGTTGCTAGAGTGGGGGAATGACTTACTGAAAACTACATGTTTTTGTGGCAATCTATATAAGTGCGATCTAGATTATTTCTTGCAGTATAGTTGATGCATCTAGCAGGGCAGACGCCATTTAGTGGTGTGATGGGTGACTAGCCAAGTTACATGTCATAAATTCACTTGAGCTGATCTATATACTACATTTTCATTGTTTGATATATTACTCAAAGTTCTCTAACATAGCCATGTAATAGGACGTTTTCATTAGCTTGTGATGATAGGGCAGGGGTCGGCCCTGAAGTGGTGTGCCGAGTCTTCATTTATTCACTCTGATTTAAGGTTTTGCATGCCAGTAATACATTTTAACGTTTTAGAAGGTCTCTTTCTATAAGTCTATAATATATAACTAAACTATTGTTGTATGTAAAGTAAATAAGATTATTAAAATATTTAAGAAGCTTCATTTAAAATTAAATTAAAATGCAGAGCCCCTGGACTGGTGGCCAGGACCCGGGCAGTGTGAGTGCCACTGAAAATCAGCTCACGTGCTGCCTTCGGCACGCATGCCATAGGTTGCCTGCCCCTGTGATAGGGGCTGGGCTCAGCAACCCTGCTTCTCATTTGCAGTTTGTTTTATGTTCCTAAAAGCTCATGCTTCAGGGTTTCAGCTGGCCACATGCAAGGGTCATGAAGGGATTTTTTTTTCCCATCTCCAGTCTATTCTGTTTTTTTTTTTAAATATCCTTCCTCTGAAGATCACGGATAACTATGGCCAGAGACGGGACACTGGATGGAGAAGGCCAGAGCTCTCAGGTCACAATGAGCATTCTCTCTCTCTCAGGTGCTTGGCTGGCTGTTTTTTTTTCTCGTGTGCTCAGAGTTTAATTGATTTCCCTATGTGAGGTCAGGAAGGTATTTCTCTCAGGTCAGGTTGGCAGTGACCTTGTTTTTTTGTTTTGTTTTTGGCTTCCTCTGCAGTGTGTGGGTGCAGGTTACTTGCCAGGATTATCTGGAAGTATCTCAATCATTTCCCTACAGTTGAGTGGGCTTTAGGCACTGGTGCACTTTGGTCCTGCCTATCTCTGCTTGTGGCACATAATCTAGTTTCCTGTTGGCTGGAGTACTTTGGTCTAACTTCAGTTGTTGAGTTTAGTGCTGGGTGGCAGTGGCCTGTGATATACAGGTCAGACTACATTGTCAATCTGTGACTCTAACTGGTAGTGCAGCCTTTTACTGTAGCTGTCCAAAAAGTGTATTCATGAAATTAATTACAGGCAGAACTGGCCGTAACCTCTAGTTGAGATTGCTAAACATAACGCACAATTGGTCAGTGCTTCTTGGAGAAGTTTACTTTTGCAAATTTGATAGCTCATTATCACATGCATGAATTAGGAGATCTGTTGTGGGGAATAGCAGAGACATAATTGCCACTTTTTTTGAAGCTAGAAGCTGGAGACCGTAAGAACTAATGCAAATTAACTCCAATAAGCTTTTATGTGAAAGTTGGAAAACACACTATCACACTAAGCATGGACTACTACTTCGGTTTAAATCTGATTCTCTGAGAACTAAAGTGTCTAATTAAAATAAGACTGACCTTATCTCTACTCCATATAGAATGTTACTTTTGTTACCTGAGGGAGCTGCTATTTAATGGAAAATGAGAACTAGAAATCTGTGTGGAAAAAATCTAAGGAAAAATCTTTTTTTAGAATTGTCATCCTTCAAATTGTTTCCAGTAACTTTGATTCAGCTTCTTAAAGGCAGCGCTTTAAGGCACTATGTGACCTGAAATCTTCTTAGTGAGGACTCAAAATCTTTCTTTGAGTCTCCTAAGAATAACTTATTGATAAGTAAATCATCAGGAATTCTCCTGTTTAAAGATGCAACATGCAAGAGCAGCGAGAATAGCTAATTGGTCTCAATGATACCCAGCTTTAAATATCATGATTTAAATCACTAGTCAGGAAGACTCAATTTAATCATGGATTTTTACATAAAAGTGCATTCTTGTTGGTTAGTATGACCATAATACATATTCTTCATAGCTCAGAGATAAATGTAGATTTCATTTTTAGAAGGTACACACTATACATTTTTAAAGTGATTTATTTAGAAAACTTTTCAGATTAGTTTTACAGCTATATCAGAAAATGAATGCTTGTTTGGTTATTTAAATTACCAGAGGTAACTGATGCAAATATTTATGAAGTCATTGGGAGGTGAACTATCTCCAATTCAACAGGTTAACCATTAATATTTGGAGGATTTTCTTGCCATGCTGTATTAGGAGGAGAACATCACCAGACATTTAAATTGTTTTATATAACTAAAACAACAACATTATGTTTTCTGGATTTTTTTCTTCAACAGCAAACATAAAATAATTTAACAAAACAAGCATATGAATTTTTGAATTTAGCTAAACATTCAAGTTTTTTAAAATCAGGTTTGTGTTTGTTAAAATTGTTTCAAACTAAAATAGCTAAATGAATTTTTTTTGTTTTAAAAAACAAAAATTAAATTGACTATGTCAGCCAGGCCAACATGAGAAGCTTAAAATATTGGGTTCTGCAGCTAACTCAGTCATCTTCACTGTCATTTTCCTGTTTGTTCATAATCTGGAAAAGAAAAACAAGCTTTCCTGCTTTTTCAGGTCCCAAACAATTTCTCAATTTGGAATGACTTAGTCCCAAGGAAGAAAATAGTCTTTCTACACCTGCAGAAGAAGCTACTGCTGTTAAAAATGAGATTATCACTTCAACAGTCTCTGAATCCAAGGGCTTAAGTGACTTCCACCAGTTCACTGGTGTGACTTTCTTTAAAACATCGTCAGCAAACATATATTTCTTAAACTGTTCTTATTACCAAACTGGGTCTGTTTTACGGCCTGCTGCCATTATAGGTTTTCCCTTCTAGTGAAGAATGGTATGGTAGATCTCAAATCAATGAAGGCTACATTCAGAAAGACCTCAAGACTTCTGGAATATGCTGCTCAAACAGTTTCATTTTTGTGTCTACTGCCTGTCCCTCCCTTCTCACATTTATCTCTAGACTTCTTCTCCTTGTCCAGATCTATTCCGCACCCAACAGTCTTCTATTCATTGATGTTTTTGAAACTTTGCACTTTTAGATAGGGTTTAAGCGATTGACTCTATGTACACAAATTTGCAGAGGGACAATAGGGTTGAGGTCTGTTATTTCTCACCTCTGTACATTATTTATTGATTTTAAAAACCTTTTTGCTGTTAACAAGCATGTTATCTATGGAGACACAAATCCAGAGTTTGAGAACTGCAAAACTAAGCATCTCTGATGGTATCTTCTAGCCTGAGCACTGAGTCCCATTGAGTAGATAGAAAGATTAACCTAAATCTATGCACAAGCACCTGGAACCCCATAAAATTGGATCCCTAATCCATGAACTGTTGGAACTCATTTAAAAACTTTTCTTAAACATTACATAAATATATAGAATTAGAATTTATAATCCCCGTTCCATAAGATATCTTTGAGCTATAATGTATCTTAATTAAAACCTATCTTTAGATAGGTTTCTTTCCTCAAAAGGCATTTTATCAAAAAATCTGATTTAAATAAAAAAATCCAATTAAAAAATCATTGATTTTTATCCATCCTGATGATATCTAGACCTGTGTAGGCAGAAGGGTGAAAAGACAACTGTCTTTAAAACAGGAGCATGTCACTTAATCAGGCTGGAATTGAAACCCTGAGCACTGTTACTTACGCCTCCTAGAAAAAAAACCTGTCCAGTCAGATTTAGAAGACTTTTAGAAGAGAATGGCCCTGTTTCAGATTTAAATTTGTTGGTCTTTAGGCCTCTGAAGGAAAAAATGTAAGTTCATAAAGGAACCCAATCAAGCTGCAAACTTCTGGAAGTAGTTTTAAAAGTTTCCTATGCATTAAAACCTAAAGATTGATTTAGTAAGGAAGGTAATGTTGAGCTAGACTATCTAGTTAGGATTTGTTCTTAAAATTACTGATATTTCTGTTGCTCCCTGAGGCATAAATTGCTTTATTGTTATATATCAGAATTGTCCTGGGTTTTTCATTTGTGTATTTCTCACCACACTGATTTCTTCCTCAGAAGGATCAGCTTTCTAAATCTGTTAGAATTTTTGACAACCGTCCTTGCAGAGTTGTCTTACCCATGCATCTTTTATAAGACAGTCCACTAGTAGGAAAAAAGTAGTCCTGTAAAGTATATTATAGACATGAATCTTCATTATGGGGCATGTTTTTTCTAATGCCTTACAGTTGGAGAAGAGGAAACAACTTGAGAAATCTTTCAGCTTTTAAAAACATATGAGGCTCATTCTTTATTTAGTAGAGCAGTATGTTTACCAAATCAAAATATTGATCAAATGTTATTAAAGCTACTCGTAGGGGCTGTTGACTATAAAAATCACAGCCAGTTCAGTTAAGCAGCAACTCTCTGTGACCAGACTAATTTTATTCAGCCAGAGTCCACGTACTAGTCCTTATAAAAATGCATAAAACAAATACACAGATGTGTGTTAACTGAAGAAGCAAAATATGTAATGCACTGAAGAAATTGATCTGTGTGCTGTGGGATCAGGAGGAGGAGGATTACTTTTGTGTGTGTCGAGATAGGAAGTAGTAGTAAAAGGATTTGTATGAGATGGAGAGGACTACTGTGTGTCTGGTGGAGAAACAGGACTATGAGGACTACTTTATGGAAGATTTGGGCTGGGTTTATGGTGGTAGAGTGCAATGTTGGTATTGGCAGCAGGATAGTAATAGGGCTAATCTGTATGAGCTGCAGGAGGGTTACTTTGTGCAGTGTGAGAGAATGAAAGAGGAGGCTTGAAGTAGCTGTGTGGTGGGGGAGAGGGATCTAACTAGAGGATAAATAGATGCACTAAAATTAAGTTAAAAATAGGTGTTGTAGGAAGGGCCTGGGGGTTGACCTAGTAAAGTGAAAGCACAAAGCTGTCTTCTGGGCTCATATTGTTTTCTGCTGGAAACAAGCAAATTGGAGATTGCTGAAGTAATTGTAAAATGGAGTATCTTTCAGCCTGTTCCTCCTGCTTCCCTTTATCTGAATTTTGTTTTGGTCTAGTTCACATCAGTAAAAGCCACCTCTGCATTGTTGAGGCTGTTTGGACAATAGGTTTGTAGATAGTCTCTGCAGAGAAGCAAAGGACTGACTGGACCATGATGACTGAACTTCCTTTTCACTCTTAAAGGTGATTTGTCCAGGTTCAAGGTTGAAGCACTTTGGTAAGGTTTTGAGGGAAGCTGTCTAGATCTCAGCACATCTTTCTGTCATCTTCAACGAGTACTAAATTTGCACAAACAGCCCCTCCCTCCTATAAATTAACAAGATTCAGAGTTGATAACTCTTCTGGTACTTGTGCAGGAACGGCTTTCTTGGGTAGCTGATATCTGTAACAGGTAGATATGCTTCTCATTATGTGAATAATATTAAACTAATGAACATAGATTGGCTAAACAGATACTATTATAGCGCATAGCTTAGCACACACAATGCTAATGGAGTTATAGCATATAGGTGATGCAAATGCCCAAGTTTATTTGCTACTTCTGCATCTTTACAGATCCACAGGAGTATTGGACCTTCAAGGAGTAGCTTAATGATTCTGCCAACGCTGAAATGTGAAACCATGTTAGCATATTTCTGTAAATATTCTTTCCGGGATGTGGTCAAGATACAGATGACCTAAAACTAGGACAGTAAGAAAATTCAGGATTGAGACTATATCTGTTCTCTCAAGATTTTCCTGTAATGCTATATACAGGGGTTCATAAGAACTATTCTTTGCCTGCCTGTAGAGCCCCACGTCGGACTATTTTTTTTTAATCCCGCTCCCGTCCCGTCCCGCAATAGTCAGTTTTACTCCCACCCACTCCCGCATTGTTTCTTACATTTTTATCCTGCTCCCCCCTGCAAATCCTGCAAGAGAGATTTCCCCCATGCTGCTAATCCCCTACACCCAAAACTGTCAGTTAATATAGTCTAAATATAAATAGAATTCAGACACAATTTTTACCACTAAAAGAATAAAAAAAAACTTGCTTAAACCATGTAAAAAATACTTTAACTCCTTCAACAGATCTCAAATCCTTCTTTCCGTTGCTTAAATTTGTTTTAAAACCTTTTTTAAAAAATGTTTTTCTGCAAATTACCACAGTCTGTCTGTTTTGTTGGGGTTTTTTTGACCACCCAATCCTGCACGCATCAAAGTACATTTTAACCACTGTCACTATTATGGCAGCAGGTCCTACAAGATCCCAGGCTCTACCTGCACCTTTGTAACTGGTTTATGCAGGGGGATTCAATCAGTGGTGGTTCTTGCATATGTAAGTACTGCAGTGACATCCAGTGTGTTGCACTAGTAAGAAGTGGGTTAGTGTATGCTCAACTCTGAATTTCCAGTATATCTGAATAGTACTTTGAGCCATGTCTAATTATTTCTAAATTTAGTGCAGTAGCATATCAAAGAAAAGGTAAAAATATTTAGTGTCCCTTAGCCAGTGCTTCTAGCAAACAGTAACAAAGAAATAAATCTCTGTACAAACACAGGATATCATTTTGTTTTCCTGATACAGGTTGCAATGAACCAGCATATTCTTAGCAATCCTGCTTCACTGGCCAGAAGCTAAATAAACAAGCAGGGTTATTTATTTATTGACAAATAAAACTTGCAGAATTTTAAAATATTGTGTGCAGAATTTTTAATTTTTTTACGCAGAATGCCCTCAGGAGTAATAGTCTGTCAAAGTATGGCTGAATCCCTTACCAGTGTTTATAGGGATTTTTTTCCCCTGAGAACTAAATTACAACCATACTATATTCTGACTAATAGCATGAGTCTCAAGTAGGTGGGTGGTGCTAGCTTGGCGTCAGCTAGATTGGATGTAAAACTCTAATGTGTTGTATATGGTTTTTTCGGGTATTTAAGAGAAGAGTTAAAATGTTTGATAAAACGTTTGGTAACATAATTGGGGAAAAAAATCTTTTAGATCCTCCAAATACTGAAATCAATTGAGGCAGGTGTCCCTGTTTGTAACATTTCCCCCTACCATTCTGCCACATATAAAAATGACTTATTTTAATATTTTTAGACGTGAACCATTGGCTCTTATCAACCGGAAAAAGAAAAATGAAGAGACTGGGGAAGAAGAGCTTGCTTCCCGCCTAGATCACTGCAAAGCAAAAGCTACCAGACACATATTCCTTATCCGCCATTCTCAGTACAACGTGGATGGTCGGATTGATAAAGACAGAATTCTGACCCAACTGGGTATGTGCAACTAGGACCCTACTCAATTGTGCAGCTTCATAGAAAAAGAGATTCTTTGTCTGTCACTAATCTCATATGTTAAAGCAACCAGTTCTGCTCTGGATCCTATTGCCAACTTCCTACTTAGGATTTTGGATCCTTTGAACATATATAGGCCAAAATAAGTTTGTCTTCCCCCTTATGATCCTATAAATAAAATGCATATTTATGCATATACCAAACATGCCTCCACCTGTGCAGTAATCATGTTTCCAAAACTTCATACTGGATTCCTTTGAGACTTTGAGCTAAACTTTCACAGCAGATTTTTTAAAATTTCCCTTGGCTGAAATTTTGAGCTAAATTCAAGACTCAGGATGACTATTCTGGATCATAAAGTCTTGGGAAAGGGTTTCTATATGGGATTTTCTTATGAAGGCCACATCTTTTGACTATAGTGATGAAAATAACTAAATGGTATTTTATGTAGCTGGTAACTAGATTTTTTTCTCTGGCTTTCCTGAGTGTGTCTTTTCAGTTGGAGTGGTTAGTTAGAGAATCATTATATATGCTCCTTGCTTCACCCTTATCCTTAATGAGGCTGCTGGGAATTACATTAATAAACCCCCATTTGTTGAGATGAGAACCAATACTCTATTTGTATACCGATACCTAAATTAATCTGTACTTGAATAATGCATATGTCTGAATATCAGAAATTGTAAGTAGCACTTACTAGAATTCTGTAGCTGTTTAATTAAAAAAGGAGTGGTAAACATCTTTGGTGGGTTTTATACCCTTTTTTCCTGAAAGGGCAATAATTTTCTATGTGTGATGCTGTTTCAGCTGCTGAAAACATGGTGCCAGATGTTAATGTGGATGCTTTGAGTTTAATTTGCATGCTCAAAAGCAAATTTGATTAAAAGTGTGAATATATTAAATACACAACTGATGAGACAATAACAGTAGTTAGTCTTGGCTTATATTCTTGACTCTGCAATTGTCTATCCATATGTCTCTTTCAGCCATCTACCCTTCTATGCTTAATTAAGATTTTAAATACCTTGGGATACTAGGTAAAAACTTATCTGCATCTTACAACTAACATCTTATCTGAGGAAGCTCAATTAGTGGCTAATGCATGTTTCCTTCCAAGCTAACATATCTGCAGCCTTTGTTTCAAGCAGGACTACCAGACGTGCACACACTCCTCCTCCTTCTGCACTCCTAGAATGTAGGGGTGGTAGAAAGTGACTGGCAAATTGAACACCTAGCTACAGTAACAGCTATTTGCATGGGCCCAGTGAGGAAGTGGTTCACCTTGTGGGATTTAAGAAGCAAGGACCATGACTAATGGGTGAGGTCCTCTCTTCAGTGCTTCCCACTGAAGTGGAGAATCAGAAACTAAAAGAACTGGATCTGGCCTGACCAACAGAAATCCCTTCCAGCCTGTGAAATGTGAATTGGAACTTGGCAGCTAGTGAGCCTGGTCTCTTGGTGGTGACGCTGCGAAAAGCATTGTCTGCTGGAAGGAAGGATGCATTACTTACTCTTGGGGCTGATATAGAAGGATGATGAGTTAAATATAAAGAGCAAAATATCAGCAATTTATTATATAGCTAATCTCACTGTTAAGGTCGTGAGCAGGCAGAGCTGACTGGGCGCAGGCTGGCAAGTTTGGGGTTGAAATTTGATACAATTATCCACTCCTCTATGACCAGAGCAACAGAAACAACCGACATCATCAGCAAGCATCTTCCAGGTAAGTGGGGTTTGATAGCATAATGCTGTCTTACGATTCCTTCTTTTGCACCTTTTGACATGTAGTGTTCAGTTGAAGTGAAGCCATTTCCTAGACCAATGTACACTTTGTAAATTAACTTTTTTTAAATTTAAAAATGAAATAAAGTCATAAAGATGAAGTAGAAATGAAGCTGCAATTTAAAGATTTGAGCTGACCCCTCTGAGTAGTCGATACATGAATGTTTACCGTGTAGGAGACCTTGGCATTTTGCTCTTTGTACTTTCAGAATGCTTAGGAGGAAAAGCTGGAATAGTTAGCTTGTAACCAAGAATGCTTACTGCCACAGACCTGCGCCTAGGAGCGCAACTCTGCTGAAAGGGAGTGAATGCTAACTAGAATTTCTACAAGAGCATGGTGGAATGAATACAGGACAGTGTTGTGACTGGGTTAGCCACTTCTTTATGGAAAGTGTGTACTGGATGCCACTGTGTGCAGAGGTGGCATACTGAAAGGGTGATGGATAAAGATAGCAGCTGTTCTGAGGTGTGGTTTCACTCCTGCCTGTAGACGGTGGTGAGGATACCTGGTCCTAACCTTTGGGTTAGGTTGGTGGCAAGAGAGCCCAGATTAATTCTAATGCCTCACATTGAAATGTGTGAACAAAAAAACCCCACGGTGATCACAGACAAAACCTGACACACCTTATTGGTTTAACAAGTATCTGTATAAGATCAAGTAAATCCATCTTGGAACGCTGACTGATAGGCATGGCTCATTCAAAAGAGGGAGAAGGGAAGAGGAATGGACTTTAAACTAATCTTATAGCGATCCTTGAATGCAGGTCTAATAAAATGAAAAGCATCCTCTAAGCAAAACAAAGACTTCCCTTCAGACTAAGGGAGGTACACTTTTTAACTGTATGCATTAAGATGGGTGGCTTTCCACATGTAGGCTGATCTTTGTTGACCTGAACCTTAATTGTCTGAGGGCTGCAAGAATTCATGTCTCAGTTGGTAGACAAATTATCCAAGATCATACTAAAATAATATTTTTCTAAACTGCCATATATACAAGGTTTCAGATTCACAACATAATAAAGGCAACTCTTCAAAATGCATTAGTGTGCAAGCCTGTATGGAGGTGTTCCTGGATCAAATTCATTGGCTTCATTGGTGTCAACAAGGATGAACTTGGCTCCATAGGTAACTGAGCATGTTAGGTTTGGAGAGCCTCACTTGCAGTCCCTGATGGGAAGTCATGAAGACCATAATGTTTGGACTTAATTTTTTGGAGGTAACCTGAAAGTTTCTTTGAATATACAGAATATGAATAAATGCGCAGCTTGCAATACATGTAAAAGGGCTTTCTTACTGACTGAAATTATGTGGGCCTGTTTGTGAACTGGCCTAAAAAGTGGCTTTTACTTCACTTTCCGAATGTGTACTTCATTTCCAGGGGTCAAAAAAATTAGTACTGACCTGCTAAGGGAGGGAGCACCTATAGAACCAGTCCCTCCGGTATCTCACTGGAAACCAGAAGCTGTGGTAAGTTTATATTTTTAATATATAATCTGCATATTCCACACTTTCTTTAATTAACTGTACATTTTATTGTTTGTTTGCAGGCTGTATATCCTAGGCCTCGGATCATTCCATACCTTTTATCAGAGGGGTAGCATTGTTAGTCTGGTACTGTAAAAGCAGCAGAGAATCCTGTGGCACCTTATAGACTAACAGACGTTTTGGAGCGTGAGCTTTCGTGGGTGAATACCCACTTCGTCAGACGCAGGAGTGCTGCATCTGACGAAGTGGGTACTCACCCACGAAAGCTCATGCTCCAAAACCTCTGTTAGTCTATAAGGTGCCACAGGATTCTCTGCTGATTTTTCCATACATTTTGCGTATCCTATGTTTTAAAATATTTGCTCAAACTTTAAATTCCCCTTAGTAATCTGGCAGTGTTCTGTTTACCAGCTGGCCAAGTTTGAGGATTTTTTCCCTAAAGAAGTTAGAACTGTCTAAAGCTATGGCTACACTAGAGAGTTTACAGCTGGACAGGTCTCTATTATAGCTGCTCTACTTCGGCCTGTGAGTGACAGTAGCTATGCCTGTGGGAGAAGCTCTACTGCTGACATAGCGCTGTCCACACCAGCGCTTATGTTGGCGTAAATTATGCTGGTCAGGAGGGTAACTACTTCATACCCAAGAGCAACATAATTTATGTCAACTTAAGCTATAGTGTAGCCGTAGCCTAAAGCAGCACCCCATTTTGAAGGTGCAGGTAGCTTCTTGGGCTGGTTTGATCTGTTTTGGTGTCTAATTACAAACTCTGTTGTCATCAGCAGTATTATGAAGATGGGGCTCGTATTGAGGCTGCTTTCCGAAATTATATTCATAGGGCTGATGCAAAGCAGGAAGAGGACAGCTATGAGATTTTTGTTTGCCATGCCAACGTGATCCGCTACATAGTTTGCAGGTAATTTATAAGGGACCAAATACCCATCTGCATCTTTAAATGTCAACCCTTTTTAAATTGGGTTAGTGCATTGCACTGTCTCTAGTCCATTACAGCTAGGAAATCGGTTAACAGATTTGAAGTGACTGGAGGGGATGAGTGCCTGGTTCTCTGAGCAGCTGTGCTTACAACATATGATCAGAAGATTAATCTACAGATATGAAAAAGGGATTTTAAAATAATTTTCAACATCCACACTGAATTAATTCTGAAGTAAAAATGAGAGACTAGTACAGATTACTGAGAATTGGGACTCATTTTCTAGGTTTTATATTAACATCAGATCATTAACACTCTCCTAGGCTACTCTGATTTTTGGCACAACTCAAGCACTTGAATATAGAATGTTTGTAGAGTAATAGAAAGTTTAATTTTATGCAGGTATTTTGAGGTGGCTTTCAGTTGGACTCAGCCTTGATTACATGCATACCCAGTGGTTCATATTGCCTTAAAATAGAACTAGCACCTTTGTGTCAGCAGTTCAGGATTCCTGCACCTAAATAAATTTATTTTCCAAAAGCATTTTAATGTGGGGGTAGGGGTAAGGGGGAAACTTACTGCTAGGGCATCAAGGTGGCTCAGGAACTGGGAACGGATAGTTTTAGGTCTTTACCCACCACTCTGTACCCAGCTACCAGTTTTCTCTACAAGCTCTGGCCTTCTCTACCTACCAACTCTCCACAGAGGAGGACTCTGCTTAAATTATGCTGTGGCTTCCCTTTACTTCGTTCCCTCCCTGCTTTCCCCACCTCTAAATGTAGTTTAAGATTAGTTTGACCTCTGCTGCAAAACATTTTTGCACTCGTTGGGAAGACACAATGTAAAATACTTTTTATTGGTCTTGACGTTTGTGGCCACTAATGGTTTGGCCTGCAGCAGTCAAAGCTATAGTCTTACTCTGGCATAGTATTCCAATACTGCTGCCATGTTCAGTTAGTAATTTTGGGGACAACCTATCCTATTAGAGCTGGGAACGGACTGCTAGACAAGAGCCTCTACATCAAGTGCATGATATAGTTTGTCATTTCCTCCCTGAGCGTCAGCTGCATGTTAACTACCTTTCACTTCAGAGACTGTAACCACTATACCAAAACTGAAAACTTCTCTACTGGCTCCTTGGTCTTGAATCTAGGGCAGCTGTCATCTTGTTTTATTAGGTTACTCAAAGTGCTCCTGACAACAGGTTTTTTAAAGCTTTCCATGTCCATTTGAACTAATCCTATCTACATTAATCATACCCATCTGTTGCACTCTTATAAAAGCCTGCTGGAGTGGCCACTGATTAACAAAGCCATATATGCTTTCCTGTTAACTTTGAATTCATAGCTGTGACTGCACAGTATCAACACTTCAAAGATAGCTATAGGCAGAGATTCTGCGTGTGAGCTGCTTGGTGTACAGCAGTGGTTCTCAAACTTTCGTATTGTTGACCCCTTTCACCCAGCAAGCCTCTGAGTGAGACCTCCCTTATAAATTAAGAATTCTTTATCTAATATTTAGCATTACTAAAATGCTGGATGCTGACAGCTCATGGCCCCCAATTTGGGAACCACTGGTGATTCTCTCATAGATAGATAGACAAGAGTGCTGTCAGATGCATGCTAATCTTCACATATGCTTGTAGATTAAACCATACACTAATTGTTTTCTTTTTTTCAATAGAGCATTACAGTTCCCTCCGGAAGGCTGGCTTCGGATGTCCCTTAATAATGGCAGTATAACCCACTTGGTGATCCGTCCTAGTGGCAGAGTGGCACTTAGAACACTTGGAGACACAGGATTCATGCCTCCAGATAAAATCACACGCACCTGAGTCTGTGCAGGTGATGGCCACCTGGGAGTTGCTTCTGGTCTCTCTGCACTAGTACATCCAACTACTGTACTACTAAATTTCTATTTAATGCTGTTTTAAAATTGTACTTTAATCCTCTCATCTCCTTTTCAGTCCAAAAAAGATGAATTTGCATTTCTTCAGAGTTCTATGGACTTCATACAATGAAGAGTGGCACCTCCCTGCTCTGAGATGTGGAGTACGAAAAGACTGATGAAAGGGTATTTGTGCTCAGCCATTTGAGAGCACCACTTGCTTGTAAAGTGAAAATTACTCTTCCTTGTTGAGCTTTTGGTGAACTGATTCCTGTGCTATAGAGGGGTATGCTACTAGTGCTTTCCCGGTTGAAGTTACATATACTTTAGCAGGCATACTGAAATAAGTTTAATGCTCCCTGCTTTGGAAGTTCATTCCTCTATTCTGAAAAATACTCTTAGCAACAGTATCTCTCACCTATCTTGCTCCAGAAGGAAAGTAAATGGTAAGACAGACTTTCTCCATAAGCCAGTTTTAGAATATGTCCTTGTCCTTATGCCTAAATGGGGCTTGTGGCAGTAACAGACTACTGCAGAGCCCTCTACTAACTGACCAGATAGTGCTTGTCTTCTGCAGGTAAGCTTTGAGAACAAACAAGCAGTCTGCCTCCATTGAGTTTCACGTTGCCCTGGACTAAGCTTATCAAACAGGGAGTTAAGTACTTTGATGCTGTCAATTCCTATATACCTTTTGACACTCCTACCATGAGTGGGCAAAATTCTGGTGCTAGACTGATTCTTACAGCAAACTCGTATGATGGTAGGTAGAGGTGAAAGAGCAAATAAGTGTGGGAAGTTACTCGTAGTCAGGTGAGAACAAGGATCATGCTAATCACTGGACATTTTACAACACAAGTTTTGCTTGAAGAAAATGCTAGGTACTCACCTTGGCCTTGTCAGAGCCAATATGAAATTTTAATCATGAGAAACAGTGCCTAGCAACCTGTGCGGTTGAAACCATGAACTTTTTCCAGGCCGTTTAAGCCATCTGTCTCTGTGGCAGTTGGAGCAATTTAATGAAACAGATTACTAAAAACAAAACTCTTCATATACAAAGGGGTGTGGCAGATGGTCTTCAGCAATCACTGCAAGAAATTGGAATAATTTTGTCTGTCAGCTTTTTAAAATACTTGAATAAAAATTGGTCTCTCTGTGTACCTTTGAGTGTAGCAGTCATCAGATTTGGAACAAAAACTGCAAGGCCTAAGAGGGAAGTGTATTGATGAAGCAGCATGACATTTCTACAGTTAATGCCCCCCCCCATATAATTGGTTCATGATCTCTCACAAATACCATTAATAAAAGCAACCTAATGCCTGAAACAGCATATGCTCATCTTAAAAATCCCCCACCCTATGTAATCAGTAGCAGAATGTCTAATGCTGAATATTTTGTGCACTTTATTCCAGCACATTACATACACAGTATTGAAAGAACCATAAATGCATGCAGGGTGGAAGGCAAGAGCACACACATTTTTGCACATGTACAGAAATCAGCATTTGTATTGGCATTAAGGTTTAAAACCAAAATAACAATCTGTATAAAAACAAAATTAAGCTGGCAATAGCCTTATTTAAAGAGTACAGATTTTGTACTAGTAAAATACCTCTCTCTGAGCTGAGCAACATGGAACAAATTTCTCTCCCCCCAAACCTGGGTATTTCTTTTAAATGGCAACAAGACACAGACATCTTTCAGGTTGTGAAATGTTTTCCAAACCTTTAGTTTCATGTCCCTAATTGAGGCACCAATTAAATTTCATCATAGAAATGAAACCGTGGTATCTCAAAGAAAGCTACTTCAGTTTTGCAACACGGATACATATTCCCATCCACCTATTGCCCTAGGACACCTTAACTACCTGTTTACTTTCAAGAGAAAGAACAGCAGCTAAACCTCAGCATTTTAAAATCATGCTTGCAAAGGGTCTTTTATATTATGTCATCAGAGTTCAACTACAAAAAACTAAACAGTCCTAATCTAGAGTTCTAGGGTCTTCAGCCTCTCCTAGAAGATCTCCGATTGTGAATGAACAACTTGCTATAGTTTTAAATAAATTATAAATTTACTTAAACACACCCACATGGACTAAAATGCAAAGTCAATAAGGCATTTGTCGCTAAAAAAATGCTCTCTCCCAAACAAAAGTTACAAACTGGGAGAAGTTTTTGTGCCAGAAATTTGCATTTGAATACATATAAAAGAAATGGACAAACACAATCAGGAGATTGGTAAAACTAAAGCATCAGTTTCTCAATGTTTTTCTTAAGCTATTTCTAAACAGGAATGTAGAGCCTATGTCAGCAATGTAAGTGGGAATTTCCATCATCTAGAGGCCCATAGCTGCCTCAGACCGGCACAGATGTTGGCAGTACTGGGGGAAAAAAAATATATATGCAGTAATCAGTGTTAAGGTTTGTATTTTAACACCAGTACAAGTAATATGTGACATGGTTTCAGCTTTTACATACACACCGTGTGTGTGTAATATTTAAGCAATGAGCTGGATAGGCTGGATAATTACTACACACAGTCCAGAAAGTTTAGGGAAATGGATTTTTAATAAGTTAAAGCAACTGAAATGTATGTGTGATACAGACTCCTACCGCAACTGGAAAAGTTACTTATAAAGTAGGGTTGATTTATGTGGGACTCGCTTCCAAAAAACAAAAGTAACTTGGGTGGATTATATTTGAATGATGGTCAGTTAGAAGGTAGTGGCTCATTTCTAACATTCAGCTCATGGGAATCAAATAATTTCCATTTAAACCACTTATAAACAGTTCCAAAACATATCTGTAACTGCAATTTCATTAGAACAAACCTTTAGAATACTTTTCCATTCAGAGTCTTGGAGGGAAAAAAACTACATTTCAAAGTCTCGTGTAAGTGGATGCCACTTTTAAAACCACAAACAAGAATGCTAATTTAAAAATGTTACAAAAAGGCACTATTAAGCATTAAGTGCAGTTTTGAAGTTTGTACCAAACAATGAATATATTCAGAAGTATACAGTGTGTGTGTCAGAAACAGTCATTTTACTCTAGTGTGAAATAGCTTCCAAAACAGCCATATCTTGTCGAGTTTAATCCAGCCTCTGTGATGTAATAAAGGTCCCACAGTTGGCTAACAATATACTATGACATCCTGGCTACTATTAGGGTTCCTTTAGCTACATATGCATCTTACAAAAGCTCTTTGAGGTTCTATTTTTACCTTGCAATGGGTAGTAGTGTTATCAACCAGAATAATTTATCCTTTCTACTCCCATGCCTGTGGTACCTTTGATCAGATGTCTATCATAAAGATTATTTTTAATTCTGAGATAGAAACTATAATAGAGAATTACAGTACTGAAAGCTTTTTCTTAAGCAAAAACACAACTATCAAAATCTACACTCTGCGTGTCTGTTTCACGTTTAGAAACATTTCCATATAGCACTATCGCAAGGGTTCATCCTTGAAGAATACTGAGAAATTAAATTATTTTTAATTGTAGCTAACAAAAAGGTAGTTACTATATCTCGACTACAGACAAGAATTTGTATTTCAATAAAAACAATGTCTCAGTCATTCATCCCTTTTAACACTTAGGAAATAAGAAACCACTTCATGAGTTTCTGTTTATCCCCATAATATATCACATTAAACTGGACTATTAACATACATCACTGGTAAACGTACTTAAATTATTGCTGATGTGCTTTTGTGTAATTACTGGTGAAGTCTGCAAATGGCAAAAGTTTTTTGGGGGAAAAGCTGAGCTTTTATCATCAAACTAACCCAACCCTAAATCACTAATTTCTATAGTGCCCTTTTCTTAAAACTCTGAATCTGTGTTTTTATTATCCTCAGAATGAGAAGTGACCCGTCAAAGTCTCTGGCTGCTCTTCATTTTAGACATTTCTTAGTGTTTAGACTGAACTGTTGTCTATTGGGCAGTGGGGAGGCAAATTCTTACTCGAACAGGGAATAGGTAACCGCCCACATTAAACTTTCAGTTCTTTAATTTGATTTTTTCCCCTGTTGTAAATGAAATATGAATGCATTTGACTTCCCTCTAACCTAGAGTTCTGTTTATTGATAAGATGCTTCAAAGTTATCCAGGTGAAAAAAATGCATCTCTGGGTTCCTTCTGACTATCACATTTGGCCTACAGTAACCACCACCATTTCTAGCAGGAATCACTAATTGAAAGGTTCAGCTCACTGCTCTACTGTTAACAAGAATAAGGGTTATTTACTGTATAACTACTGGATAAGAGAACTTCTTGCAAATCACCAGTAATCTATCTGGTACATGAAGTAAAGACGTTTATTTTTTAAAATGTGTATTTGTCCTCAAATGAGGACAAATAAATGGCCAAAGACACTTCCTCATGTCACCTTAGCAATGCTACAATTTTTTCCCTCCACTCTTAAAATAAAAATATAATTAAAGTCCCAGAAAGATGAGTTATGTTCTAATGGGAAGGAGGTTTTGACAAGTGATGCAGTTTTAACAACAGTATATTGTTGGCATACGCTGGACTGTACCGCCCAGGACTCCTAAGATCTGGAAAAAATGAAGCAACATTGCCATATTTCCCTGGGCTGCCCAGCACCGGACTATTTCTTCTTGGGCTAGAGTACGTTGAACCATTTGGTGGGCCTGCTGCAACAGACTGGGACTTGAACCTTCCTTTCAATGCTGGACTTGGCCAACTATAGAAAAATAAAAAGAATCACCATATGTATAATATTTCAGAAAATCTTAATGGGGTGAGAAATACGCTCTCACTAGCACCTGTGAGCTTGATGGAGATGCATCAGAAAACACAACAGATCAAGAGAGAGACAGGAGGGAAAGAAAAATGAGGGAGCAGCATATTAGGTCACACATGAATATGTCACTGAAACTAGCAAACATCTTTTGCTCCAAAATGGCTAATTATAAAAAATGCATTATTTGTGCACATTTGGCCAACTGCAATTCAACACCCACGTATAATAGGAAAGGACCTGCTTATTATCTTGTTTCTATCGCTGATAACGTGATAAGATTTAGAACTCATAAGCACAGATGGCCAGCCTACCACAAAACATCAAAGAAATAGCAGGTTATCTTTGTTTTGAAAAGCTGAAAATAACTCTTCAGCACACCATCACTTACAAGACTATGGACAAGGTATTTGGATAAAGAAGAGATTTGTTAAAGGTGGCTTTGGACCAGTGATTTTTGCAGGTTTGGCCATAGGAGATGGTATTTTTTTTTTCTTTTTAAATGCAATGTGTCCAGATGCAACAGAAATAATAAATACATTTTCTATGGACTAAATGTTTATATGTTTAAAAATCATAAAATTCCCTCTTTAATATTATTTAAATTTTTGAATAATCTAGGATTACTCACTTTGGTTTTACCAATTACTAGTCTATCATACATAACAATCTCATATGACAGTATATTTTTCTAATAGCAAAAATAGATTTTGCAGATAACACTGTCAGCCTTAAAAAGGGTAATGAAAGAGTTAAACATATTGTAAAGCTTTTAAAGACTCCAAATCAATAATATATGTTTAGATCCAGTTGCATGCATAGATATTTATTTCAAAATGTTTGAATATATGTTTTTTCTTACCTATCCAGAACTGTACTTCCAGGTTCTGTTTTTGCTGCCAAAACCTGACACTGAGAATACTTAAGGAGGGCATTATTCTGTACTTCGTGTCTCTGACTGAGGTGTTGCTGGCACTAGCAACACTTGAAATGGAAATAGAGCAAACTTTGGTCTTGCCAAGTAAATGAAAACACACTAAATTTCCAAATATTTTATTACTTACATTGAGCACCAACTTTGTGCTAGCAATGTACAAAAGAGAAGATAGCTGTCTTATAAGATGCTTTAAAATGTAAATATATTGTAGTAAATCTAAACATATTATTGATTTAGGATTTTAAAACAACTTCTCACCGCTCCTTTAAAACTGAGTGTGTAAAGAAAGAATAAAAGCTACATAATACATCAGCTTCTTCGAAGAAAGGATTCACATAAGTTAAAAAGTTGATTGCTCAACGCGGACACCTGAAAGTTTACTAAAAAGCAGGAAGGACTTCAGCTTGACTGAAGTGTGACATTTGTAAATAGTTTACTTTTACAATTGCCTTTTGCTGCAAGAGCCTGGCGGTATTTGAAAAGTGTCACTGTTCACAGACAGTATGGCAACCCAGAAGGAGAGAACAAAAACCTGTTTCCACACTACTTTAATCATAGACAGCTCTCCCACATACATAATTCAAACACACACATCTGCAGGTATCAAAACCTGCATCTACTATGGCAGGGTAACAAAATGAAGACATCTAGACTGTATAATCTAAAATTAAAAATTCATTTGATACAGCATCTTGCATAATCTAATATTTCAAAGCAATTCTATTATTGTATTATATTGCACCACTGATTATGAGTTAGAATCAGGTACAGTAACTCCTTGCTTAAAGTTGTCCCAGTTAATGTTGTCGTCCTTGTTATGTTGCTGATCAATTAGAGAACATGCTTGTTTAAAGTTGTGCAATCCTCCCTGATAACCTTGTTTGGCAGCTACTGCTTTGTCCACTGCTTGCAGAAAGAGCAGCCCATTAAAGCTAGCTGGTGATGGCTTGGAACCAGGGTGGACCGCCAGCCCCATATCAGCTCCCTGCTCTCCTAAGTTCCCTGTGTGGCAGCCGCCCAGCAGGCTATCAAATGCCAGCAGTTCAGCTGTCCCTCTCCCCACTGCCATGTGCTGCTCCTGCCCTCTGCCTTGGACCTGCTTGCTGTCTCAGGGGAAAGAAAAGGAGGGCTAATGTCAGGGTGCTCCCCTCCCCCCTGCTCCTACCCCCGCTTACTCCAACTCCACAAAGCAGGGGGTGGACACAACAGGGCTCAGAACAGAGGGAGACTGCTGGCAGCAGCAGCTCTCTCAACTTGCTGGTCTACTTAAAAAGGCAATGTACTTAAGAGTGTGGTCAGCCTACTTCAAGGGGCAGTGCACATCTCTCTCTCTCATATATACAGGGTGTATGTCTCTGTCTGCCATGCTGTCTCCCCTCTCTCTATTTTTGCTGCCTTGTAGAGTGTGAGGCTACATTAACAACGTGTTAACCCTTGAGGGCTCAGCCGAGTACTAGTTCATCATTTCGCAGTAAGGCATTCCCTGGGAAATATCCCATGCTTTGACTCCATCACCTCAACCAAGCTTCACAATCATCATTTCTGTGTACAGTATTGTGTGTTTAAACTTATACTGTGTGTGTGTGTGTATTATATATAAAAATAAAATATTTATATCTTGTCTGGTGAAAAAAAAATTTCCCTGGAAACTAACCCTTATGATTTACATTAATTCTTATGGGGAAATTGGATTTGCTTAACTTCGTTTCGCTTAAAGTTGCGTTTTTCAGGAACATAACTACAACGTTAAGCGAAGAGTTACTGTATTGCAATGACTGTATAGGCAAATGTGGCAGCCATTACGTGTTGAGTAATAACAGAGCATTCGGCATCGTGAGACTGGCCAGTTCAGCAGAATTAATTCTGACACTCTGCATGTTTTACATGGATAGCTTTCTGAGATATGATGAAGCAATTTGGCTTTGATACCTAATCTTTTGCACCAGTAAGCAGAGCTATACCAGCAATGGGTATAAGCCCAAGTCTTAATTTAAAATACATTAGATGCTATAGAATTGAATACTGTTAATTTAGACTTTTGTATAGGATTGAGCTTAAAATTCTAGCTGCTAAAGATGCCCTGCCACAGACACACTAAAAAATGGTTGCTCTTCAACTCACTCTGTTGAATTTACATAAATACCTTTGCCTGTCAGAAGAAGAGTAGGACTGTACAGCATTCTTCCATTTGTAAGTAATAGGGTATTTCTGTGGGTCAATTTCTACTCCTTCTACAGCTGCTAAGACATCACTATCCAGCTTTGATGGTTCTTCCCTAGAATATAAATAGAACTAGATGAAAACAGAGCTGTTAAACTTTTTAGACGAGATAATGTCCCCACACCCCAGTGTAGATATTTTGAAATGTTTCTAGTAGCTAAATGCGTGCCAACTGGATTAGTTGCTCTTCACATTCAAATGGATTGTTTTCAAGCATGCTTTGATATAAGAAATAATGCCCATCCATAGGGACATTCAATATGCTTCACTGGAAGACAATATTAATAGGTCAGATCAGAGGCAAGCTTGGAAAGTGTCCTTAAATTCAGTTTCATATATGTTGAGAACGTGAAAGCTATTTAGCACTTAATCTAATTGAAAGTAGGGCTATAAATAGCATTTGAAAAAGGAGCCATTTAAACTATTAAAACTGTTTTGGTTAAATGAGTAATCGATAAGTTCACAACATAGTGCAGGAACTGGGGGTGCTGCAGCACCCCCATGTTTTTACTTGTGGCTCTGCTGCCACTCCGTGTCCAGGGCTCCACTGCTGGCAGCCAGGGCCTCAGGTGCAGGGCCAGTAGCCAGGGCCCCGGGCTGGCAGCGGGGACCCCACATAAAACGTGGGGAGCCGCACTCTTAGTTCAGTGCCTATGATATCAGTTCCATAGCAATGGTCCCGAAACAATGCAGAACCTTGTTCCACATGCAGCAGTACCATTTCATAGTGTAACGTTTTCAATGTGCACATTAGGCATTTAAACTTTAACCGAATACATTACCAGTAAGACTGATTAGTTAACCAATTAACATTTTACATCCCTAATTGAAAGGTTCATCAAGTCTGCCTGATGAACAGGATCTAGCTCACAGGCTGAAGAGTCTGTTTGAAACTTTAGTACTGGAAGAAAACGACAGAGCTCTTTTCTTTATATCCAAATTGTTTTACATACAATCTTCAGAGAGCATGAAAAGACTGCATCTTTACTGTAGGAACTACAAAGCTTTTTAAGGAGGCATTTTTTCAAGTGATTATAACTAGTGTTTGAAACTTTTTTGAAGAATGTCTTACAGCAAGGTTAAGAGCATATGGAACTAGTTTTGCATGTATAGACCAAAGGACAAAAAAGTAATTCATACCCAAAGAGGAATAACTTCTTTGTATTTTCATTTGTTGATGGAGTCTTCAAAAGAAATCTCTGAGAAGAGGGCTCTTGACACAAATAAGCAGTACACTCAGATTGCACTGCAAGACTGCCAAGCTGCTGTCTGTCTTGGTCCCAAATACCAGGGTCCAATGACAGTCTTTCAGCTTCTGAGGGTATTTTGTTTTCTGTCCTTAATTTTGTATCTCCAGGCTTTTCAGTAGTAGCTGGCTCAGAACAGCTTGCCACAGAAAGTGCTGAGCAGGTTTTACCCAGCTGGTCCTTAGATATTCTGACCTGGCTCATTCCTTCAGCCAAAACTTGCTCATTCTCAGTTTTTGCAGTGATTTTGTTTGATTTCCCCACCAAACATTCCCCTGCCACTGCTTGGCCTTGGAAAGACAATCTTTCAAATTCCGTCATTAAATTGGAGACTGGGGATATAAGGCACTCCTCTCCACCACGTGAATGTTTTCTGTCACTAGTTATCCTCTCATTAGTTACAGGGCTGCAAAATCCATTTTTGCTGGATGAAACCTCCTTCTCGTAATGCATGGAGAGGTCCGATGTTTCTATAATGTTTACTTTGTGCTCCATCGATAGGATGTCACACTCCGAATCTCCAATAGCATCTATACTTGATTTCTTAGACACAACAGGAGGGCTGTTCTTCCGTGCTGCATTCTGTCTGTTTTTAATTTCTTCCAAGCTCATGTCATCATCATCTTCATCTAAAAATGCTCCCACAGAAATTGAATTGCAGCATTTTTTACTTTTGCCTACAAACAATTTTAATAAAAAGATATAAATAAGAGGCTTGACAACTGAAGTCCTGTCCAATAAACTAGGAGCAGCTCTATGGTCTTAGGTAATTCCATTATTACATGTATGTATCCATTTATGAAGACCCTTTTATAATCAGATGTATGTGATAGTATTAGTTAAGCTACGTAATCTTATCAAAAAATATACACCTTTTTTTATCCTATTCATTTGAGAGAGATGTTTCCTGTGCTTCTCACTTAAAGTGCCTGATTCACAGAAACCGACCAAGTATCAAGATAAAATCAGAAGGCAGAATACGATGGCAAAAAGATATAGATGGCAAGCTAACTATTAAGTTTGCCATGTCCTCCTACACACCAAAGGTTCCACTGAAGTTACATTGGCACAAAGACAAACCCACAAAAGAAGCTGAATTAAGTTCTCTTGTGAATAGGTACCTATATATATATTACACAGTCCTCTTTCAACAACAGGCAATGATATACATACACGTTACAGAATATATTTATTTCTGCAACATGGCTGTAGGTCAACACACAAAATATTGCTGATCCTATTTCTACTACAATATTGCAATTAGAGATTACTGAAAGGTACACAGGAGTTTGGTAGAGTACATCTACATTTTACTGTTGGAGACAAAAAAGTGTCCACTTTTTCTATGTTAAGGACATTAAGAGTGTGTGTGAGAAAGAAATTTAACATTGGACAAACCCTTTCCTTTACTGCAACTGACTTGGTCGATGATTAAGCTAGGAATTTTATCAAAGTATCTGCTTCAGCATCAAGTCTGTTGATCTGAGAATGCAGAACTGTAGATGTTAAAGGGGAAAAAATAGCAAAAGCAGCTCTTTCTTTCCAGGTCCAGCTCTCTACGTACACTGGAGGACCAGATGCCATATTCATGCTCCTCTGCAGACTTCGCATAGGATCACTTCACATATGAATTTGTTTGAATAGAAATAATTAAACCCACCAACAGCCAACCAGGAGAAATTCTGTAGGGCTGGGTTGTGTGTGCATCCACTCAAACTAATGAAGAGAGACACTGGAAACAATCGGTGCAGAGAGACTTGTATAACCTTGGTAACAGGAAAAATACTTCCCTAACGGGGAATCACTTTGAAAAGTGGTCTGTGCCTATAGCTGGTCAAAAAATCTGTGTCAAAACAGATATCCATCAGAAAATGCCATTTTGACAAAACCAAAATTTACTGTGAAATTGTATCAATTTCAAAGAAAATTCCTGAAAGAAATTTTCTGAAAAAAAAAATAAAAAAACCATTTGATTTTGTTTCAGAATTGTTTTCACTTTTATATTATATTTATATTGTTTACATTACTTCATGATAGGTCAAAGTCATAGCATAATGTGTTTTAATAAAACTGACAAAATGTCAGTTACACTGCAACAAACAGAGACACTGATCTAGAAAATAAGAAAAAAATGTTACTTCATATACACCTCTACCCTGATATAACACGAATTTGGATATAACGCGGTAAAGCAGGGCTCGGGAGCAGCGGGGGGAGGCTTACACACTCCAGTGGATCAAAGCAAGTTCGATATAACACAGTTTCACCAATAACGAGGTAAGATTTTTTGGCTCCCGAGGACAGCGTTATATCGAGGTAGAGGTATAGATTGAAACAGCTGTCTTTAATATTTAAAAATATAATATTTTGACTGTCATACTATGCATTAATGACATCATGAAAATGTAAAAAGGAAAAAACCCAAAATTTTCCAACACAAAATTTTTTGAATGATTCCTCCCCACCCGCAAAGTTACATTTTGTGGGAAATTTAAAAAACAAAAAAATTAGTTTTGTTCCATTTAGGGACAAAAACAAATCCTGAAAGATCAGCATTTCCTGTGAAACGGAAATTCTGAGTTATAACCTGCAGCCCATTCAATTGATGAAAAAGTTTGGTTTTATGCCTTTGTTAGTGTCTCCCCTCTGCCCACAACTGGATTGAATTATTTCTGCCTTAGAAAGCCAACTCTACTTCAAAGGAATTCCCAAACATTCCAAGTGAAATCCTGGCCCCACTGAAGTCAGTGAGAGTTTTGCCACTGACTTTAAAGAGGCCAGGATTTCAATCCAGAATCTGTAATCCGGTGAACAACAGCATGCAAGATGGATAATGTTTAATGAGATATGATCTCGTAACCTCCCACACGTCTCTAAATGAATGTTTTTACATTGAAAGTAGAATATTTGAGTAATAGATTAATATCTGCAATCCAAAAAACAATGTTTTAATTAAATGTGAACTCCAAGCCCTGCTCAAAGTTTTTTCTTAATGTAAATCATTTTGTTTATAACAATGCTTGCTCTTTTCTTACCAAAAGGATGCGGAGTTTTATATCTGTTGCAGGTTTCATTTTCTCCTGTTTCTTGCTGAGCCTTTTCACTCATTTCCCGTTGACTCAGGTATTCTTCTAATTTTTGCAACCCCTCCTGGGAAGACAGATCAACAAAACAGCCCAGAAATTCCCAGTATTCAACCCACGGGAACCCCTGCTCATGAGCTAACTCCCTGCAATAAATAAGATAAAACGAATCATTTGTGAAGACATCATATATTAGTATGACAGTAAATGTAATGAACATGTTTTATCAGCTATTTCTAGGCCTCTGAAATTGTGAAACATATAAGAATTCTGTAACAACCAAGTTCTGCACCAGCAATAATATATATCTTTCTCCACAACATACCAAGTGTTATCTATCGCTAATTTCTTTCCTTTATAGTAATCCTAAAGTTTTACTTATTAATTGTAAAAATGCCTCGGACTGTGATTTTTTAAGATGACTGTGTCTAGGCATCAGGTGGAGAAATGAATCAATTATTGGCATAGGTACTTCTTAGTTGAAGTCAATCTTTTTTTCTCATTTTTCAGAAAAAGGGTAATTTTAAAGAAAAGACAAAACCTACTCCTTGTTTTAAACAAGCTTAGATGTCTTAAAGTTTTTACATTTGTGTGCTACCACAACACAGAAAATCTATCTTTTCTGGTGACGATCCATGCATACCCACATGGATCCTCACCATGTTCTGTGTGGCTGGAGAAAGGATAAGGGTATACCTTAACATCTTTTTCCATTTCACCAAACTTTAACAATTTCCCAGCTTCCAGAAAATGTAGGCAGTGCTCAAATCTATTACCAATTAGCTGACAATCTGATTTTCAAAAGGACAAAGTCGTAATTGTTAGCTTTCTCCCTAATCTGAAATATTCTGAGAAATAATTAGACAAAAGAGTGGATGAGGTATGAGAAAAAAAGTTCTGGACATAATGTGGGTAACAGTTAAAAAATGTATTTCTTCTCCCCTTCCAGAGTAGTTAAATAGGTGGCCTACAATGTGCAGAACTAGATGATCACAATGGTCCCTTCTGAACTTAAGGTCTATGGGTGTCATTTTTTGAGTGAACGCATTTTTTATTTACATAAAAAGTACAATAAGGACCCAAACAAAATATACAATGTAAAATGTTTGTAGAAGAATTTTTGCTTTATGCAGCTTATGTTAACCATTAATGTGCCTTTAGTGCTGGAGTTTTTTAAAATAATTTTCTGGCTTATTGCTAACACACATCTTTCATGCTGAGATTTTCTTAGTACCTTCCAACTCTTTCAACTCCTCTTTCTGGATCGGATTTCCTGACATTGTGAAAGAAGCCTGCTCTCTCTCTAGGTGGAGTTTTCCAAAGCCTGCGAAATTCTTCTGCCTTAAAAACAAATTCAGAATGTAGACAATAAAACTACAACATGCACCTTTAAGTACACTGCAGCTAAAATCTCTACCTAGAAGCTTTTTTGCTTCAGAAATACATTAAGTTGTTCAATGATGAATTTAGCTGTTCTTCAGTTGCATATAACAATTCAAGTTTAGCTATACACATTGCTCAACTATACCCAATTACAATCTGTGTCTTTCATTTTAGACACAAAATTTCACCCCATCAGACTTAGTTTATTACTGTACATGATTGGTCTCATAAGCACCAGATCTTGAAAGTGATATTAGGCATAACTATGAACTATGGAAAAAGTTACCACAATTTAAAGCTTCCATTACTAATTTCTGTACTACAGCGACTCACATATTGGGTTTGACTGACTTTTCTAGATTATCTGTTATTGCCAAATGGCAACCTCTTTTGTAGCTACAGGGTGTGGTATAACCTCCTGGGAGAATTTTTTTTTTTTTTTTTTTTTTAAACATTGTGTGTGTTTTCTAAGGCCTTGTACACTTAAGCTATTTACATTAATTATTCTCCAGGCAATAGCACAGAATGAAGTCTAATGACTGGTGCACACCAGAAAACAAAACACATACTTTAGTTTCTAAAATGTTAATTCTGTAAACTCACCTACATTTTTATCTCATTACATGTGATCCAGCCAACATTAATAGCTGAGTGCTACGTTTAGACTGTTACGAGTATATGCCTGTAGCCTAAAATAATGCATTCTCTCTCATTTATGTCACAACTCCACAAGTTTTCAAAGAGTAAAAATTTTGAATTTAAATGAATAAATAAGAATGCAACCAAGAAAGGCTATTTAGGGGGAAAAACAGCACACATTCTCAGTAAAGTCTGACACATCAAGTGGTCAAAGAAAAAAAAACTCTCAACCATGTGTAAGCTACTGGTCTGAGTTAAGTCTCTTCCTCTAGCTCATCAACAGATGGAGCAGACAGCTCACTCATACCAGTCGTACATCTTGCCGGTGACAACACCTGCCAGAAGGGTTACATGTGTTAATTAGTATTTCTAAAGGTGTCAGACTAAGACATACAGACAATAAACTGATGAAATGTCCGGATTGTGTACAATGATTTTTGTAACAAAGATAAATATTAATATTTAACTGCCGTCATTATGATTATGTTTTCCTATAATTCCATTAGGATTTATTATTTTTTCAATTGGATAAACATTTTACTAGCCTACTCTAGCAAGATTAAGTGGTGATAAACAGATTCAAACATTTAGTATCAGTTTTTAGTTAGAATATTCTAGATCTTTTGGCACTTCTAGCTATGTGTTTTCATTTTCATAAGTGATTAACAGTTACCTTTAAAATCAGTTTTAGTTTCAGGCAGGGGAAACCATGGCACTTATATGCAAGGACTGGACAGATCCAGAAGATATATCAAGAGTCATCTGCGTCTCAGAATATTTAACTAGGTCCCAGTAGGAAAACAAGAGTTTTCAACTATTTCTTTATTTTTACCACCTTTCCCCACTTAGCCTCCTCAGATACCAAAGCTCCACAATAATCTGTTAAGAGGGTTCCAAAAATGGTACAAACGTTACCACCGCCACCCCCCACCCCCGCATGGTAAAATTCCATGTTGTTTCTGGAAAAAGAAAGAAATGATACTGAACCCTCAGTGGGGTCTCCAAAACTAACAGGCTATGCCAACGAAGGAGCCATCAGTTTGGGCTCAAATTACTATATTTTGAAAGGCACAAAAGAATTAGGAAAGCATTTGGTTTTATGACATCTTCATTATATCCTTACCTTGCAGGGAGTCATAGGGCCTGCAAAAGCTCTCACTGACAAGACTGGCTCTTTGGGGCTGCCACTGTGTTTAGGTAAAGCTGTAAGGGGGTTATCATCTGACTGATCAGGTGACCAAGGAGCACCAATCACTGGAGCTGAGGAATTGCCTTCTGCTCGCAAGAGTGGCACATAATACCGACCTAAAAATAAAATGATATGATTTTTTTTTTTTTAAGAATCTAGTGTTACAGTAGTTTGCTGCCTCCTTCTGGAATATATTTAAAATGTCAGTACATCTGCATGCCTAGAAATTTCCCTTAATTTCACTCGCAAAAGTCTTCATCTTTTAATTAAAATTCACTGCTTCTAATACCTATTCAGTGCTGAAGATTTTATTTTAGGTCCCTTTCTCACAAAAAAGGAATTGCTGTTCTGACGTATCTGCTTCCTGAGGATCTTTAGCACTTTCAGAACCTGCAGGCTGCGAAAATGTACACCCACATATCTGGAATTTAAGGATAACCACTAGGAAACAAGATGAATCCCTCACTTTATGATGATTTCTTATGCAGCCTTTTGTAATTGAGCAGTCTAAAATCTCTGCCTCAGATTCCTCATCAGTAAAACGGGGATAATATCTTCCACACACGGGTGTGAGGATTACTGTCTATTCTATAATCTCTAAATACTGATCAACAGGTCATCCCGTTTCAGACACTATTCCTGTTCCTTGGTAGCACTAAAGTTTCTCTCATTGTAAGAGCACTGTATATCAAAACTAACTGGGCAACAGGAACACTACTAAACATAAATATGTAAGTATAAGACAGAATGACAACCAAATTAACATTTTTGGATGTTGCATACACAACGAAGATTATGTATTAAAGCTCTGAATACAAACCTTTCAAATATTCTCTTATTTTCTCTTTCAGTTCCATCGATTTATTTTTGTTTCTTTCACAGATTACCTGTTAGAAGAAATGTTACTCTTAATTAGCAAAGCCCTCAACATTATCTTGTAATTCCTATGCCCATGTCTTTTTTTGATACAAAAGGGTCCCCTGCTCCTTCAGACATATCATCCACACACACACACCCTCCTACATACTGCTTTAAAAAAACAAAAAAACAAAAAAAAAAAAAAAAAAAACCAAAAAAAACGCAACTGGAAACACATTTGTCTTTCCTATAAATAAGTTTTCTGTCAACGTTCCAGTAAGAACCGTATGATTTGCCTCCACCAACGTGGAGCGCTGTTACACCAAATCAAAACTTGCAGCTTTCACATTCAAATCTAAAGTAAAAAGTCCTTTGTTGGGACAGGGCATTAAATATAATGCAACTTGGAGGCAGGAAATTCTAGGGAGCCACAAACTAGAACTAGATGCAATCAAACTAAACATATATTCCAGCACTAGAAATGGTATATTTGAATCCTAATCTACCTACATTAGTCAAGGGATCTGTGGTTGAACCCTAAAAATCAAGAATTATATTGACATACAGCTGAAATTATCACAGATCTGCTTTCAGTGTGGACGTAGAGAAACTTACTTCTGCTGGAGTTTGACCATATTTGTTTCTTGGATTTTTTACAATGTCTGGATGCGAGGTAAGCACATTAACCACATTCAGATTCCCAAACTTGCAAGCAAAATGCAATGGAGTATCAAATACCTACAATACAGGAAAAAAATATATATACATATACCTTCATTGAACATTCCCAGCTTCTCATTCATAACCCAGACTTAGTATGTATTTGTAAACATGATGTGACCAAACCCATACATTTATTTTTTCCATTCTACAAATAGAGCCATCACCATGATTAATCTATAGGGCTCTTCAAAAAAGATTTTTATAAAAGAAATCAGGACACAACTTGTTCATTTCTGCTACTAGAAGTGACAATGGTCCAGGACACTCATGCTCTCCTTTTCATAACAAATGAGTGCCCTAGCAGATATTTAAGTCTCACCATTTTATCCGGCGTATTAAGGTAAAGGTCAACTATATATCTAATGCGCTCTTGCAACATTACTTCATCATCGTCTGGATACATGAGCCGCATAAATTCAGGATTTTCCAAAGTGTCTAATAGCAACTGGGTGATGCCAGCTTGATTCTCCTTGGCAGCAACATGCATGACATTATACCTACACCCTTCCTGAAAAGAAAACACAAACGTTAAGAACCATTTGAAATCTAAACAGCTTGCTTCCCTTGCTAAACTTAATTAATCTGACAGCAAAAACTAGCTATGCGTGTATCATTCAGTCTTATTTTTAGATTTTTTGCTTTTTAAGAAAATATTTTCATGTTAAAACAAAAGTACAGTAAAAGCTCTTTTATCCAGCACTACACCAACTGCCAAGCTCTATAACCAGCATTTCTGATCAGCACTGAAAGTCTGGTTTAGAGTGGCGTTGGTGCAGAGCCGGCAGGGGGCTGGGGCATGAGAGGGGCTGCGGGGTGTGCTCTGGGAAAGAGTTTGGGCCTGGGAGGGGGCTTGGGGCAGGGGTATGGGAGGGGCTTAGGGTGCTGGATGGGGCAAGGGGCACTCACCTTGGGCAGGTCCCCATCTCTGCTGTTGCTGGTGGAGGCACGGCCAGGCGGCTCTGCAGGCATGCTGCCTCCATCCCCCCATCCCATCCCGAGTGCTGACTCTGTGGCTCCCAGCCCACTGGCCGCAGTTCCCAGCCAATGCGATCTGCGGGGGGTGGCGCCTGCAGACAGAGGCAGCGTGCCTGCTTGCAGACTGAGCTGCCTGGCTGTGCCTCTGCCGGGAACAGCAGGGATGGGGAGTCGCTCGCGTGGAATCGCCCGAGGTGAGTGCCCCCCCCATCCAGCACCCCAAGCCCTCTCCCCTAAACCTGCTCCTGGACCCAAACCCCACAGACCCTCCCATACCCCTGCCTTGCACTCCAAACCCCTCCCTCTGAGTTAGCCGGCATTTTTAATTTACCGGCACCCCCCGTTCTCCCACCATGCTGGTTAAAATAAGCTTTTACTGTAGTTTAAAAATTAGTATCAAAACGTTTAAGATGATGTATTGCACAATTTTGGTAAGATTTTAAGCTATCCAAGTTATCCTTACAGCTGACAGTACTCTGGCCTTAACCCCACTAAATGCTTAGGACAGCCGTGAAAGGGGGCCAGTATATCTTCAAAAAGGAGCATCAAAGTATCACCTGACATTCTGAACTACATAATCACTTCAACGAAAGAAAATTAAATCCATACATTTAAAGTTCAGTTTGCTATAAATACTACAGATTTTATTGTATATTGCATATAAAATTCATTCTGATAAAGTGTCAGTCTACTGGTAAATCTCCTCAGTTTTAAAGATTGTGGGTCTCGAGTAGCATTTTGGCAACTTTTTTCAGAGAGGAAAACAGATTAGCAGTGCTTCGTCAAGACGCCAGAAGACCTGCTTAATGACCCAGTATTTGCCCTATGTTACAAACAGTTATTCAATGGATTTCAAGCAATTCCAGCCTCTCTTAATACTACATGGTTGGTAAGAGTTCATCCTTACTGAATGATATAAAGCTAACCCACCCTCAGAGACCATGCTAAACTTCTGCACTCCAGCATTGCTGGAGTAGTTGTAAAACAAAATAGGCAAGAAACAAAAACTGCAAATTTCTTATTTCAGGAAATAGTTAAGCAATCACCCAACATTTTAAAAAATCCTGCAGGTTAACAATGCATGAAGGGAAAAAGTAGGAACAGAATACTTAGAAACCTGAGAATTCTCTAACTTTCCCTGTTTGCTTTCAATTAATATTAGATCCTGTTCTAACAGAACTACTCTCTCAGCAATATCTCTAAGTGTTCATACTACTACAGGCTTGAATTCAACTCTGTTCCTAGGCAACAGCTTTCTGTCCATGTACATTAAAATTTAACTAGTATTATGAACTAACAGGACTTCTTGGCAAAAATAAAGAATATTTTAAAATCCTAAGTCTACTTTTTATATTAGGAAAAGTGTCTCTCTCATTTTATGTATTCTGGTAGCTGAATCAGACATTCTTTAAGAAAAGCCCATACCTACACACCCACTTACAAATAATGGCAAGAGTTTGGTTACTTATTAAGACACCAGACAAAGATTTTAAACACACAGTTCTGATCTGAAAACAAAAGTAAATATGTATTAAGTACTGCAATACCTAATCCTTAGTTTCACTCTTATATCAAAAGAGCTGCCAAAAGGTATTTTTTAGTGCTGGTGCAGAGCTTTGAATCTGTGCACACCTTCACTACTACAGGTTCTTTATATTAACAACTAATTGTTTCCAGAGATTCAGTTTACTTTAGTTCAGCGGTGGGCAAACTATGGCCCACGGGCCGGATTGCGCCCTCAGGGCTTGGATACAGCTCACGGGATTGCTTCCCGTGGCACTGCGGGCCCGGCACTGCTCTCACAAGTGGCCCCCAGGCTGGGGGGGGTGGGGGGGAGGGCTCCATGGGCGTTGCCCTTGGCTCCAGGCACCGCCCCCCACAGCTCCCATTGGCTGGGAATGAGGAACCGCGGCCAATGGAAGCTTCGGTGGAGGGACCTGGAGGCATGGAAAGGGCAGCACACACTGAGCCCTCCGCCCCCACTCCCCCAAGGGCTGCAGTGCTTCCTGGAGTGGCGCGGGGTCGGAGACAGGGCAGACAGCCAGGGAGCCTGCCCTGGCCCCGGTGTGCACTGCTGCCACCCCGGAGCTCGAACCCCTCCTGCACCCCGCCCCCAACTCCCTGCTCTGAGCTCCCTGTTGCACTCCTCCTGCATCCCAACCCCTGCTGAGCCCCCTCCCGCAGTCTGCACCCCTGCCCTGAGCCCCCTTCTGCACTCCAACCCCCTTCCCTGAGCCCCCTCATACACCTCCCACCCCTCCTCTGCCCCAATCCCTTGCCCTGAGCCGCCTCTTGCACACTGCACCCTCTCCCATACCCCACACTCGCTCTCATACCCCAACCCCCTGCCCTGCATACAATATCCCCACCCAGATGTGGCCCTTGGCCCAAAAAGTTTGCCCACCCCTGCTTTAGTCTCTTTCTCCCTATCTTGGGGTTCATTTCATAGTGTCATTGTGTTCCACTAGCTCTCTCTTTCTAGTGTAGATGTACATAGCTTCAGACAACTTCTCTGTATCTTGTGTCCAAATAGCACTTCATTCAGTCCCCAACAGCAGGCATCATCCACTTTTGCATCAACAGATAGAAGCATAAGGCTGCCAAAGCCTACACTGATATCAGCTGCACCAAGGCCTCAGGCACAGAGTATGTCAATAGTACTGGTGTTCAATGCTTTGACTCATTTGCCCTCTGGCAGCAGGGACAGAGACCTTGAAATTCATTTGCTCTGAACTCCCATGATCAATACTGCAACACTACTTCACTGTACTAAAGTGGATGGAAAAAAAACTCATGATGAGAGAAGCAATCTCGTTAAACAGAGACAGCAGGTCTCTCAATATTTCCTTCTGCTCTGGAAATGAACACAGCCACAACAGAACTGGGATAACGGGATGCCTTCTCTGATTGCTTTCAGGATCTAGGGCAGAACATGCTGCACACTAGGTATCAAACAGGTTCCTCTTGATGTGGATCAAGCTTATTTCTTCAGCAGAGGTAATGACTCACTTGAGTCAATGTCAATCAGACTGGCAAGTCCAGAGTAGCAGGGAAGTCAACACCAAACTCAGCAGCACATCAAAACACCAAAAATGACACAGCCTCAATCTGTTCTGGTGACTGTGATTCATCATGTCTAGCAGGGTGCCTATAGTTTGTTCAGGGACAACTTAAGCCCTATTCCACTGGAATGATGCCAAACACTTCCCAAACCTGGAAGCCCAGCTGTGACTCTTCATTAGGTCATTCAAGGCAACAGCTAAGGATATGATTTAGTCACAGAGGTCATGGATTCCATGACTTTACCAGACCTCTGTGACTCAGCTGTGCATCCCCAACCTATCGCCTGAGCCAAAGCCGGGGCTGTATGCCCCCCTTGCAGCTGCGGCAGGAGCCAGGGCTATATGCTCCCCGCTCTCCTCATGGCTTCAGCAGAGGCCGGAGCCGCAGCTGTGCGCCCCCATCCATCCTTCGCTGCTGCAGCCAGAGATGGGCGCCCCCCACCTCCTCCCATGGCAGCAGCGGAGGTTGGAGATGGGGCTGTGAACCCACCCATGGTGGTATAGCTGGGTCTGTCATTTTCCCCCCATGGGGCTCTAGCTATCATTCCCCCTTCCACCTCCCACAGCCCTCACTCCCCTGTTATTTTTTAGTAGGTCAGACTGGTTACAGCTCCTGTGAATTTTTGTTTACTGCCCGCAACTTGTGACTTTACTAAAAATAACCACAACAAAATCTTAACCTCAGCAATATGCTACAAATTCATCCTGACTTGCTGGACTTACAGAAGAATCAGGATTCAGCCAGCAGGATCTTCAAGAGCTTTCTACAGCTAAGACTGCTCATGGTGACATACATGAAAAAAAATCTAACAGCCACGCCAGTTACAGAATCATAGAAATGTAGGGCTGAAAGTGAAGTTGAGAGGCCATCAGGTTCAGCCTCGTGTGAGAGCCCTGACCTAGTAACTTTCAACTGATCTGCCTCTCACTTCCTCCTGAACCTCAGAACAAATGTATATATTCTTGACTTATAGCACAACACTTCCTCCTTTTTCTCCCCACCTGTCCTTCCTGAAAAAACTACATCCCTCCATATCAATATTCGAGTCATGAGATTTATCCCAAGTATCTGCAATGTCAACTAAGTGATAATTTAGGTTTTGTTCGAATACTTCCAGTTCTTCCTGTTTATTCCCCATACTGTTCACATTTGTGCATAGACATTTAAGATGTTGAGACTGATTTCACTCGTTGCTCAGGTGACACTACTGTAATTTTCCATGTCCCCCCAATATCTAGCTCCCTGTTAAGGTTGCCTCCTTCCTGCCCTTACGGTTTTTTTGTTTGTTTGTTTGTTTGAACAAGGCAGAGAATAGTCATGCCTATCAGAGAGTCTCTGCATCTGACAGCATTCAAGATTTCCTGAAACCCTGGATGATTCCACATTCTGAAAAAGGAGGAAGAAAAGCTGTTGATGCAAAGCCCACTGCATCTTTTGGCAGACTAAAATCAAGAGGTCATATAAGCTCCAAAAGGAGAAAGAGCACAGAGTTTTAAATTGAGAGCATTCAACAATGAAACTGACCAGTACCGGAACTGGAGTAAAGATGCCAAGCCAATGGGAGCTAAAAATTCATGAAACTATGAGGTGATGGCCACAGACTAGTCTGACAAAGAAAAAGAAAATCAACACAGACTACAAAAACCAGTAAGGTTGAAGAACTCCATACTGTTAACAGATAAATTTCAAATCAGAATGAGCTAAATGAAGCCTCAAATTAGACTAGATGCCGCACAGTGGAAGCAGCCAGTTGCAGCTACCCAGCTTCACTGACCACAGAACTAGAAGGTTGAGTCCTGCTCTCAGCTGGACACAAGGGCAGGGACACAAGAGTCTGGCTCTCAGTTAACTGCTTCTATGAAAAATATTTGGTTTTGAGGCTGGGAGGGGAAAGGAAGGATTTTTCTGGTTCTACTTTGGAAAACATTCTTACTTGTACAATTGTTGGGTTGTCTCCAGATCCAATCAGATAGCGTGGGTTACTCCAGATAAGTTCTGAAAATGTTGCTTCGTCTCCTTTCTCTACAGCTTTCCGAAGTTTGGCAGTAAGGTCCTGCGTACGAGGACTTTTATAACTGTTGGCTCTTTCTTTATTAACTGTTTCCGTCTCAGGAGAGCATAAGCCATCTAACAAAAGAAAAAAGTTTTCTGTTATTCTTGATGCATTTTCTTCAAAATAGGTTATTTTCATATCCTCTGCCACTGAAACATGCTTTTAATTTCAAATTTTTAGAGTAAGACCACAAATGTTTATTCATTAAATACTAGCAGTTTGCAACAGGGAAACAACTATAATTTCCTTTTGCTATAACGGAGTATACACATAGACTTTCAAGGTTTTGATTTTAACTGGTGAAACTGATCACTGCCAGTTTGTTTCCATCCAAAAAGAAAAAATAATTTTACAAAAATCAAAATTTACAAAGAACATTAAAAATATATGTTGAACTTGTAAGTGATTTGCTCTTTTGCCGTCAATTCTATCAATTAAGAATCCTGTGAAATATGATCAAATTTAATGATTTTATTTCTGAACCTGTTAGGAATCTGTCAACTCAGTAAGGTTTGAATGTACAATTACTGTGATTTTTAAAATATCTTCCCAATTAAAAAATGTAAAATGATTAGAAAGAATATTGGTTGAAAAATTAATTAAAAAAATAAAATCCTACCACACCTGTCCATATAGCAATAGGCAACATGTATTTGGGCTGTGTAAAATATATTTTATGCTAGCTTTAGTAAAACAATGCACAATAAGTTTGCTTCATAATCCATCTGGCTATTGGCATGACTGAACTCAACTTTGAATAAGACCAATTTATTTTATGGTAATTGGACTGAAAACAACTGAAGATGATGGAAGGAAATCTAGCCAAGATCTTTTGCATTTGTACAGCACCTAGTACAACGAGTCCTGGTCAATGACAAGGGCTTGGAAACACTACAATGATACAAATATCTTTTTCTCTTAGTCTTCAATCAAGAAGCAGCCAACTTCAATAGATCCCACAACTCCAACCTGATTCCATGCTCATTCTTTAGGATACAGTAATGATACAGTTACCAATATAGCAAAAATATACTTTATTTTGTTTCTGAACATAATTCTTGGCCTTTTGAATTTCTAGGAAACAGTTACCTATCACTATGCAGGAAACTTCAGAATTCTCCATTCTCCGGCTGACAGAGTAGCATTTTAACTGAGGTAGGTAAAGCTCAGAGTCAAATAGAAGGAATAAAGATAGGATTTGTGTTGCATATTTCTAGCTTTTTCTCATATTTATGGACAGATTAAACATGGGCTGTCATTTCTCTATACACAATGATAGCAGTCCCATTTGAAATAAATTAAGATCTGCAATTCTGGATTAAGATCTCCGTTACCTTAAAGAAAAGCTTGAACACAATTTAAATTTACGATTCCAAGAGATTTCAAACCTTTCCACTGCACTCTGCATTTGTGAAGGGCTCATCTGCTATCATATTGATTAGCAAGTTTTGTGATTTCAAAACTCTCCTCACCTCCCAAAAAGTTATTATATGATGACGCATGAATTTAGTCTATACAGACATATGCTTTCGCTCACCTCTGTTAAATAATGGTCCTATTTTCACTGGAGATAAAGATAAGGATGACTTGCTTGGCGATGGGAAGTAATCACATATTCCTTTTGCAAATTTCTCAGCATCTTCTCTGTTGGAGAAAGCTTTAAATCGGGAGCCCTTAATCATCTTAACAGCTTGCAGAGCTTCCTTTTTATCATCATAAACATGCACTTTCTCTGGAATAGAAACAGTAGAACCAAAATTAAGTTCTCTCCAGAACACCACACTTCAAAGTCAAATTTAATCACGGAAATCAGATTACAAAGTTTTCAAACTGGCCTTCAAGCTTTGCTCCCAACTTGTGTTTACCTACCAAACACAGTATGCTAGATACAGTCTGTAATAAAGAACATACCTGCTAATGCTGCAAGTGACCTTTATAAATTTTACTTCTAAAACTAGGTAGACAGAATTTCATCACTTCCAACCAGTGCCAGATTGGATGGAACAGAGTATATGGTGTCACTGCAATGTTTTCAGGAACTTTTGCTAGAGGGAGAGAGGCAATGGTATTAATAGCACAAGAGCATCAATCTCTCTCAAAAAAAGATGACTTACCATCTTCACCAATGAGATATAAAATGTCTCAAATCAAAACCGAAAGCCAACATATTAATAGTCATGAAATCTTTTCAATAGTCTTTTGTATAGGAAGATCTACTATAAAAGTGACTGTCATAATTTGAAGACTTCCCAACACAAGAACCTTCCATTGCGTCGAAAGCTTTTTACTGAGTGATATTGTATTCTGTTGGACACTGGATTTATCATAAAGAGCAGGACATTCTTGAGGAGGAATAAATTACTACTGCTTCAGAGCGTAAGAGCCCTTATTTTCTTTCAGAAGATATTCTGAATTGTTTTCTTGACATCTTAGAATTGAAAAATTTGGTAATATCTTAATTTAGGCTGCATCAAATGAGTAAATAAGAAAGAATTATATGATCTAGACCTTGGAATATCACATGGCTATGCGATGTGAAGGAATATATAGAACTTGGTAATAAAAACTGCTGATGCCATCATTCAAACCTACATAAAAAAGCGCTGACTGCTTCTTTTTCTGATTGCTTTTTTTTTTATTATTATTATTCTTGTTGAGAGGTAGTGTAAAAGAGAGAGAAGATGAGAAGAGAAATTATTATTATTATTTTTTTTTTACTTGAGTGACATCTAGTAAGAGTACTCATGAATGCCAGCTGTTATGGTAGCATAAGCGGAATGACTTATAACCAGGATTCTATACACTGGAAGTGATGCTTACTGTTTTTCCCTATCACTGCTAGACAAAACCTTCAAACAAGCAAACAGCGTAAACCCTCCAAAAGAATGGCAAACTGCCATTAACAAAAATTATGAACTCATACACAGATCCCAATCTAATTAAAAATAGACAATTTATAAGTAGGGTCCAGCGTAAATAATTAAAATGTCCCCAATCCATGACTGTTTAAAAAATGAAATCATCAACATTTACTAACATTATCTGTAAAAAATTTTATCCTTGAAATTGAGTAAGTTTACTTGTAAAATTAATTCCACACTAACTCCGTGAAATTCAATACTTTGTCATTTACAGTCCTGAATTTTCTTTTAAAAAAAAATAATCATGATTTACACAAGGCCCTGTTTTTCTCAACACTGAAAATGAACTAACTGGTGAATACATCTAATTTGAAACAATATGTGAAGACCTTGGGACAATTCTTGTTTCACAGACCAGAAGAAGCTGCAAAATAACTTACAATATGTCCGTTGGGGAAAAATAATGTGTTAATCAATGCTATAAAGTATCATATAAATTATTTATATTGCATTATTTGACAAAATATGCAGAATTCTAAAATACTGTGCACAGAATTTTTAATGCTGAATTCCCCTCAGGAGTAATAATACTATATACCTAAAAAAGGAATACACCAGCTGGAAAATGTTATTTCTTTTGTAATATGTAATGTAAAAGGCACATGCTATCTCTGACCTTCAAAAACAGTCAAACATATGAAACTGTAAATGTAAATTACCATTTCTTGCCAATATGTCATCATAAACGGGACATACGCCATAGTACAGAGGAGGATCTCTAGATGGTGTCTGAACATTTATTTGTGAATCAACATCTACTGCTCCACAGACTGATGCAGAACAGGTCTTGTGCATTACAGCTTCCTCTTCTGGGGGATTGAGGCCCATACTGTACCCAAAGTCTCCCTCTTCAGAAACATTTATATGACTCTTGTGGTTCACTGCAGTAGATTTCAAAGCTCTTTGTATTTCTGACTGACTACTATCAAATGCAGTGTTTTCAGAAGATTTCTCTGCAATAGTGGATGCATTAATCTCCAATTCTCCCTCTTGTTCCAACAAAAACTGAGCCAATTTTTTTTCAAAAATAAACCTGGTGGTTGAGGTAATGGGTCCACACTTCAGTCCAGCTTTCACAATTTCTTCTCTAAGATCATCAGGTGTTAACTGCTTCAGTCGAGACAATATAGTATCCATTGTTATTTCACCTGGAAAAAATGCAAAGTGACATCAATTGTAGCTACAAAGTCTCTGCTCTTTTCTGACTACTGAAATATTTTATTAAATGCAGGGGAAAGTGTGACATAACTGAAATAAGTTATCTGTTCATGAAGGTGAGAACTAGGTAGGTTGCACAAAGACAGTATAAGGTTTTTGTAGTCAACACAGGAAAAAAATTTTTTTGAAACTAAAATGTCTCTTCTCTCCCTGTTCTTAGGGCAAACAACTGGAAGTGTGACTGGTCATCCTACCAAATTTCCCTTTCCACCACCGACACGTCATTTTGCCTCTGACCCGTTCACCCCAAAGTTATAGGGGTAGCACAGCAATTCTCTTACAACAGGCATAGCCTCCACGTGACACACTGCCTGTTATCCTGCATGGTTCTCTGCCTCTAATTCCCCTGCACCCAGCTTCTACATTCAGTCAGGAAGCAGAAGCTGCAAGCAAATATAATCTCAGTGTAAACTATTACATTTCTTACCATAAAAACCCATACGTAGGACTTTACTCTGAAGACCATAACTAAACTTAAGACGTGTGATTACAGTTTGGAGGGGCTAAGCATGTCAGGGTCAATAGCTCAGAGGTTTGAGCATCAGCCTACTAAACCCAGGGTTGTGAGTTCAGTCCTTGAGGGGACCATTTAGGGAACTGGGGTAAAAAACTGTCTGGGGGTTAGTCCTGCTCTTAGTCTTCAAATCCACTTTTTACCCACCCAGTTTGCCAAAACTTTCTGTTTTCTGCAACAGCTACACATGTAAATTAATTTCAGAAAGACTCTCTATTATGTTAAGCTAACTATATTTCCCAGACATGCAGCATTTAAAATATTTTAATCTTAATCCTTTGTAAACAAACAAAAATCTTCACGCAGGAGGGTTGATAGCCTATTTTCAGAAATCTCTCTCCAAAACATTGGTGAAAGGATGCAATAGTTTGGAGAATACATTTGTCAGTTTATTATCGCCTTTGTGTTTTATGATCATCGTTTATGACTGCAGCCTTCAGCATAGGTTAGAACCTCCATTTTGTAGTAGGAACAAGCTATGTATGGAAAACTGACACTTTTATTACATCAACATTCAATAGTTCTATCCTGGTAAACCAACAGAGGTGGAGTGCTGTACAGGCTGAATTCTTTTAGATCAGCTACTTATTGTGTGCACGCACAAGGTAGGAAGTGCTTTTATGGTTAAGTCTAGGGTAAAACTAGAGTCCTAGAGTGAAAACTACAAAACTAATACAAATTAAGGAGAAACTCATTTTTCTTTCCCCATTTTCATTGGTAAAACCATAAAGTGCAATGATAAAATATGCATGGAAACTTACTCACTGATATTTGTATTTGAAATGATTTAACTAACGGAAGTTTCCAAGTTAAGGAGTTAAAAGCCTGGCTATTTTAGATGAAATAATTGCAGTTTATTCTTGTAAGTATAATTAAAGTTCAATAGAAAACCAGTCAAAAATTGCAATGTCTGCATTAAAAATTGTTGGTTTTAGTACTGGAAAAAATTACAGATGGATTTTAAATACCTAGCTTCAGTTAAAAAGAATTCACATGTTATAAAAATTCTGCCCTTCTAACCCATTTACCTAAAAATCCTCACAGAAAAAAAAAAATAGGGTGCTATTTGCATGAAGCTAAATATTGGAACATTCTAGAGCTCATGGACTGACATGATTCACGACATATTTTGTATATCTTTATTTCAGCACTAATAAAAACTTCAGCTCCCAGAACGCACCCTAGTCACAAGATGCAGAATGATTCTGTATGATGCACTCCACTAAATACCATACCATTTTAGAACAGAGGAACAAGTACTATGAATTTCAATTCAAAAAGTGAATTTGAAACCAGTGTTTTGTCAAACAGAATAAAAATGTTTTTGTGAAATCCTTTTTAAAAGTTAAATGGTTAGAATATTCTACACTTCCATAACAGTCAAGAATTTTACATACTATTGCTGCTTTACAAACTAACAAATTTAACTATGACACTGAGGTACAGGAGTTTTATTTCTATTTTAGAGAAAACAGTCTTCGAGCGCTCAGACTGTTGATTCTTGAGTTCTGGAGGGCCTTCTATTAAGGCACTGAGCACCCCTACTTCCCATACACTTCAACAGGATTCTCACATCAGCAAGCCTTGTGTGACTTTGGACAAGTCACTTAAGTCTGCAGCAGAGCTGGAAATAAAAATCATATCTCCTCATTCCTGATACTGAGTCTTAATTCCAAGAACATTCTTCCTCACCAAAACTTGTTCACAATATGAATTAAAAAAAAAGTTATAAATCTCAGCTGTGATATGAGCTGGAGCCACATTAAAACCTGCTATACTATTCAGTTTTATTTCTTATGAATTGTTAGTGAAGATGAAAAATGCGATCAAGCTGAGAAATAAGCAAAACTAAGTAAGGAAATATTACAGACTTATGGATAATGAATGTATTGATAATACTTTTGAGGACTATGTATTAGAAATTTAATGCAAGGAAGAGACTCAACTAATTAGCGCTCTTCCTCCTATATCGAAACCCCAGAACCAGTACAGCCTTCCTGAAATGCTACCTAAGACCAGAATCCTTTTCTCTCTCATAGAATTATAGTAGAAACATATATAAACAGGCAAACATTCTACATTTGCTACAGGCTGGTGATTCAGTAAGTTAAAATTAATTATAGTAAAAGCAAAAGCACTTCAATCTGTAGTAGTGTGAAATGGTAAAATGGGCAGGTCTAATAAATAATATTAGGCTATATCTACACTACAGATCTTACAGTGGCACAGCTGCACTGCTGCAAGGTCTCCTGTGTAGCCACTCTATGCTGATGGGAAAGAGCTCTCCTGTCAGCATAATTAAACCACCCCCAAGGAGTGGCAGTAGCTATGTCAGCAAGAGAGCATCTCCTGCTGACATGCCGCTTTTGTCAGTGACACTTACATTGGTATGGGGTGGTGTTTTTTTTCCACACACTTGACTGACAAGTTTCACCGACAAGAGTGCTAGTTTTAAGCACAAACTTTAGTTAAGCACAACCTTAGTTTCAAGACCTTGTTACTAACCTGAAAAGAGCTTTTGACATGGATTACTGTAGAAAAAGAGCAGTAATCTGGTAAAGAAACACACTAGCCATTCTAGTATGAAAGATTTTTAATTTCAATTTTTTCTTTTTACATTTATTTCTTCCCATGGGTTACTGAATTTGTCTGTGTCTTCATAAAACCATTTGTTTCCATATTCAGGAAGTAGAAATCTAATTCCAAAGGCAGCCTAAGTAATATGGCTATGATATGTTAAAGCAGCACAGATTAAAGGTTTGACAATTTATGTAAACTCAGTGGTAAAAATAAATTTTGCTTTTCAATTTACACCATGTGCCTGATGGGATTTTCAAGTGATACTGAAGTTTCATTTGGTAAAACCACTTTTCTCACCATGTAATTACCCTTTCAGTTATATAACCTAGCAGTTATTCAAAACTTATCATGATAGTGACAACACTGATACAGGGAAAACCACAAAAATGTTTCCCAAATGAAAAATATATCCGTGGGTTTAATGATTTAAACTTTCAATCCCAAGAAATTGTGCTTAAAATTTATTCTTTGACAACCTGACACATTTGGGTATCAAATGAGAAAAATCTATCCTTAATTCATATGCTTTTAATTTTTATCTTACAAAAAATATTTTCAACTTCAAGTATGGAATGATCTGAAGTGTAGACAGCACTACAATAATTATCTTTTCTAGCTTAATGTGTAGGGTCCTGCCAGTTATTTTAAGCAGACTTTACAAAATGAGGCTCCACACTTAAGTGTTAACAGCTGTATGAAACGGACTTTCCCTCCCCAAATACTAGGGGAAATCTCAAAAGTAGTGTTTCCTCTTTCCTTCTTACAATAGTATGAAACAACAAAAGAGCAAATGATTCACCCAATATAAGGTCAATCTGACATAAGCAAACCATGGCCTAAGAGATTATCCCCTTTTCAAAGACAATAAAACTACTAACATGAGTGATAAAGCAACTTACATTCCCAGGATACTCCTACCTTTATTGTCATTTCACTAGGTGCTACATACACTCCTTAATAAAATGTACAACTTCAGGCAGAACACACATTAACAAAACATACAAGAACTTCTGGTTCTCTCATTCAAAACTGATTTTTAAGTTCTTGGAGTTTGAAGAAAAATTGTGACAAGTACACCGCTACCTCGATATAACACGAATTTGGATTTAACATGGTAAAGCAGTGCTCCAGGGAGTGAGGGGGAGCTGTGCACTCTGGTGGATCAAATCAAGTTCAATATGACATGGTTTCACCTATAACACGGTAAGATTTTTTGGCTCCCAAGGACAGCGTTATATCGAGGTAGCGGTGTATTTCAATGAGATCATATCATTATCTTTATCTTTGAAAACTCATGGCAATTGAGGGAGGTCCCGGATGACTGGAAAAAGGCTAATGTAGTGTCCATCTTTAAAAAAGCAAAGGAGGAGGATCCGGGGATCTACAGGCCAGTCAGCCTCACCTCAGTCCCCTGAAAAATCATGGAGCAGGTCCTCAAGGAATCAATTCTGATGCACTTAGAGGAAAGTGATCAGGAACAGTGAGCATGGATTCACCAAGGGCAAGTCATGCCTGACTAACCTAACTGCCTTCTACGATGAGATAACTGGCTCTTGGACGAGGAGAAAGCAGTGAATGTGTTATTCCTTTACTTTAGCAAAGCTTTTCATACGGTCTCCCACAGTATTCATGATGGCAAGTTACAGAAGCATGGGCTGGACGAATGGACTATAAGGTGGATAGAAAGCTGACTACATCATCAGGCTCAATGGGTAGTGATCAATGGCTCCATGTCTGGTTGGCAGCCAGTATCAAGCGGGGTGCCCCAAGGATCGGGTTTGTTCAACATCTTCATTAATGATCTGGAGGATGGCATGGACTGCACCCTCAGCAAGTTTGCAGATGACACTAAACTGGGAGGAGTGGTAGATATGCTGGAGGGTTGGGATAGGATACTAGACAAATTAGAGGATTGGGCCAAAAGAAATCTGATGAGGTTCAACAAGGACAAGTGCAGTTCTGCAGAAAAGGACCTAGGGGTTACTTTGTAGAGTTGGGCACACTACAAGGAGGATGTGGAAAAATTAGAAAGAGTACAGCGGAGGGCAACAAAAATGATTAAGGGGCTGGAGCACATAACTTACGAGGAGAGGCTGAGGGAACTGGGATTGTTTAGTCTGCAGAAGAGAAGAATATGGGGGGATTTGATATCTGCTTTCAACTACCTGAAAGGGGGTTCCAAAGAGGATGGAGCTAGACTGTTCTCAGTGGTAGCAGATGACAGAACAAGAAGTCTCAAGTTGCAGTGGGGGAAGTTTAACTTGGATATTAGGAAAAACTTTTTCACTAAGAGAGTGCTGAAGCACTGGAACAGGTTACCTAGGGAGGTGGTGGAATCGCCTTCCTTGGAGGTTTTTAAGATCAGGCTTGACAAAGCTCTAGCTGGGATGATTTAGTTGGGGATTGGTCCTCCTTTGAGCAGGGGGTTGGACTAGATGACCTTCTGAGATCCCTTCTAACCCTGATATTTTATGATTCATTTAATTCCTCCCTCCTTAAAACCTGCACAATCCTAAAACTCAGCCCTGTCTTTAGCTAGGAACCAGGTGAAGTAGTAGCCAAGATTTGTGTGCAACAGAAGAATAATGTGTATGACTGGGGACTCTGTTTAGGCTATTTCTAAAGTGCCTATTATTATGGCATCTAAGAGTCTTACACCCACATGCGTGGTAAAAATATACTAGAAAATGTGTCTGGGATAAGATATTGGGAAGAGGGAGCCTAGAAAAAAAAAAGGAGGCATGATTACTAGGGTGACATGGGTGACATTAATGACACAATATTGAGCAAACAGTGGGCAGACAACGTGCCAGAAGAGAGAGAGGATCTGGAGACTGGAAAGAAAAAACAGGGAAGGGACATTTTAGAAAGAGAATGACCCCTGGGGGTGGTGCAGATAACAAGTAGTGGGGAGTTGGGAGACACAGGCAGTAATGCTGCCTGCAGGCACGTCTAGCCAGGGGCATCTGGAGGGAACACGGGCTGGGGAAGGGCAGGCCAGCCCCACGACAAAGAGCAAGGGCGTGGCAGGCTCGGCGAGAAAAGAAGCGACGAAGCAGCTACAAGCACAAACGCCGCGACTCTCTCAGGGGAGTCGGGTCCTGCAAGGGGTCGGGGAGGCGCTCGGTGGGCGGGCCGCAGACTGGGGGCTCTGCGAGTGGGACTGACTCCCCGGGGAAGAAAGGGCCCATGAAGAATCTGGGTGAAGCATCTGGAGGCCCCGAGATCTGCGGTTATCCCAGGCTGCTTCCCCGTCAGAGCCCGGCCGTTCATCCCTCCCGCTCCCGGCTTCCCTGAAGTCTCTCACCTGGGCGGCTCCCACTGCAGCGCCGGCTCCCCCTGGACAGCGGCGGTTGCGAGGGGAGCGGTCCCAGAGCCCTCCGGCCGCCCGGCCTCCTGTCCAGCAAGCGGAGCAGCCAGCCTATCACGCCGATCACCGCGCAGGCGGCCAGCAGCTCCCAGCCCGGCCAGCGGCCCCAGCCGGCCCCCCACAGGGAACCCCAGCCCGGCCCGGCCCACCGCTCCATTCCCGTCCCGTCCCAAGCCCAGGCCAAGCTCAGCACACCCGCCTCACACCCAGATCCCAGACACTCCCTTAACAAACGCCCTTTAGGGACGGTACCTCAGGCAGCCTCCCGGCTTCCGTCTCCTCCTCCCCCCGCTGCCCCCCTCGCGGGCACCGCTCTCGCGCCCGCACTTCCCCGCGTGCGCCAGACCCCAGCGGGCCTTACAAGGACCCCACTCTCCCCCCCCCCCGCGCGGGATTAGGTCTGTCTTCGCCTCTGCCTGAGAGAAAAACAGATCGCGGAGCTGCCTGCTAGGCAATCAGCTCCCTCTCCCACCTCCACCTGAGTCCTGTCCCAGGGCTTGATGGGAAAGCAGAGCGCACAATAATAAGCTGTTTACGCTACTGCCTGACGGGAATTTGACAGCCGCTCTGCCTCCAGTGCCCCTGCTGCCGGCTGGGAAAACATGACTGGGCTCACTGGAGAGGCACACTCCGCGCGGTGTCTGACGGGAAAGCGGTGACTGCAGGCGCAGGGAACACACCGCACCGCGGGGTTTTGGCCTTTCTCTTACCCGCCTCCTGAAGTCATGAGAGCCCCGCGCCCGCTGAGCCCCAGGAGTTGCTGCGGGGCTGAGGCTAAGCCCTGGGGCTGCTGCATGGGCAGGAGCCTCCCGCGGGGGCTGGAGAGTGGAGCAGAGAACGAGGGCTGGAGCTGACCAATGGTCCATCCTGCCCTGCCCGCCAGGTGCCAGAGGCTTCAGAGGAAGGAACAGAACTGGGCAATTTCTCAAGCGATCCCTCGCTCTTGGCCGTCAGAGGCTTAAGGACACCCAGATCATGGAGTTGTGTCCCTGCCCATCTTGGCTAACAGCTATTGATAGACCTATCTAATTCCTTTTTGAACCCCCTTGTCCTTTTGGGGTTCACACATCCGATGACAACTAGTTCCACAGGTTGACTGCATTGTGAAGTACTTCCTTCTGTTTGTTTTAAACTGACTGCCTAGTTCACTGGGTTGCTCCTGGTTCTTGTGTGATGTGAAGGAGTAAACACCTCCTTATTCACTTTCTCTGCATGATTCATGATTTTATAGACCTCTATCATATTCCCCCTTAGTCATCTCTTTTCTAAGGTGAACAGTCCTGGCCTTTTTAATCTGTGTGGAAGCTGCTCCATATCTCTAATATTTTGTTGCCCTTTTCTAATATCTTTTTTGAAATGGGGTGTCCAAAACTGCATACAATATTCAAGATGTGGACATGCTATATATTTATATTAGATTCATCCTTTCCCTTGCCTAAATTGTGCCCCATTGCCTCCCCCCCAGCCTTCCTACCCCCAAAACATAGTAGGTTGAGTTGTAGGGGACAAAATAGAGGGGTTTCCTGTCAAATGTGAGTTGGTTTGGACAAGTGTTTCCTGGATTGTGTAGGATACAGTGATGCCTCGAGCTTCCCTCCTGGAATCTGTTTTGTACACTGTAGCATGGCTGTTTCACACTGTGTTATTGTTCTAATACTGATACTTTCACTAATTTAAGAACATTCTGTTAACATCTTTTGAATTTTTTTCCCAATTTTGTTTATTTTTGTTGTCATGCTGAAGATTTGTTACTCACTCAGTTAACAAAATTTGGTCCTTGTGGAAGTGTGTAGTCCAGCCCTTGATAATGTTCAGCTAAGGCTACCATGAGTCACTGCCACATTAGCAGCTAGAACCCAAAGAACTTGGGAATCAGTAACACCATAGGTGCTGTGGATGCTGCAGCACCCTCTGGCTTGAAGTGGTTTCCATTATGGACAAGGTTTACCGTTTGGTTCAATGGCTCTCAGCACCCACACTATAAAATTTGTACTAGCTTCCATGAGGAACACCACAAAAAGGTTGTGCAGATAAACAGTTCAACTTTTATTTTTAAAAATAGTCCAAAGAAACAGCACTAATCTTGACTCAGACATTTAAAAACAAGCAGATGGGTGCTGTATTTCAGCAAAATTATTACTTTTATGAAAAAGTATTCCCTTATCCAGTCACCTTTACAGTATATTCAGAATCTGATCCCCAGCCCTTCTGTAGTCCTCCAGGTGCATAGGTTATATTTAGAACCAGACAGGTCTGGTTTCAGAAAATACTGCTGTGCGTGTCCCCTGGGGGACAGGTACCTTTCTCAACTGGCCACTCTCTTTCACTAGTTTTAGAAGCCCTACTCTGCTTCAGTGATTGTTTACATTTTTTGTTTTATCTAGCTTAAGTAAGTTGTTGGCACTGAAACAATCTGTGCCCAAAAAGAGCTTACTCAAAGACAGGCACAAGATTGGATACTGTTTGAAACCCAGAAAAGGGACTAACACACAGCTTCTTGTTTTATTAAGTATGACAAAAGCAGCAAGGCTGTAGGAGGAACTTGAAAAAGAAGAGGTTGGAGCTGGCTATGGACAATGTATTGGTAATTGTGGACTCCTAGGGACATGGGGTTACTTTGGCCCTATGCTTCAGAGTTTACTTGACCTGTTAGTTGATGGAGTCCACTTTGCAGCTAAAGGGCTACCAGATGAATTGATAAGTTTCCCTGGAGTCTGGTTGTCTCCTGACCACTCAGTGGTGTCTGGCTCTGATTGAGTTTATAGTTCTACAATTGTTTTTAGTTTGCTCTTCTTGGATAGAAGAAAGTAAATGTGTTTTTTTACAGTTATCCTTTCACTAAAACTACCATTTTAAAAGTCTCCACCCACTTAAGAGGGCAGCAACCCTCTAAGAACCAATCACCGAATCAAGGTTTTTCTGCTGGAGGCAAAGCTGAATTTTAACCCACTTTATGACACTGCTATCTAGCTTGGCCTCACACATACACCTGTACCCTGATATAATGTGACCGGATATAACACAAATTCAAATATAAAGCAGTGGTCTGGGGGGGGGGCGGGGCACAGGGCGGGACTGCACACTCCAGCTGATCAAAGCAAGTTCGCTATAATGTGGTTTCACCTATAAAAGATTTTTTGGCTCCTGAGGACAGCATTATATTGGGGTAGAGGTGAATATAAATCTGAAACACAGACAGGTGTCAAAGTGCCTTGGAATCAGCATCATTGGCAGTCATAGGAAAGTGAGCCAAAGGGGAAAAAATAGAAAAGAGGTGAGAGGTGTGGAGACAGATTAATTAAATTTAGAATCCCTTTCATACCAGCTAATTTTAACATACATCAAATTAAAAATTTTAAGCACCTGGCAGACAAATGTAGAAAACAAGTTTTTGTTTCCTAGGGCAACATTTCATCATGAAAGCTGATTTGACTATCAATTATTTTTGAACTACAAATTGTCTACTCTAAACTACACCCACTGTTTGGTCCTGTCTGTGTTAACAGAAGTGATATGCTAGGAAAAAATCTTGTAACAAAGTTTTTAATTAAATGTATGGTTTTGTCTGCAGTGTGGACAGATCATGAATCAGTGTTCTTTGAGAGCCATTCAAAATTATTTTAGTAAAAGTAACTGCTGTCCACTGTGAATAGTACATCACTTCAAAAAAGAAATGTTGCTTCATTCATGCTGGCCAGCACAGCTGTAAGACCTGAAATCATATTAAAAACATTATAATAAGAACTCCACATGGACTCCTCCTGAGGGTCGAAATGACAGTCTGGACCTATACATTGAATGCTTCCGCCGACGTGCACAGGCAGAAATCGTGGAAAAACAACACCGCTTGCCTCATAACCTAAGTCGTGCAGAACGCAATGCCATCCACAGCCTCAGAAACCA